>NW_017728909.1:10656838-10665434 GCF_001723895.1 Crocodylus porosus | reverse complement strand
GTATGGTCAGAGGTCTGCAGGCAAGGCCCTAGGAGGAGATCTCTCCAGCCTTCACAAGAGAAGGCTGAGAGGTGATCTTGTGGCTGCCTATAAATACATCAGGGAAGGGCAGCAGGGAATAGGAGATGCCCTATTTACTAGGGCACCCCCTGGACTAACTAGGAACAATGGACACAAATTGAGAGAGGGCAGATTTAGGGTGGACATTAGAAAGAACTTCACAGTAAGGGTGGCCAGAATCTGGACTGGGCGCCCAAGGGAGGTGGTGCTCGCCCCTGCCTTGGGGGTCTTTAAAAGGAGACTGGACATGTACCTGGCTGGGGTGGTCTGACCCCAGCTCTCTTCCCTGCCCAGGGCTGGGGTCAGACTCGATGACCTCCTGAGGTCCCTTCTGAGCCCAACATCTATGCATCTGTGGAGTTAATCCAAAACAGCTGTTTTATAAGGAAGCAGTAAGGATCTCGGTTTCCTCCTTTAAGACAGTTTGCTGTACGTTGGTGTGGATATAGCAGCACAACTCACTGTTGTTAACACCACTCATCTGACCAAATATCCATGCAGCCACTATCAAACACATAGCCCTATGTTGTCCACGAGCTTTCTGTGCCAGACAAATGGGGTGGGCTTTCATAGACCTCAGGCAGCTAAAGGGATTGGAGACAAGACTGATAATACTGTTTTAGACCACAGCTGTGCACGTGTCTAGAGTTATTTTCCCCACCGCGCTGTCCTCCAGCCCCCTTTCCCGGGTGCAGAGATCGTTGTGAACCGTACAGGAATTCTGCGCTTTGGAGCACATAGGCCAGCAATCGCAGACAGCTGGAGTCGTCGCTTGTTTGTGCAGACTCCTCCAACACATTTGTCAGATAATAATTCTGCTGAGAGAGATCTCATTTGGCTAATTTAAAACAAAGCAGTTTAGAATGATAGAGCCAGCAAGAACATCACTCGTCCAGCTTAGTAACCTTCCTCTCAGGTTTAAGACTTATTCAATTTGTTTAGAACTGAATGTCTCCTTAGTTTCTCTCTTGACTTCTGGCCAAATCCTGGCCCAATTTAAGTCAATCGGCGTTTTGTCAGGGATTTGCCCTGAATCAGGATGTGGCCCTTAAAAGGAAAATAGTTATTGGACTCCAAAAATCAAGGGGAAAGGAAGACGTGGTCTCACTGTCTAATTTATTTTTCCTTTTTGCTATTGCGCTTCCAGGGAGTCATAAAATGTCTCTGCATAGAATACATTTAGTTATGTGTAGTTGCAACTAAGAGCCACATTTGCTTTTTCTTAAGCAGAGAGCATGGGTGATGGGGACAATTGTAGCTGTTGCTGGTGTTAAATCTGAGCTGGATTTCCTCAAAAGGACATCCACTAGGCCAGCCTTGTCCCAGACACTCCTACTTCTTTTCAAAGCACAATGCAGTGCTTAGTGTGGATGCCTCAGGTAGCAAAATAAATATTTGGTGGAAGAGAATGTGTCCAATGTGTTTCCCGAATCATTCGTAGTGGTCATGGTGTCTCTGTGCAGTGAGTCCTGGCATTGATCGATTCTCTGGGGGAGCTGGCATTTGACTTATCTGCCCATCCTGCTAGGGAAAAGATTGAGAATCGGAGAAGTATGCTTTGCCCTTGGAAGGAAAGTGAATTGCGGTCTTTCCCATGCTTTTGTACGGCACGTGAAATTAGGTTATTTTTTTCACCACTTTAAAAAAAAATAAGGAAGATTAGAGAATTGTGACGATTTCCAATTTCTAGTTTGTTCCACTGACATTTCCTGGGGCCCATCTCTTGCCAGACAGTGCAAGTCCACTGGCAGCAGCTGAGAATCGGGACCCCTGTTTCAAACAAATCTTGGAGCTGGTTATTTGATTCGCATCTGACTCTATGCTCAGTGCCACCCACCGTGGGGGCCCAGCGCTGCTTTAAGCGTGAGATAAAGAGGAAGCAGTGGGGGAAAAAGGGAAATGACCTGCTCTGAGGACTGTGTTACTGGACAGTCACCTAGGGTCTCCTGCCAAACTCAAACACATAAGTCATTTAAGCATGAGTAAGGCACACCCCTATTTACCCCAGCACTGAATATAGAATGGGTCCACCGCCCAAATTTAAGCGCTGTGCTGAATAACAATGGTTTGCTCAATCAGGGTAATTTGAGAAAGGTGTAGCTACACACCCTGGTAGCATGATGGGCCTGTCTCCCCAGAGGTACCCATTATATTTTTTTTGGGTAGGCTTAAGAATCGTTTTAAACTTTTTGACAAAAACTTCAAGCTTAAAAATCCTTCTTTCCAGTCATAAAAACCAGCAGCAACAGAGAACAGCAAATCTCCATGCCCTGTTGCCTGGGGGTAGGCATGCCTAATTAAAAAAAAAAAAGAGGAAAAAACCCACAGAAATCCATAAAACCTCCATTGAAGTTTGTAACGGGCCTGGTGTAGGGCTCTTTCTGGTAATCTTTTTGACAAACACTGGAGCAGACAGGAGATCTCTTGAACTCCAGCACCTTAAAAGATGCTTAATACCTTTCTCTATCCCAAATTAAAGGCTTAATCTATCAAGAAGCTATGAGTGCCTTCCCAGCATTGCTGGTTGACCACCATGTCAATTCAACCCCTGTTGTAGTCTTTGAAGTCAACTTTGAAGTGATTTGCAGTTGATTCGGTGGGAGCAGGAGTAGGCCTGTTGTGCGAGGTAGGCTGGTGCTCATTATCTGTTGTATCACCCTTACTGCTGCAGTAGCTGAGTCCCTTGCAGTAGTACATAAAGTGCTGTGACTCATGCCTGACTTGCGTGATCTGTCCTCCTCTTCTCACCCCCAGAAGGAAACCTGTGTGTACAATAAGGCATGTTATTTTGAAAGGACTTGGGCCGTCTTTAACGAGCATGCAATTCTGAATTTGTTAGAGAAAGCAGGCTGCAGACGTGCACCCTCTAGCAGAAGCCGAAGTGCTGGTGTTTACGATGGCACTTCAGCCCGGTAGTAATCGCATCCATTTTCTGGAAGCAGCCTTGTCTGCTGCCTAGGTGACCATCTACCCTTATCCTAGAAAGTCCCATGGTGTGTGGGCAGAAGAGCTGTAAACCAGAGTCTTCATCCCAAAGTTTTAAGTTGATGATTTAGATTTTGAGACTTCAAGCCCTGGAGTGCCTGAAAGGGCCAAGGCCTTGAACCTGACTCTTTTATATGGGAAGAAAATAGAAGCAGCTCAGGTTGCTGTGGAAATGCCCTGCATATAACTTTGTAAGATCAGGCCACAAATAGGCGAGTAAATAAAAATTAAACTGTCGCTCAACCTCAGACTGTATCTGTACTGGTAGCGTTCAACATGCTGCTATCTGCAGAGGGCAAGTGTCTAATTCCACGTCAGATGCTACAAGAAAGCCTTTCCTGTCCAAATCCCAGTGCTGCGGAGCAAGAGGAAGGTTGGTGCCTCTGTATCTCAGTCCCAGGGAGCCATGTGAGATAGCTATATCAACAATCCTGACCTAGGAACCCAGCGCTTTGCAGTTCAATGGCATTGCATGAATCGTACACAGCAGTAATTGGAATACGAAAGGGATTGTATGACTGGGTGCCAGCGACAGCAGGGGAGGTCCCTTCCAGGCCTGGGTTCCTAACAGGAAACTCTCACAAAGCAGTTTTAAACCGAGTCGTGCATGAGGCTCTGCAGAAATGAAGTGGCTCTGTATTTGCATGATAAAAATAACACATTCATTCTTCCAAAACAAAAGCCCTTTGCATTGTTGGCCTGCGAATTGTATGTTCTCTAAAATGAAGCCATTGCCTAAACACCCTAGTCAGATCTGAGCAGCAGAGGGTTTTTTTCTTAAATACTGCTTCTTCTTTTTTTTCTTGAAACCATAGTTGTTTCTTGAGGTTCGTTTTCCTTGCAGCTTCCAAGCTTGTATCGTGAGCCACTTTGGTTCTGTCTTCACGGCTGTATACATCTGAGATTAACATCTGGGCAGAGCACCCGGTACCTTAGTCTCGAGCTGTGTCTGGGTCTCAGGTGCTGCACTTGCCCATGTATCCCTAGGATGTCTGGGGGTGACCCTCACATTTCTTTCTGTGCTGCAGTAGGTTGAACCACTCCATGATTCCTTGCCAGTGAATTGTGAGCAAATTTGTGTGTCTGTCTGGGCTGAGAAGAATTGTGGGAAGGCAGTGGAGGACTACCAGTACTCAAGTGAATTGGCCTCCAAGCGCACTTGTAATGGAAGAGGGGGGTTACTAGCCTGAATGAAGGCTTTGTTTGGCTCTAGCATCAGCTCCAGACAGGTTATCTCATGCTATTTGCCAACCAAAGTGAGGGAGTTGGTTTAGTCTAACTAACCACGCCTATGGTGCTGGTAGACACAAAATCCACCCTAAATTTTGCTTTCAGGACCCAAGGCTCTTTGTACAGATGGGAAAGGGTGTTAACTCACAACTGCTCAAGTTGCCAATGGAATAGTTTATACTCTGTTGAGCTGAATCCTCTTTGTCTGGTTCTGTTGAAACCAGCTCCCTTCACTTCCCTTTCCCAATGGCTCTGGGGGGTTTCTGTGCATTGTTACCTGGTGTCTGTGTTTCACCTCCAAAATGCCTGCTTTTACCAGTGGTCTACATGATCTCTGAATGTGCTCCTTCAAACATTTCAGTCTGCTTAAACAGAAGAAGGGTATAGTGAACGGTGGATTTTACTTCCGGAGCGGAGAATGGCCCGAGTCTTGAGTTTCCAACATTTCTGGTTAATCAGAAGTTGGATGAGTTAGTAAATGGAAGCTAGTTGCTGTTGGTAAATGAACATTTCAAGCCTCTCAGTCCCCCGGGCAAAAACTGATTTTCTGAATATTTTATTCTCCAGTTCTTGTCCAAGAGAAACTTTTCTGGGGGCAGCTTAGTACATGATGATAAGAAAACAGAGGGAGGAAGGGTTGCCTAGTAGATAGGGCATTACCCCAGCACTTTGGAGGCCAACTGAATTCGCCATTCTGACACAGATGTCCTGTGTGCCCTCGGTCAAGTCACATAGGCGCAGATTGTAAAGACCCCGGGTGTTGCTCCGTTCAGAACTGCAAGGAAAAATAAGTCGTTTTCAGAAGTGACATAGGGCACATCTACAAGGGTTTTGAAGGCTTGGTCTCAATTACCCTCACCTCATGAACTACACCTCAACATCTCTATATTACCTTTCTGCATCAGCATGTGGAAAGCCCAGAAGAAGAGACAAGTAGTAGATAGCCTGATTTTTACTGTGTAGCTGCATTTCTAGGCAGTAGACAGAAAGTGAGTCATGGAAGAGCTGGTAGCATAGAGACAAGAAGTGGGGTACAGAAGTCCTGAGCTACAGCCTGATGCTCAGGAGAGCTTCCTGCATGGGTCTGGGATGCTGCTGGCTGCAAACTAAGGAATCTGTAAATGCCTGGTAGGTTTGGGCTAAAGGGGCAACCCTTGGTAGCAATACAGATGTACGTCAGGCTCCTCTATCCTGTTGACTTTCAGATATAGGCCTCTGAATTCTTGTATCGCTTTTGCAAATGAGACATAGCCACATAAATGATCGGGGAAATATTGGAATACCTTAAAAATTTTCCCTGCTTCCTTTCCCCCCAGCTCTCTGCTTGAGTTTCCTACGTGCACCGCATTCACCTACATCACAGTGGTGTTATGAGGATAAATGCACTAAGCAAGCATGATAACATACAACTAAACATGTGTTTGCTTTTAATAGGCTGGTTCCCCTGCAGTATTTGCAGGCCACACAGGCTCATATCCTCCAGTTTCTGAAAATCAGAAATGGAAATGGACTATAAACACAAAGTGAAACCAGTTACTTCATCTCATGAGCTGAAGCGGAATGAAGTGTGAAACAGTAAAAATTGAAAACTGAGTTAAATGTGTAATACTATTCTAATAACCCAGGCAAAGGTTTTCAAGTAACTTTTTATGTTGCCTTTGTAATATAAAGTTTGAAACTTAAATAGGTTGTTGTGCATTTGAAGCAATAGAAACAAGTGAATGCTGAGAAAGCCTTGGGCAAAAGATACGTCCTTGCAAAATGGTTGTAACTTGCAGCAAAAATTGAAGACTTCCTCCATCTTTCTCATCTCTTTATTTTTCCCTCTCTGCCAATCAGCTTGCAAAAAAACCCAACTCCGTGTTAACAGAAACCTGGATTCATTGGTCTGAGACTAGACAAATTCATTCCACTGCCACTGAGAACAAGCCTGTTCTTCCTCTATTTAGCCAAACACAAGCCCTAAGTCTTGATGGTTAAGAGCCAGTTGGCTACAGACAGTAGGTGTTTGCCCAAAGTGGCTGCCAAGGAATACAGTGCTGAAGGGCAGATTTGGGTTGGCAGACAGAGCTGGAATCTGTTTAGCCACGCTGACCAGCAAAATATATTTGGGACCGGCCACTTCCTTCATCAGAGCATATTTTGCAGAGCCGCACAGATTTGTTCTGAGAGAAGTCAAATAAATTGCTGTGCAAAAGGTTTAAAATAACGAGTGTTATTTATCTGAAAGGATGATTGGAGTTTGAGGATGGGGATGAGACTGAACCACAGAGCAGGAATTATTCTTATAACTGGTACAAAACTGACAGGGTCATGCAATCTTACTGGTCGCTGTAATGACCACTTTGTTTCTGTCTGCACCACCTATGCATGTGCACATTGGTTTCTGGCTTTCCGTGGCTCAGGAAGTGATCAGGACACCTGCTATGTAGAGTCCCTCTCCTTTCAGCGCTGCAGATTACATTGGGAGTCTCTGACTTTGCAGCCCTGGAAAGCAGCATGTTACAGGGTTCAATCCAAGATGGTTTTTAGACAAAGCAACCTCTGAAAGGGCAGTGGGCAAGCCCTGGCAGTCCAGCAAAAGCCAGCACAGTCTGGGACCCTGGAAAGCCTCGTGGTTTTACAGGAAAGCACAGTAAATAAAGATTCAGTATCAGCTGCCCTCCTTTCTGGTTACAGTCACACTCCTGAGCCGGTGACTTCAGTTGTCATTGCCATAAGGGAGCAGTTATGTCACAGATACTGGACTGCAAGAGCAAATCTGACTGGAGGAGCAGGCGGGTTAGATAAATGAGAGCTTCTATTTGGATGGACAAATTCCTTGATTATCAGCAGTGATAGGAAAGGAAATAGCCTCCGGTTAAAGGCTAACAACTGCTAGGATTTAGATATAATGCAATGTTCTCCCCCAAAAACTTCCCCTGTATCTTCTTAAACTCTACTGCGCTGTTGCTTTAAAGATAACCTGGTGAAAAGCAATGGAAAACCACGCAGGTCAGAGGATGCCCTAAATCCTGTCCTTTTGTGTGATAAAGGCCTTTCAACTTCCTCTCTTTTTTTCTCATGTGTTGCGAGCACTGATAATCTTGTCTCGACAGCCCGTTTGGACATCTGAAACGTCCAAGTTCAGCTGGAGGATGCAAGACACCCCTTGGCTGCTTCTGTTGGCAGGGATTTCCTCGAGCCTCAGCTTCCTGTAGAAAGGAACACGGGGAAAATGTCCTTGCTTTTCAGTGTTTCAGGCAAACTGTGTAGTATAATCGTGTCTGCTCCATAGGAAACTTCTCACGCCAGATGCATTTACTCTTCTGGCTTCAATGCATAGTTTGGGCACCAGAGCAAATGGACTGCCAGATAATTTTCTTTCATTTTACCGTTGCTTTTCCAGGAATGCGCCGTCTAGTCTTGTCGCTAGAGCGTAGGCCGAGGTGCCAGCAATTGTGGGTTTTATTCGTGGCTCCCCCGTGACTAACTGGCTTCTGCAATCTTGGGCGAGTCATTAGTGGGCGCGCTGCTCCTCTCTATGCCATGGTAAACCCCCAAAATAGGCCCTAATGGACTTTGTTTCCTTGTGTGTAAAATTCACATAATGGCGTTCTTGTACTTCAGCAAAGTGGCGTTAGGCTTAATAAATGTGTAGAAAGCTTGGGAAGAAAAGTGCTCTAGGGGGACAAATCTCAACTCTTCTGACATGATGGACAATGATTTCCTCATTCTTTTCTTTGCGGACAAACTGTTAAAGAGTTATAAGGTACAAGTGAAAACCCATGCAACCTTCTTTTTTTTCCCCCATGACCTGATACTTTTCTTTCCCTTCCCCTGGCCTTCAAATGGACTTACTAATTTGTGGCAAGGACTGTTATGCAAACAGGCAATATTTGACCACCAGAAGTTAGTGGCATTTCTGAAGAAACCTCCATTAAAATCCACGGAAGTAGGAGAGCACTTGGTAGGAACATGAAGAGTGGGGAACATCAGTATTTTGCTGAAAAACAAGACCTAAATAGGATCAGTTGGCAGACCTGTGCATATCTTCATGTTAGTTAAATTTTCTTTATTAATTTTGTTTCTTGTCCCCTGTTTTCAACAACCCCTGTTTCATTTTTTAAAATTTCCACTTGAAAGAGAGCAGGCTTCTTAATTTGGAAGTGTGTTCAACATCTTCATTAATGATGTGGACATTGGAGTCAGGAGTGGACTGGCCAAGTTTGCTGATGACACCAAACTTTGGGGCAAAGCATCCACGCCAGAAGACAGGCGGGTGATCCAGGCTGACCTGGACAGGCTCAGCAAATGGGCAGATGAGAACCTCATGGTGTTT
>NW_017728909.1:10646503-10656283 GCF_001723895.1 Crocodylus porosus | reverse complement strand
GACTTCCTGCCCTTTGGGCAGGGGGCTGGACTCGATGATCTCCCGAGGTCCCTTCCAGCCCTGACGTCTATGAAATCTATGAAATCATAGAGCTACAAGTCAGTGAAATGGTGCTGGGAGAAGGCAGATCTGAAACTTCTTTTGTCTTAAGAACATGGAAAAAATTATCCCTAATATTTCTTCTCAGGACAGCTTCCTTCCAAAGGGACGTTTTACTACGGAGGCTGGGAAAAGCCAAGTCTTTTGTTATGGTCCAGAAAGGACTGCTCAACTAACATAGCAACAAGGCTGAGATTTTCAAAGGGAACCAAAGAAATGGTATCCATTGACAATCCCAGCACATAAGCTTTGAAAATCCCAGAACAAAGGCTTTGCACATAGGCTTGCTTTTCAAAAAGGTGAAGAAGCCCACATCGGTTTTGTTACTGCCTTGGATGCCAATGGGCCAGTTCCCCAGGTTTGGTGTTGAGAAGACACGCAGTCTCTTCCCTGTAAGAAGTGAGACGCTCCAGACAACCGGGCTCTGTTGTAGTGGCTTAGTGTTAATCTGCCTGGCTAGGATAGCCCAGTACTGGATGCAGCAGTGTGTAAAATCATTCAGGTATTGTGAAATACTTTACAATACAAATCTGTGCTTCTGTCAGGTACTTACCTGGCAGCGATTACCGTGGCATCTGAGTGCCTCACAAGCCACATTGCATTTCTGTCCCACAACATCGCTGTGAGATAGAGGAGTGCAATTATTTCTTTTACAAATGGTAAAATGGTAGTTTGCCCAGGGATGTCCAGAACACCAGGGGCCAAAGCACAACGGTGAACTCCCACGTCCGAGTCTAGATAGCTATTCCCTGAATAACAGCGGGCATTTGGGTAGTTTCTATCTGACATGCTGTTTGATGTCTCTGTACTTTGTAAAACTTGCTTTTATTGAAAACGAAGAGAGTTGCTGGGTTTGGAGACCATTGCAGGCAGGTCCCAGACAGAACAAGAACATCCGACTCTGAGCAGGGGGATTTTAGGAACAGGGTAGCATGAGAGGAGGAGCAAAGGGCGCACGTGAGCTTGCTGTCTGCCTGCATAGAAGGGAGCAGAAAGGGCCAGCACGGTCACAGGAACCATCCCTGGGCACCAGGCGATGACAACTCGAATCCAGCGGCCTTGAGCGGGATTAATTCCTGTGAAAGGCAACTTGAATGCTCAGCTGGGCTCAAGATGGAAAGGAGGGAGAGAGCACTGGCAGGCAGGAGTAATGTGAGGAGGTTGGGAGTTCATGTTTGAGAACTGAATTGCCAGAGTGCCAAGTAGCTCCCCAGTAACAGCCAGGAAGTAATCAGTGCCCAGAATTACATGGCGGGGAGCTCTCAGGGCATATTTGCTGCTCTCCTGGTGCTGGTTAACTCAGGAAGCGGCCTGAGCATACTGATTTTCCTCTCTTTGGGTTCACAGGCGACAGCAGAGACCTCCAGGCGGAAACAAAGCGCAGCAGCACACGGATAATCAGCAAGGGAGCACCAAACACAACAGGGAACACCAGAAACTCTACCAGGGAGGCCAAGCCCCACACTCCTCGGGGAGGACAGGCCACCATGGGTACAGCCAAAACCGGCGATGGCACCACAACCAGAAGCACTCGCCTAATGACAAAGAAACACACAGAAATGCCAAAGAGACAGAGAATCTGAAAATCGAGGATGCTTCTGTCTGCACGGTGCACATCCCCCTGGAGATGCACCGCAGCACAGAAGCGGTGGAGAAGCAGTCTCAGCAGTATATTCAGGAGCAGGAACCCAAACGGAAAGATAGTATTCATGAGCGCATCGGGGAAAGGCCCAAAATCAACTTGCTTCAGTCATCCAAAGACAGACTGCGAAGGAGACTAAAAGAAAAGGTACTATTTTTCTTGAAGAAACTGAGTTTCCCTTCATAAAATCCCCAGTTGCTGATCATCTCACATCTGGGGGGTTGGGTTACATGGGGTCCAGTTCATGAGGGCGCCAAACTCACCTTCCAGTCTCCTACAGTTAGTATTTCTGATGGGAGACCAGGTCTTCGGGTTCTTCATTAGGCTTTATTGGGTGGCGCATCTTTGCTAGAATGGGCCCACGTGTCCCCTGGCTATCCGCGCCTGCTGGCAGGTACCCATGAGGCCACTCTAGCCTTATCCCCAGCAGCCACTCAAGCCCAATGAAGGCTGAAGGCTTGAGAGCAGCCCCAGATGGATGCCCCAGAAGGCCTGTTTTGGGGCAAGCAGGTCTATTTCTGGGCAAGCACGGCATGCTCAGTAGCATCATGTCTACATGCCACCTCTATAGGGTAGATACAACCTGGGAATAATGGGAACACATACACTTTTCAGGCTGTTTGTAATTTCCAGCCGATTCTTTGTGGTGTTTCACATGCTCCATCTGGTTTGTGGACTACAAATACAGAATTCAGACTGAACATTGGATTGTTGGATTTAGCCACTTAAACTTGATATCCACCTGTCTTAATGGAAGGATGGATATATATATAAACACCCTTATCCTTCCTCCTTCCCTAAAGCAGCTCAGCAATAACAACACTGTTGTACACAAGTGGGGGCGGAAATGTACTTTTTGGAAACAATGTTCAGCTTCGACTTTTTACAGGTTCTTTGTTGAAATGTCAGCCTACACCCTGTAGACCTCAATTTTTTCTTAATACGAATTTATTTTTGCAGACTGAAAATGAATTCGAACAGCTTTCCCCCCCAACAGATATATTCATTTTTAAAGCAAAAATAAACAACTATGTAGGGCAAGAAAAAAAAAGAAAAGAAATTAGTCCATGAAACAAAATGAGCATTAACAGTTTTACAGTGCATGTACATCCTTTTGAACGCGTGTTATCTACTCAGGCAATATGGGAGAGAGTGCAATACAGGCAATGCTAACCGTGTTTAAATTTTAATTGTTTACTGTTTTTGTAAAGCAAAGATGATGCTGAGAATAGTTTAAAATGTTCATTTGCAAGTTTGTGTCTATATGCTGATATAGAAACTGCTCCTGCAAGTGCTTGCTTATTAAAATGTTCTTACACAGAAGTGTGCTCTGTGAGTCTGCTGAAATGTCTGACAAGTCTACGTAAATGAGAGCAGGATTGCAGGATCAGACCAATAGTCTTAATTCCTGGGAGCCAGGACCTTGTAAAATCAACCCACCAAGTAAACACTAGGCTGTGTTTCTGCCCCATCTCCAGTGTTTGGTTTACACAGCTGGTCTCCTACCTTCACCCACCTGGTGCTGAGGCCACACCTGGCGTTTGCTAAAGGTTTCAAGGACTCTCCTATTCTGAGTAGAAAAGAGAGAAGTAGTTAGCCACGTTAGCCTGTAGTCGGATACACTCTGCCCTGCCTTCTGCTTGAATAAGAAAGGAGGAAGAGAAGTGAATAGATCAGAGCAAGCGGGAGACCTCGCTGCTGTGCGTCTGTCCTTAGCAGAAGGTTTCGCAGGAGAATTAAAAGTTGAGCTGCAGTGAAGACCACACTGACTTAAAAGTACATCAGCTGAGAGATGAAAACATTACAGCTCTTGTAGGAACCGCAGTTGGTTCAGATTGTGCATGTATCTCATGTGACAAACCTCTTAACTATTTGGGTTGCTCAGTGTATACCCAGCTCTAAGTACGGAAAGGCCTTATTATCAGAGTGCCTCACAAACATGAATGGATGATTTTTCGTAAATATGACTGCGATGCATTGTTATTCCCATTTCCCAGATGAGGAAACTGAGGCACAACACAATGAAGTGACTTGCTGGTGATCACATAGGAAGTCTCTGGCAGAGTCAGGAATTGACCCAACATCTGAGTCCTAGTCCAGGCCTTAACTCAAACTTCCTTTCACTGAGAAAAGCATATGTACCATGACACTGGATACGTCTACACTGTATCACGCAGTTTAGAGACACCCAAGTTAGCTCAGATTCTGGTAGCAGAAAACTTCCAGTTCTCAGCAGGGTAAATCAACCTGTGGAGAGCTGCGTGGTACCTTCTTCTGTTTCTAGTTCCTGACCTAGCTGTGAACGGCTGGGAAGAACAGGTGAGCTGTGTAGACGTACCCTGGGAGTCCTGCGAGGCAGAGCAAGGATCAGCATCTCCTGGGACTAACCTGCTGCAACTAATAAGAAAGGGAAAAGAGGAGAGAAGGTGAATAGAAAGTATTAAGTAGGAGCATGGAAAGAAGATAAGAGGTGTGACATAATCTGGCCGAGTCCCTTGCTTCATAAAAGCAGCAGAGGGACCTGTGTCCCTCCCTCCTTAGCAGCGCAGGCGCCTAAGAGCATTGTTAGTTCTCAGTGCTTGAAGAGTCAGGGTCACCTGCTGGTGAAAATACTGCAGAAACCACTGGTGTTTCTTACTACCGTAGAGACGAGGGCTCTGATGGGAACGACTGGTAGTAGTACCGGTATGTGCCCAGCAGGATCCAGGTATTTCCAGAGCTAGGAGGCCTACAGCCAAGCTATAACTAATATTCACAAGTTCCTGGCTCCCCACCTTGGTCTTAGACCACTAGAATATGCTTAATGTTTCTAGGCCTAACTATATGACTCCCAAAATTCACCCCCATCCCCTTCATTGTGTATGGAAGGACAAGAGCTGATCTATCTGTTTTTTCCTTGTGTAACAGACGCCTTGTCTTTCCCTTTTCGCGGACCAGGACGAAGTCACGGTGGAGACGACCAACCCCGAAAAGAACAAAATGGACAAATTAATTGAAATCCTCAACAGCATGAGGAACAACAGCAGCGACGTGGACTCGAAGCTCACCACCTTCATGGAGGAGGCCCAGAACTCCACTAACTCGGAGGAGATGCTGGGCGAGATTGTCAAGACCATTTACCAGAAAGCAGTCACGGACCGGAGCTTTGCCTCCACAGCAGCCAAGCTGTGCGACAAAATGGCACTCTTCATGGTGGAAGGGACCAAGTTCCGAAGTTTGCTCCTCAACATGTTGCAGGTAATTAGATATTTGCAGCTGCTCCCGGCGTGTAATTACTCGAAAGAAGTCCATGAATTCTGACCATAGCTGAGCTTTTCCCAAGCTCCATTCTTGCCCAATTAATTATAGAAAATAAACGTGTACGCGGGGAGAGGGCCACGGTTTTTGTGTTTTGTTTATACAGGCGTTCCTTGGTTACAACAGACCGATATAATATTATAGGCACTGTCTGGTTAGTCTCCATCCCCATCTTCTCTTTCTATTTTAAAAACTCTGTTTAACAAATGCTCGTTGCACAGGCACAGTCCACCACGGTTTAACCCCCAAAGAGCTGAAATATTGGGGTCCTCAGGGCGGCAGCGAGAGGTATCGCTCCTCAGGTGGGCTGAGATTATTCGTATCTGAGGCGCACCCACAGTCTTTTTTGAGCAGTCTGGTCGGTGTATTGTGCTTGGTGCTAGGCCTGATCATTGTCTGGGACAAGCATCTTAAAATGTAAAAAGACAAAACGGGCCCAGGCGGAGGAGGAAAGGATTATTATCACAGTTTGTACAGAGTGAGAATTGAGGCTCTGAGAGATTCAGTGAAGGTTGCGCAGGAGCGTCGTTCCCAGAGGTGTGAGCCGAATCCAGCTCTCTAGTGTCTCTGTCTAGTGCTTTTCTACGAGGTCAGTGGGGCACTTGAGCTGACAGCCCTATTTTCAAAGGGAGGCAGACGGTCATTTTCAGGGGATAAACCTCACTGCTCCTAGGTGGTTCGGCTGGAGCCCAGGTTCAGGATGGTGCCCTTTAGCTTTGATCACTAAAGAAATCAAAGAAAATGGTTAAAATGAGACTTGTTATAAGGCCCTTCTGTGCAGTTTAGCCAGGCGATTTGCTGCTGGACAGTAGTTGCTGGCATCAACTTGCACAGCTTGCCACTGAAACAGCTGCACTTGTTTGCAGGTTGTTGATGATTATGGGTGACTTGTTTATCAGTACATGCAGCGCGGGCATTTGTGCACCATACCCCAAAACACGATAAAAGGCAAAGTCAATTAAAAAATGAACTGACAACCGCGGCAGTCGGCCATAAGAATGATCTATAACCAGGAAAATGTCCCTGTCCCCTAAGCATCCAGCTGCATGCTGACTGAGAGCCCAGACTCGGGTGGCTGGCCTGGTTTATCATGCAGTTCTGCAGCTGATCCCACAGTTAATGTATTGTTTGCTTTGGTGTATCTCATGCACCAAAGCCCCACCTGCCCCCTTCAGCTTACCTTGTCTATCCTCTGCTGACCCAGGGCATGGGCCACCCCTGACATTTTGTTTGTCCGTGGCTGACCAGACAAGGCTGCACCCAAAGCCCGTAGCATCATTCCTGACTCGATCAGTCAGATCACAGAGCGGTGCATGGAGCTGCCTCCTCCTGCCTCTCCACCAGACTTGGATTGTGATCATCATTTGCACTATCGGACTCAGTTTATCTTGCAGCTTTTCAGGGAGACTGACTAGCTTGTGGGACACAGGACAATTTTTAACTCAGAAGTTACCTGCAGTCAAGCTTGATAGTAACTAAAATTGGCCAGGTAGTGCCAAGCTCAGGCCCACTCAAGGGCTTATTCCTCTGACCCACAACAGCTACAATTCCAATGCTCGGCTGATGTATAGAAGAAAGGGGCTTCGGGGAAATGATGCACGGGGCAAGGCCTCTCTTGTTTCCATCTAAAGCTGTATCAGGACTTTTCAAAATAGCTTTTCCAGTGTGAGACCTGTCAACTGACTGACTGGATGGTTGGGTGGTTCCTTCCCCTCACTCTGAATATCTAACCTAGTGGTCAGGCCACTGGTTTCAAAGGGAAGTGCCCTCTGGATCAGCTTTGGCATCAGCAGCAGGTGACTGAATATTTGTGCTGTGCCTGTGATGAATCACACAGTGCTGTCAGCCTTTTGAATATGCAGGAGATGGCCAAGCAGAGTAGATTTCTCTCCACCTTGGAGTCCTGGTATAGGACAGGGGGTGCAGTATGCGTGGGTTCAGGCAACACGATGCGGCCGCCCCCGCCATGCGTTCTGGTTGTACCGTGCCTGACTTTATCACCAAAGGACTCCTTCAGAAGCAGCAAGCATCCTCCATAACCAGGTGCACTAGGCTTGGCACTAGCACTGCAGAAGTATATCATATTCTTATTATCAGCTGGCCCTGCCTGTAGCTCCACCCCGCATGTTCAGATTCAGTTAGGGGAAAAACAACATTTACCCCAAATAAAAGGATCAACCAAAAAGCCATTAAGGCACAAATATAGCTTGACTGCTGATTATAAATCTGCCTGGAAGTCAGGTGCAATTTTTTTATTCTTGTTTTTAGGAAACAAAGGTCAATTTATAGTAGAAAGAATCCAGTAATCATCTTCCTGAAGAAGGCGCATAATGCATTGCCAGGCTTAGCAGTACCACACAGAGCCCAAATGACCACCAGTCCACAACATGGCATCTGGCAGTTGGCCACTGATAGGGAATCAGCATAGCCTCTAAGTACTATATAAAGAAGCCGTCTATATTATAGAGCATGCCACTGTTACCAAGTATGAGTCACGTCATCCCAATCACCCACATGTAAAAAAAGATCTTTCTCCATCCATCCCTTGATAAGAGCAAGCTAATGGCAGAGAGGCAGTATTCATGATGCACAGATCGCAGCAGACCCTGGTAACACTGATGTGCAGGCAGGCCCATTGATGTCCTAAGATTTGCAATGCAGAAGCACCTATGGCCAGTTTCTGCTCCGGGGGGAGAGAGACCTTTGTAAAAAGAAGTGCAGTCGGGCTGTTCCAGTGGCTTGGAACGTCACGCGCAAGCCCTCCTCCCAAAAGCCTGTCACCCTACATCTGGTTGGTGATTGCTGTATGGAAATAAAAGCAGTGTTCAGAGCCACCTTGGACTTGGTAGGACCAGAGCACATAGGAAGTCTCTCTGGGAGAGCTGAGAGGGCTTTGGAGTTATGCTGAGCCCCAGAGCATGAAGGCTTTCTGGAGCCCGCCTGAAAGACAGGAGGTGGCCTAATTGGGGCATCTGCTGAGACAGACAACCTACTGCACTGACAGCCTCTCTAGACCTAAGGAGGTATGTGTTATCTCAGTGACCCGTCTTCTGTCTGCTCCAAGTCAGAGTTAAGCATCTCATGTATGGTCATGGATGACATGCCTCTTCCCAGGGTCACTTCCATTAAAACAGATGCATAACAGTCTCACTCCCATTGAAACAGAGCTCTTCAGAAAAGGACCAGGGGGTTACAGTAGACAATAAGCTGAATATGAGCCAAGAGTGTGCCATTGTTGTGAAGTAGGCTAATGGCATCCTGGGCTGCATTAGTGGGAGAATTGCCAGTAGATCAGAGGAAGTGACCATTCCCCTTTATTCAGCCCTGGTGAGTCCACATCTGGAGTACTGTGTCCAGTTGTGGGCCCCCACTGCAGAAGGGATGTGGGCAAATTGGAGAGAGCTCAGCAAAAAGCAGCAAAAATGGTTCAGGGGCTGGGGGACATGACTTGTGAGGAGAAGCTGAGGAACTGGGCTTATTTAGTCTGGAGAAGAGAAGACTAAGAGGGGATTTTATAGCAGCCTTTAACTACTGAAGGGGGATTGGAAAGAGGATGGAGCTGGACTGTTCTCAGTAGTGGCAGATGATAAAGTAAGGAGCACTGGTCTCATCTTGCAGCAAGGGAAGTTTAGGCTGAATATTAGGAAAAACTCTCTCTCTAGGAGGGTAGTAAAGTACTGGGACAGGTTACCCAGAAAGGTGGTGGAAGCTCCATCCTTGGAGGTTTTTAAGGCCTGCCTGGACAAAGCCTTGGCTGGGATGATCTAGTTGGGGCTGGTTCTGCTTTGAGCAGGGAGTTGGACTAGCTGTGACTTTCTGAAGTCCCTTCCAACCCTCATTGTCTATGATTCTGTAAGATTTCATCACCCTGTGAACAAGAGGGTAGCCAGGGACAAGTTGGTACCCAGTAAAAATAAGGAGGGTGAGGGCCATATGGAAAACATCTGCTATATGGTCATTGTCCATAGGATGCAAAAATAATGTTCCTTGAAAATCTGTAACTTTCCTTTGTGCTCTTTAAAGAGGTGCATATGGCTGTTTGCTCACCTACAGAAAGTTTGGTGGAGGTTATATAGGAAAAGCCCTGATTTCCATTTTGTTTCCAGCTGTGCGAATCACACATGCCAAATGCTGCTTCTTTGTACTACCTGCTTTTCCGTGGCTGCTGTTGCCTGACTTCAGTGCTTTGGTTTGCTTACCTCCAGATCTGCACCTGACTATGTGCACCGTGCTTAGGGCTGAGTCAGGTTTTGGGCTACCAGCAGTTGTCTGTCCTCTTGAATCCACTGTGGGTGAAATGCTGAAGTGATACTTCTCTCTTGCCAGATGCCTGCCTTTGATGCCTTTCTGGTGCAGCTGCTGGCACTCTCATTTGCAGCATGTGGGGGAGGGAACTGCGCAAATTCTCTGACTATCCTCAATGTTTTGAGAGGCTTGGTATAGCTGCAAAACTAGGTGAGAGAAGAACTGGTTAAAGACTGAGTGTGTAGTCCTACAGCTGCTGCTGCCATGGCACTGTCAGCTAGACCGCTCCAGCCTCTTCAAAAGACTCTGTAGGCGTATGTAGACAACACAGGCATTAATGTAGACCACCCAACAATTTTAATGCAGCTTTTTTTTGGTGTGGTGCGTTTTTGTTTGCACCACACGGCATCTGTGTTTGCACAAACGGCGCTTTCGAGTGAGTTAAGCCCCCATGTGTCATATGCCACAGATTTCAGTAGGGGGAGTCAAATACCAAC
>NW_017728909.1:10637105-10646268 GCF_001723895.1 Crocodylus porosus | reverse complement strand
TATGGGAGGGGGGTGGGTTTCTTTAATTAACTATAGCTGCTATGATAACTGCTATATCATAGGAGTAGTGGGTGGGTGGGTGTTTGTTGCCGCCCGGTTGATTGGCGATTGCTGTCGATGTTGATGGTGGCGAGCTCTTCTGGCTTCTTTTTTTTCCTTTCTCTGAGTGCAGTTGTTGCTCTGCTACCAGTTCATTCTGTGACCTTGGGTAGATCACTTAATCTCGCTGCACTCCAGTTTCTTGACTTCACTGACTTAACAGCCAGGGACAGAAATTACACATGAACCAGTATAAGTGACCAGAAACAGGGTCAAATCTGCAACACAACAGAAGTTCAGTGCAGATAAACCACTTTCAAAATGGCCAAAACTGGTTTAAGATAAAACTGGATGGATGCAGAATCAGACTTAACTGATTTAAGTTTAAAAGCTTTATTGAACTGTCCCAGATCCCCTTCAGATTCAAGTTAACTCACAGTCCCCCAACATCCCAGGATGCTTTGCACCACCCCTGCAAATGCCCCCCTAGGATGGGCAGGCTAGCTGTGGCCTATGCTGTCTGCTCCATTCAAGCAGGGAGGCATGCCCCTGCCTGACTTCTGCCCCTGCCTGACTAGTGCCCCCTGACTTCTGCCCTGAGGCACTGCATTCATTTCAGGAATCAAAAGTGAATGCCTGTTCACTTGCTTATTGGTTCAATCTATGCAGCTTAGACTAACCTGCGAAGATTGAATTGATTCAGCCTCAGGCTTTTTGACTGTTTGTACTTGAATGTGAAAAAGTATGTTGAGAGTGCAAAATGAGGGTGATCATTCTTAATGCCTCCTTATGATTTAGCAAGGCTTTTACTAATTGATATGTGAAGCACTTTAAGATCTGTAAATCATGTTAAGGACAAGGTAAAAAATAGCAGTTTAATAAATTGCCTATCTTCTACTGGCAGATCTGACATTAGAGTTAATTGCAGGAACTAGCAGATCCCCTTCAAATTATTAGCCCTGTGTATCCATTGTGTTCTGCATTATAAAATGTCTGTTGTAGTAACGTGGTAAACAGACTGGAGCTAACCTGTAAGACCCTGCTGTGTGCAAGAAAGCATAGACTTTGCCTCTTGATGGTGCTAACAGATGGGGGAAATCTTGACAGCGGTGACAGAGAAATTCCATTACACAAAGCTCCAGGTTTTGCTTTCCAGTGGGTCTGCAATGAAAAGAAGGCTTTATTTTGCAGCTTTGGGTCAACGAGATGGCAGACAGATAGGAGAATCCTGGCTAAGAGCAGCTCCGTGATGCACAGGTCTCTGAGTGAGATGGAACCTGAGAGAGATTAATGTTAATGCCTCCAGCTAGACAAGTTGGTGGTAAATCGGGTGGTTATTTTTCTCCCAGAATGCACTTGTTCCAATAGGGACGTCGAATCCACAGTGCCCAAGTGATGTTCAAGGAGTTTGTTTCCTAGCTGACAGCAGTGCTCGCCAACTGAGGAAGCACTCTGCACTTACACAGTGTCAAACATTAATCAAGAATATGAACATGCTTTAAATAAATCTTTAAATAAATTATAGGCAAGTTATTAGCAAAATTATCATTCTTGCCTTTATTTGAATGCTAAAGAAACAGAGGCACAGAGTACATAGACTAGAAGCCATGCATCGAGTCATTACTGCAGTAATCTGGCTTCATAATGATAGATTTGGGCCAAGTCTTGGTCCAAATAGGTTACTGCCTGTATTCAGAAGAGAGAGAGAGGCCAGTATTTCCCCCTCCATTTACAGCAGGGCATCAAGGCACAGAAAGGTGGAATGACTCTTGACAAAAAATCAGACTAAGGACTTTTTTCAGTAAGCTTTTCAACCATTTCTAGTAGCCACATCCAGAATTAACCTAAGCTTACAAATCCGCACTGTTCTTGGTCAGAGGTTTTAAAAAATCCACCCCATTGAACTTGAATCCGACTGACAGTGCCTCCAGTCCCAAGACCCAGAACAAACTCACCATCATGTGTCAGCTGTAGCCATATATATTGGCAGACTCTTCTGTCTGATAAACTAACTGCTAGAACCCACATGACCCTGAAGAAAACCTGTAACACCATCTTTTCAGTGTGATCTGTGTGGGCTTCGCAGCATGTATCAATGATTTATTGTTCAGTAAATCGGAAACTGAATCCCATTCATTCTCTTCTAAGACCTTGTAGTACAGTTGCAAGCTTGGTCATGTTTAAATACTCCACCAGCAAGGGAGACTGTTAACATGAATGGGAAAAAATCCCAGTAGTGCCTCTGAGTTGAATGTATAGAGATTTTTCCTTGATGGCAGAGTTTCTTTCTGCAAATCCTATGGAATAGGAAAATTCCTTGACCCAAAGAGATTATGTGGTCCCCTGGCTAGAGCCATATGCAGAAAGTTGGTGTGGAACTATGCACAGGAATACATGGGACCTACAGCCAAATTGAAGGAGGGACATAAACAGATCGGGGGGAAAAATAGCAAAGTCATGTCTCTAGATTCCCTATATGGCCATGAAGAGTTGTTGAAGAGTGACCCTACATTATTCTGTTTCCACCAGCCAAGGAACCAAGGGAGTGGACCCAATGGTGATCTCTCGGTCCTACTGAAGCCCAAAGGAGTTCTGCCGGGTTTCTTGCACAGCGAGTTTGGGGCCACCACACTGGTTCTAGCCAAGTATATTGAAAGGTTTGATTTCACAAATCCCCTGGTGTTTTCACGACACTGGAATTAGGACTGTCCTCTTTCGCTGGAGGGAAGAAAGCTGTGCTAACATTATTAAGTTCATAACAGCAACAACTCTTAGGCAGGAATTCAAGCAAGGCTCTCTTCCTGGACCCAGGAATAATATTGTGGTCCAAAACAAGTAAACATACAGTACCTACATAGGGCACTTGAGATGACCTGGAAACAACTAACATCCTCTGGGTTATGGATGCACACCGCCACCTCAGTGGAAATGGTAGCTTATGCTCAATAGAAAATTGTTCTGCAAGCCATTCAGAAGGGGTAAGGCTGACTCTGGGTCAGTGATTCTCAGCCAGGGTGCTAGGAGAGACTTCAACGGCTTCAGTTAATTAGTTTTTGAAATGGGGTGCCACTATGCACAAAGGTTATAGACATGTGCCTTGAGCCTAACAAGGTTGAGAACTGCAGGATCTTTAGACCTGGAGGTCTGACTCTCAGAGACTGACTATTTCCAGCTCCTTTTGACTTAAAAAAGAAAAGCAAGCATTCAAAACCTCTGAAAATCAGGCCACTGATAGGAAGACTGTACAAACCTCCTGTCCCACCAGCCCTTTCCAGCCTTCATCATGTTTACACATCGAAAATCGAATTGTCTGCACTCCCCTCGCATGAAGCCTGCCTTTAGCGGCGGGGTTTGGAGCCTGTTTTCGTGGTCTCGGTTTGGAACACCCTGCGAGGGAAGGCGCAGCGCCGAGGAGAGGATATCCGTCTTGTGTTGTGCTGCTCAGCCGTCTGTTAAAGCCAGAGGAAATCGGAGCCGGCACCAGCTATTTTCAGCCAGGGTCTGTGCTGAAGCGGAGTTCAGCGGGAGGGCTAGCACTCCAAAAAGACAAGCAGAAACGTAGCGTTGCCTCTCTGCAGCCGGGAAACTGCTGACCGGCTGAATCCTTCAGGCAACAGTCGCTCTCTAATCCAGTTAGCAGCGATGCTTCTGTGACAGCAACCCCAAAGTACTGCATGGAAAATTGTCTCCATTATCCATCATCGTCCCAGTCAGAAGTAGTGATTTTGAGGGGGCCAGAAAGGCGGTGCTAAGTTTTTAGGGCTTCTGCCTGTGTTGAAAAGGCAGCAGTTGCTAAGGAGTCAGGACCTGGTACAAAACCCAGTGAAGTCAGTAAGGAGCCTTTGCATTGATTTCAGCAGACTTTGAATTGGACGCCTGCGGCTTGCTGAGTTACTGACTGCAATGCCCAGCACCTCCTCAGCGGCACAGCAAACAGAGGGATAGGGCCCTTTGTCATTGTATAGCAGGGCTACCTTTTAAAAACTGTACCTATGCAACAGCAGCCAGCCAGCTCCAGGAAGTCCTGTCTCTGTTGTTTCTTATGGCCACAACTGACCATGTACTGAGCTCGTTTTCATGGCTAAATAGCACTTGAAGTATTGGGTAAGGTGCATGCAGGTTCTTATCTTGTTAGTAATATAAGTCATGGAAGTGCTGCTGTTATTTTCTCCAGCCCCTGTTCTCCCTGCCCAGATTAGAGATTTTTAGGTCTGTAGCGTGAGCAGAGAACGATGAAGAGGCAGTTTGAATGCTGATGAAACTTGAGCAAGTCACGCAACTGCCTTGCTTCATGGACATGTTCGTTGGAAAAGTATGGTTGGGGAAGAAAGGTTTCCTGGGGGCCTGTATTATAGATGAGAGCTGAGCTTTTAGGAAGAGAGAATCTGACAATAGAGACTTCAGGCTTTCACTTTACTGCAGTCTCTTTCCTTAGGATTTTAATCTTTGATCATTAGGTATTGAAGAATCGCAAAGCACTCAGTCACTGTTACACACGACACGCCAATGAGGCTGCAATAGAGCTTCCCAAAGCCATTACAGCAGGTGGATAAGGAGGTTTGGAGACAGCACCCATCTCACTAATGCTTTTCTCTTGTTGCTAGACAGTACTCAGTACTACCTGTACCCCCACCCCCAACCAAATAATTAACCTGATTTGCGTTAGAGCATTATTTGCAACAGTAAATATACCTGTAAATGTTCCCAGCACTTTACATGGAGCGAATGCTGGATCGAGCCTGCATAGCTCAGTAGCACTGACTAGATCTACGGCAAATAAGCGTTTTATCTGTCTGTCTGCAGTACCAGGGAGTTGAAAACATTTGGGTCAACCCTAAACTAAAATGCTGAGTTCCTCGGGAAAGCAAAAAGTTGAAGGAAACGTTTCAGGTTGAAGAAATAGTTTTGTTCAACTTCAAATGTTTCTGTTTACAAGGTTTTAATTTTAACATAACATTTGAGTATGTTTTATGTAAATGCTGAAATTATTGGAATAAAAAAGTGAAATTTCCCTTATGATGTGCCTTGGACTTCCTCCAATTTTTTTATTATTTTTTTTAGTTGACATAGCTTGGTAAATTCAATGTCAAATTGTGATTTTATTTTTTTTAATTTTATTTTGTGGGGTTTTCTTTGGTCAACCCAAATCTGCAGTCGTTTCAGTCAAAGAAATGTTGGAAGAAATATTTTGCCCAATAGTAACTCCACCTTTAAGGCTTTTCCAGCCAGTAGGATGCTGCTGTTTCCCATAGGAAACACCAGTTCACTGCCTGTTGCTTGCTGTTCATTGAACTTTTTCTAAAATGCTAGATCCAGAGCCAGAGTGGGATTTTTTTCTGCAGCACCTTGCAGACTAACCTGTCTCCAGCCATGAAGCATCCCACTGCTCCATCCATCCCTTGATGGATCCAGAGCCAGAGTGAGATTTTTTTCTGCAGCACCTTGCAAACTAACCTGTCTCCAGCCATGAAGCATCCCACTGCCCAGACAGGGCCAGGCTACAGTGGCACTACACAAGGGTGCTCCACCTCTGCCCTGCACGCTGCTGGCCGCTGGCCCTAAGAGCCATAGTGGCGTCCCAGCACCTCCGCATAGCAGATGCTCCAGCTTTAAAGGAGCCGCATGGAGCAAACGACTACATGTTGTGCTCCTGTCCTGACCCACGGTCCTCAGCCGTGAACGCGGCTCTAGCAGAGGATATAACAGATTAGAGTGTTTAACCCACCCAGCCACCCCACCGTGGAGTCGGTAGCTATTGATTGCAGCCCTAAACCTTGGCCGCTTCTTGTGGGAGAATAGCAGGTGTGGGATGACCCACCCACAGACCTAGGGGTGCTGCTTCGACAAACAAATGCAGTTTTGTCTTTTTAAACCTCTTATTTTTAGCTGTCAAGAAGCATTGCATGTAGGAGGGGCACCTGCTTTGCTTTCACTTCAGGAACAGCCTGAGTTTCCAGTGTCTCTCGCAAGGCTCGTGTCAATCCCAGAACACATTCCAGCTCGGTGTCACAAGAATACCATCATGTCTCTCCCTCAAGACAGCTCCTCTGAAGGGGTGTCTCGCGTGGCTGACTTAGCTATTCAGATTTAGTAGCCCTGGCTGCAAATGAACCAGTGTCTGAAGTGCAAAAGACCTGGCAGCAGCAGCTGTCTTGGTCTGCAGTAAAGGGATTGATGGTATCAGGAAGGCTCTGGTCTAGATTTACCTCTCCCGGGCCCCCGTACTGGCTGTGAATGCAGCCTTTGCTCTTGAATCCAGATGATGTAGTGAACCTTTAAGGGTGTTTACGTGGCACATGCAAAGCAAATTAATGTGATGGATGCCTGATCCGTCTTGGGGAAATGCTGCTGCTTCTGGACTGTGCAGTGCTGTTTTTGCTCTTTGTCTTTAATGCAGTTTCAGATAAATTGAAAAATCACCCAACGCATGATTGCCTTGGTGCATTGCCATGAGTCTGCTGGTCACAATGGCACAAAGTAAAAGAGACAGTATGCACCCTCATCTGCAGTATGGACACATGGTCTGCAGAGACACCGGGATCCGATATGGGAGGCAAGACCTGTCAGATCCATGGAGCCGTGCATTCTGGGCTGGGTGGATTTGATTTAAATCATGATTTAAATCACAATTTTGGTCACTGGTCAGGAAGCCTTGTGTTTTCTACAAAGAGTGCGGTCTTGTTGTTTGATGTCCTTTATTCATTTAACTTCCTGCAACTTTGCACGTTTAGAGAGCGGTCAGGGCTTTACTCTGTGTGAACAAACCTGCAGAGAGACAAGAGGACTGGTGGGTGGGTAATCAGGTCTGTTATCTCTCATCTCCTTATATTGCTGTTAAGGATGTGATCTTTGGAGACAAATCCACAGTTTGAGAACTGAAACTAAGCATCACAGAGATGCTTAATGGGATCTTCTAGAGCAGGGGTGGGCAAAATGTGGCCTGGGGGCTGGATGCAGCCTGCTGGGCCATTCTATCTGGCCCGCGGGGCAGATAAAAAATTTAGAAAATGAATATTATCTGCCCTGGGCTGCCTGTCATGTGGCCCTCGATGGCTTGCCAAAACTCAGTAAGCCCAAAATTATTGCCCACCCCTGTTCTAGACTGAGCCCTGAGTCCTACTGGGTAGAGTGGTTTTCTTTAACCTTTATTAATCTATAGAGGAGCTTCTGGGAACCCCATAAGATTGGGCCCCTAATGTAGTCCATGGCTTGTGACCTATTTATAAAACTTTTCTAAAAAGGTTACATGAATATATTGTCTCAAATAGTATATAATCAGAAGTTACAATCCCTCTTCCGTGATGATATCTTTGATCTTTAGCATATCTTAAATTAAAGCTATCTTTATACTGGGGGTTTTTTTAAAGTATCTTAACAACAAAAAAATACGATTGAATCAAAAAAATCTGAATTAAATTAAGAAGTCATTGCTTTTTATCCATCCTGATTCTGGGACATATAGTCGGCGTGCCTGCATAACTGTAGCAAAGGTGACGGAGACATGGGTTATATTGCAAACTGATTTGGCCTGTGAGATCAGCCCTGGGCCAAGCCCTCACCATCTTCCTTCTTTTAACCAGACTGCTGGTCCCTAAGACCTGCTGTTACCTCAACCTAGGTGTGATTTTTTTTTTATTTACAGCATATTCTGTTCTGTGTAGCTTCTTCCACTCTCGGCATCACTATGGGCTCTGAGCACCTTCCACTGGAGCATTGAATCACACGATTAGCCTTTGTCATGTGTTTGCTCCTTCTCTGTGTGCATGCATCTCTCTCTTCTCCCCTCCCTTCTCCCCCACCGAAAAAGGAGATTAAAGGTTACACTTTGTAGTACTTTTTTTTTTAAGTCCGAGCCACATCTTGTCACACTAGGTCTAGAGGAATGGATGTGGTCCTCTGTTGACCTCCTAATGCAGCCATGTGTTAACATTCGAAGTGCCTGTCCCCGAAGAAATAATTTGACTAAATAAAATAGTCTGGCCAACTTACTTGTTCATAATAAGGACCCCTTCCTTTGTCTGAAACACTGAGTCCCAGTGGAAGGGAAGCCACTAACATTTTCTCCAGAGGAGTGAACATGGTGCAGAGAAGGCAGAGCTGAGAGATGCTCTCCGGGCGGTGGATCCTTGGCTTTGCCTCTGAATTGGGCCCAGCAAGTATTTGAGGGGGAGGTTTCATGGAAAAAGCATTGCTGGGACTGTGTGCGCATTGTCTTTGTCTCTCCTATAAATATGTTCTTGATTAATCAACTTAAAGGATGTCTCCCAAGGGAGAATTTGGCCTGTCACAGTTTTAAGCACTGGCTTGCACTGCCCACGGTTTTTTTTTTTTAAAAAGTGATATGCTGCGAACGCTGTGTATGTAACATAAGTTAAAGTATCCCTCTGTTGAAATCTGTACGCTCTTTATAGCAGAGAGGTGTCTGCATCTGAACTATGCATAGCAAAGTATATTATTAGAGTGGACATCACTGCGGCTGTAATTGTACACTGCTTTCCTTAGCAACGGTTCCCAACAACACATCAAACAGAAGGATGTGATACCTTTTTTAAAAAATGTGCATCTAGACACACAGATCAACACAGCCAGCTCCTTTCGGAGAGGAGCCGTGAATCCCGTCAGATTCAAAATCTGGTATGTCCCTGCATTTAGAAATAAACAGTGCTCTGTGTCCAGAAAGGGCTCTTTCCATTCCATGTGCTAAACCCTTTTAAATCAAACCTTCAGACCAGCAGTCGCATCGAGCTCTTCTCTTAAAAGGGGATTTGCTTAAGAGTGTGTTTTATGAAATACGCCTCGTATTTTTAGCATGGTACAGAGAATATATATGTCAGCAAGTCATGGTAGCCAGAGGGGGCATTGACTGAATGGGCAGGAACAGTCTTTTCAACCACGGCTGTGATCCTCATCCTCAAGAGAGAGAGAACAGCTTGTGGTCCAGAAACAGGAGTGGGAAAGGGGAGGGCTGTGTTCTGTCCCAGCCCTAATTAATCCCTGTCTTTGCACCTGATATGACCACTGATGCCTCTGCAAAACAAGTTAAAAAAATAGAGGCAGGCTTGGCAGGTGTATGATTACACTGAGTGCAGGGTATAGGAGAACCATAACTTTTCTGTGTGATCAT
>NW_017728909.1:10593482-10636530 GCF_001723895.1 Crocodylus porosus | reverse complement strand
CAAAAAAATCTGAATTAAATTAAGAAGTCATTGCTTTTTATCCATCCTGATTCTGGGACATATAGTCGGCGTGCCTGCATAACTGTAGCAAAGGTGACGGAGACATGGGTTATATTGCAAACTGATTTGGCCTGTGAGATCAGCCCTGGGCCAAGCCCTCACCATCTTCCTTCTTTTAACCAGACTGCTGGTCCCTAAGACCTGCTGTTACCTCAACCTAGGTGTGATTTTTTTTTTATTTACAGCATATTCTGTTCTGTGTAGCTTCTTCCACTCTCGGCATCACTATGGGCTCTGAGCACCTTCCACTGGAGCATTGAATCACACGATTAGCCTTTGTCATGTGTTTGCTCCTTCTCTGTGTGCATGCATCTCTCTCTTCTCCCCTCCCTTCTCCCCCACCGAAAAAGGAGATTAAAGGTTACACTTTGTAGTACTTTTTTTTTTAAGTCCGAGCCACATCTTGTCACACTAGGTCTAGAGGAATGGATGTGGTCCTCTGTTGACCTCCTAATGCAGCCATGTGTTAACATTCGAAGTGCCTGTCCCCGAAGAAATAATTTGACTAAATAAAATAGTCTGGCCAACTTACTTGTTCATAATAAGGACCCCTTCCTTTGTCTGAAACACTGAGTCCCAGTGGAAGGGAAGCCACTAACATTTTCTCCAGAGGAGTGAACATGGTGCAGAGAAGGCAGAGCTGAGAGATGCTCTCCGGGCGGTGGATCCTTGGCTTTGCCTCTGAATTGGGCCCAGCAAGTATTTGAGGGGGAGGTTTCATGGAAAAAGCATTGCTGGGACTGTGTGCGCATTGTCTTTGTCTCTCCTATAAATATGTTCTTGATTAATCAACTTAAAGGATGTCTCCCAAGGGAGAATTTGGCCTGTCACAGTTTTAAGCACTGGCTTGCACTGCCCACGGTTTTTTTTTTTTAAAAAGTGATATGCTGCGAACGCTGTGTATGTAACATAAGTTAAAGTATCCCTCTGTTGAAATCTGTACGCTCTTTATAGCAGAGAGGTGTCTGCATCTGAACTATGCATAGCAAAGTATATTATTAGAGTGGACATCACTGCGGCTGTAATTGTACACTGCTTTCCTTAGCAACGGTTCCCAACAACACATCAAACAGAAGGATGTGATACCTTTTTTAAAAAATGTGCATCTAGACACACAGATCAACACAGCCAGCTCCTTTCGGAGAGGAGCCGTGAATCCCGTCAGATTCAAAATCTGGTATGTCCCTGCATTTAGAAATAAACAGTGCTCTGTGTCCAGAAAGGGCTCTTTCCATTCCATGTGCTAAACCCTTTTAAATCAAACCTTCAGACCAGCAGTCGCATCGAGCTCTTCTCTTAAAAGGGGATTTGCTTAAGAGTGTGTTTTATGAAATACGCCTCGTATTTTTAGCATGGTACAGAGAATATATATGTCAGCAAGTCATGGTAGCCAGAGGGGGCATTGACTGAATGGGCAGGAACAGTCTTTTCAACCACGGCTGTGATCCTCATCCTCAAGAGAGAGAGAACAGCTTGTGGTCCAGAAACAGGAGTGGGAAAGGGGAGGGCTGTGTTCTGTCCCAGCCCTAATTAATCCCTGTCTTTGCACCTGATATGACCACTGATGCCTCTGCAAAACAAGTTAAAAAAATAGAGGCAGGCTTGGCAGGTGTATGATTACACTGAGTGCAGGGTATAGGAGAACCATAACTTTTCTGTGTGATCATTTTCCCTATCTTTTCTATGTGACCAGTTGCCCATTTTCCTTACCTTCCCCTTCTATAAAATGGGGATGATGGTAACCAACCCCCTGCTATTCACTACATTAGTGAGGGTTTGCAACAAGTTCCAATACAACAGGAAGAGCGTGTGTCAGAAAGCCAAGGAATAGATAAAGATTAAGGTCAAGGTTAAGACTTAATAACTTGGGGAAGAGAGCATTGTCTGCACAATGCACTGTAGGTAAATGGAGAAGTTCAGGGCCCTGTCAATCTGTTAGAGAGGCAGAAAGTAATTGTCTTGGGCTCCATTTCTCAGTGCACTAGAAACTTATTCTCTTGGCAGGTTTGTTCCTGTGTCTGATATTCATTTTAAAGACCTATACCCTATTTTTGTATTCATTTTGCATAAACTAGAGTAATTTAACAAGTACCTGTTGCAGCAGACTGAACTGGATTTAATTAATTCAAGGCAACAGATTCTGGGAAAATATGGGCAGGAAGACACAGGAGTCCATAAAAATAGAATTTGTCATTGTCAGTCAAGTCTGTTGATGAGCTAGTCGAACAGTAATTGAGTGGCAGTACCATCTTGGAATATAAATACAGTGGAGATGAATTATTATAGAAGAAGAGACCTTTTGTAAATCAAGATGCAAAGACAAGCAAGGTTCGTTCCTTAGAGTACTCCTGTATGAATGATGAGCAAGAGGAGGTTAAATCCCTTCTCTGCCACAGACTTCCTATGTCACCATGAACAAGTCAGTCTCTCTCAGTTGCCCACCTGTAAAATGGGGATTTGGGGAGGATAAATGCATGAAAGATTGTGATAATGTGATGTGATAATATGGGCTAAGATAATGGGAGCCATATAACGATCATGGATAGAGCGTATTTCAATGCAAAATGTTTCTTTCGGCACAGTGATGATCAAATAGTGAAGCACCGTAAGCTCTAAGGAAGGAGCAGTTTGTTGTTTAAAGAGGGAAGAATAGGAAAGAAGTAACTCAGCTCATCATGGGGTTGGGAGGAACCTAAACCATAAGCAGTGTTCAGTATTGATTGTCAGATCAATCCACGCGTCTGTCTATTGGAGCTTCCAGTTTAATTGAATTAAGAGCTGACAGTTGACTAGTTCATACAGGGAAAGCTCCATGATATTTCAGTAATGATTGTTGCCTGGGAGATGTCAGAGGGAATTCATCACTTGGAGATACTGTAGCCTTAAAATGTTCAGCCCCTTAGATTCAGCAAATCCCCTGGTACAAGCCAAAAACTAGAAGCAAGGCAGGACAGCAGATAAGGCATTAAGGACACCTATACACATGCGTGACACCTGCTCCAATGTGTTTTAATTAGAACGCCCTAGCAGCCTCTATGTCACATGTATTCAGTGTCCCCGCATTTAAATGGCGGTGGGGGCACTTTAACTAAAGCTTGTCAAATGAGTTTTAGTTAACACGTCCCCACCACCATTGTGAAATGCAGGACTCTGAATACATGAGACACAGTGGGCATTTTAATTAGAGCAGCTCCCAAGAGGCGCTCTAATTAAAAGCCCCTCCACCCTGGAGCACATGTAAAGACTCTCTAACTGTTTACCACTGGGTGTACTACTTCCTTTCCTTCAACTAGAGCGTGATCCAGCCTTTATGGCATGACATATCAGTGCAACCTTTACAGAATACAAGTATCAAGGTTGCCTGAGGATCCGGGAGGGAAATCTCGTACGCCAGTAGAAGGGTGGTTTCTCCTCAAGAGCCCTGCATATTAGATGACCTGATCTGTAATAATAATTCAGGTTAGCATTTATATAGTGCTAATTCATCTGTAGATCCCATAGGGCTTTTGGAGAGGGGTAAGCATTACTACCCTCATTTTATAGCTGAAGTAACTGCGATTCATAGTGATTCAGTGCCTTGCTCAAGATCCTGTTAGCCAGGAGCAGAGATTAGAAAACCTGAGTGAAATCCTGACCCTTTTTGAAGTCAATGGCAAACTCTTGTTAGCTTCAGTACTCGAAAGTTCTTTAACTCCCAGCCCTTTGCTTAGAAAATAGATACACTAGACCTCAGCTGTTCTTCAACTCACATATAGGTATGTTCGATGGGTAACACATGTGGATCACTGCTGGGGTAGCGAATACTGTGTATCTTAACAGATTGGACATATTATTGTTGTGCAAATATGCAAGTGCTGGTTTTTAATTAAACCGCATGTAGGCATCGGGGAACTCAGTTTCTCTATCTCTATAATGGAGGTAACACTGAGAGCTTTAGGAGAAAGCTGCCCTGAATGTGTGGCAGATTATTGTTATCCCATTGCAAAGAGCTTCTTTTTTTTCCAGCTGGGGACTGTCACAGGGTTTCCAAAACTGTGTCACTTTTACATATTTTTTGGCAAGTTGTGCTGGTGGTTCAGCTTCATTACCCCGGTTTCCAGCCTTCCTCGTATTGGGGCAAGTCAGAAGCATCTGCCTGGAGTGTCAGTAGAGGGAGTCAGACCAGGTAGTGGCATTTGAAGAGATGTCTGAGAGGAGGAACAAAGACATCGGTGGCTCAGGCAAGCATCCTGGGCTGATATGGGTCAGCTCAGAGAGGCCACTGCATGAATTATGTCCTTTAGTGGGCAGCAGAAACTTTGCCTCTTAGAAGAATTGGGCAAAGGGAAAGGAATGGGTCCCGTTTTGTTTGCCCTGCCCCGCTGGGCCTGATGGCGGGTACCTCTCCAAGTAGCTTTGAAGATGTGTTGTAATTCTGTAACAGGGTGTTTATTATACACTGTATAGTAGTGAGGGTCCAAACGTAACCTATCCAAACGTCTGCGGTGACCAGCATTCCTCCCAGAAGGAGTGAGCGGGGGGGGAGTGCTGGCTGCCTCACCAAACCAGCAGGTGAAGAGGAGAGTTTCAAATCAATTAGTGTTATATCGCTGACCCCAGAGTAGCTTCACTCAGCGCTGGAAATGTTCCTTTTTCCCGACCAGTCTGGCCCAGGCATAGCCTTTGTGTATCTACAGATAGTGAAAACACTTGATAGGCAATGCTGGGTTTGCGCTGTTAGTGTTTCGGGAGCTGATCTCGAGCAGGTCCCATGCAGATAAGTGAGTTATTGGAGAGCACCGTATTAAATGTCAAGCCGTATGTTTTAAACTTTCCTATTTGTAAGCAGAGTGACGGCACCTCTTGGGCTGGACAAGCTGCACGGCTAATTTGCAGGTCCTTTCCATTACGAGGGCAGAAGATGGCAGGGGGTGAAGAGACTGTGTGTGGAGGTCAATTCCTGTGTAGTCTGTCAGACGAGAGAATCCAAACCATGCTAATAAGCAGGGAATTTCAGCCTAGCAGAAGCATGCCTGGCACTGGGGAGAGGGTATGTACCTACTGGGTAGTAAATGGAAAAACTGGCAGCGACAAAGCGGCATGGAAAGACCGCTCACAGCGTTAGGTAATACTGGCCCTTGGACATCCCCGGGGCCACCCAAGGTGAACTCAAGGGACTCGGGGATTAGCAGAGCACATATGGGAGGCATATTGCAGTTGACCTGGGGTGGGAGCACAAACCACAAGCCACAGCGATCTGCAAAAGGCTGGGAGAAACTCAGCTACAAGCCAGGGTCTTTCTAGAAATGCCCTGCATGGTGGGAGACTGCACAGCATCCCTTAGGTAACTGGCAGCCCTGCTGTGCCATCCTGTGTGTCTGCACGTGATACTGGTTGGGAGTCATCTGCCAGCAATGGCTCGGCTCCTGCCTCTTGTAACACAAGGGGGTCAGGGGATGGGCAGAATGTAGTTGCAAAAGATACTTAAAAGTCCAAGGAAAAAGTGGCTCATTTGATTAAAACTTAATACACTGGCAGATTATTTACATTGCAGCACTGACACTGGTGCATCAGTAGCTTTGAGAAAGGGACTTACATCTCTGTATGTCCATTCACCTCTTTAGTGACAGGGGATATTACTGGGGATATCAGCGTAGTAGGTGGCCAGTACTTCGAAGGGGCAAAGTCCTAGCTGTAACTGCCATTACAATCTAGTCGATCTACAACAAATATCTCCAGGTGAATAAGCGTCTGAACTGAGACTCATAAATCAACTGCACTTTGCTGCAGTCAGCCTCAGTTGCTTTGCTGCTTTAGACAGGTCGCTGTCCTCGACAAGTGACCTGTGTCTGAGAGTTTGCATAGGGTTGAGACACAAGATCTGTCACCAAAGTGAAAAAGAAAAGGAAACCACTTCTGTTGGTAATGTGGTTTGGGGTATCCCAAGGGCCTGTAATTAATTTTCTGTGCTCGTCCTCTTACAGGGACAGCATGCTGATGGCTTAGTTGTCTCACACTGCCTTTCCCTTAGGATCACCTCTGTCCCTCTCGGTCACACATCACAGCAGTAAAATCCATTAGCACTGCTGAAAGGAGGGGTCTAGATTGGGACTGAGAGGCAGTTGCTGTATATGTCATGGCTCAAGATTTGTTAATAAGCCTTCCCCCTTGTTTCTATACAGCAGGGGACAAATTCAGCCCTCTTGTAAACAGCTGTACCTGGTTGGAGTTGATTATGCTGGCTCTATTCACAATCTTTGCACCTGAGTTTGGCCCAGAGGTTTAATTTCACAGACGACCAAGGAGGACTGTGTATATTATCATCAGTATTGGAATTATGCATCCAAATGCTCATAGGTTTCATTAAAATATTTCAACCCAAATGGGCCTGAATTAAATTCTGCATGCACTGAGTCTTACAGGAGTAGAAATTTTGAGTGGTTGGAGCCTCTTGCTCACACCCATCATTTATAAATGTCTTTCCCTTTAAAATGCTGATGCTATAAATGATGCCTTGGGAATATTGAGCAGTTGCTTGAAACAAAAATGGTCAGCCCAGCCAGCATTTTCTTTTAACAACGCATCCTCTACAGATACAAAATAACTTGTTCTGCATCCCAGGATTAGCATAGTATGTAGTGTTATTGCTGTTTATATGGGGCGCCTCCTTCATACAGTTGATCCTTGCAGCTATGGAGAAGTCAGTCTCTCATATCAGTTATCTATGAATGACTGCATGACTTGACACAGGTAGACTAAGAACAGCTGCAGTCTTTAGGGCCGATAGGTCTATAGCCTGGAGAGTTCCCAGGTACATGTTGTTCAGTCTGATCTGTCAGCTCGTGTGCAGGTTTTATACCAGCATAACCATTACATAAAAGAGACCTTAACCTCACTGTGCTTCTCTAGGTCATTTTTAATCTGTGTATCTATATGCACTATATGCTAATAGGTTTTCAAATCAGTCTTTTTAAAGGAGATGGACAGTCATTCTCCGAGTACCTGTTCCATAGAGCTATTGTTCATGCTACTGACAAACCCTGTTATAAAAATTATTAATTTTAGCATTTCTGCCCAATCAAAAAGTGCTCTGGACACTTGAATGGCCACAGCTGGTCTGATCCTCTGTTGTACACAATATGAAAGACAGTCTCACCAGGCCTTTACTCGGTGCTCGTTCCAAAGGGCAGTGTTGCCTTGTCTTTCTCTCCCTTGACTTGAGGTGTCCCAACCAATTTACAGCCAAGCATAATACGGTCAGCATAAGAAGTTAGACCAGGCCAGGGCAGAATGACCTTGTACTGTCCAAGTTCTGAAAGGGAATTTCCTTTCTGAAATGGGTAACGTACTCCTCCAGATAACCTAAAGGTTTTTTTGGAAAGAAAATGGATCAAATTGCAAGTTGCAGTTACAGATTACCCCATCTCAAGGTATACAGGGCATTTCACAGCCCATTAGAGCCCATCTCTACTGCAGAAACATATGGCTCTTACTAGACATTGCCCTTAGCCCCAGTCTACCTGCATGCAAAATCCTTCCAACCCAAGTTTTGCAATACTGGCTTGTTTTTCAAGAAGTGTATACTTAAACCTGAGTGCCTGTCTTAGCCAATCTGGTAGCCTGCCTATATGACAGGAAGAATGCAGCCTTAATGCTATTAACCCTCCACTGCCTTCCCATAATGCCCCCTGTTCTACCATTGGCCTCTGGGAAAGAATCAGAAAACAATTTTACTTGCTGCTCTACAAAGAACCGTGCAAGAGAATCCAGGGAGCCCGGTGTGTGTAAAGGTTGGCTGGAGAATATTACTAGATGTGTCAGTTCCCTGATGTTAACACCGTTGGTTTGATGCCTCCCAGTAGGGAATGGATGTCATTGGTGGTTACTCGTATTTACCAGTCCGCTGCAGAATGAAAATGCAACAAGTGGTATCCAAGCCTCTGAATGAACATGTCCAGCCGTGCATGCTTCTGTAGCAGAAGCCTTCATTATCTTACAGTTGAGTTTGTTCCCCTGTGTGATCCAATTCCTCTTTGAAGGACCCCTGACAAGCTGCAGGGTGCCTTTGTGTGCCACAGGGACTGGGCATGGGGGACTTAAGGGCAGCAAAACTGCTCAGAGGGAAGTTGAATGTAAGCCTCAGAGGGCTCTGTGTGGAGACTGTAATTCTGACCTGAAGCTTAATTCCTCTGCTAATAATATATATAATAATAATAATTAGGGGTGCACGGATAAAGATTTTTTGGGCCAGTACCGATGGCCGATTATTAACAAGCCATTTCGGCTGATACCGATCTGAATGCCAATATGCAGGCCAGCAGCTTGGAGAGCAGTGTCTGCCTGGTAAGTCTGTTGGGGGGAAGGGGCGGGGGAGAGATCGAGGCTCGCTGTGGGGAGGAAGGGAGTGGGAGTGTGGCTGGGGCAGGCCCAGCGAGGGCAGTGCACAGGATGGAGGTGTGAGCAGCTCATTGGGGGGCAGCGTGTGCAGGGAGGGGTGCTGTGCACACCACCGAGGAAGGCGTGGGGGGGCATGTGCCTGTGTGTGGGGTGAGGGCGGGCTGCTGCTGCAGGCTGGGGCTAAGGCAGTGCCAGTCTCTTCCCAGTGAAGGGGGCTGGGCTGCACTCAGGGTGGGCGGCAGCAGTGCTGACAGTAGTGGCTACAGGGGGAGTACGGCAAATTCTCGGGGTCTGTAATCCCCCCTTCCTCCCCCCCCGCACAGCCCCACTCCCAGCACTGCTGCTGCCTGCCCCGAATACATCCCTGACTCAGCCCCCTCCACTGGGAAGAGCCTCGTACTGCCCCAGCCCCACCCGCAGACAGATCCAGGGGGCACGTGCCTCCCATGCTTCCCCCAGGATTGTGCACAGCAGGGGAAGCCACACCCCCCGCCCACAAGCTACTTGTGGCTTTGCCCTGTGCCCTGCCTTGGCTGTTCAGCTCCTGCCCCAGCCCCAGTCCCTCCCTCACCACAGGAGCCTGGATCTTCCCCCCCACACCCCTTCCCTCCCCTCCGCCCCTTCCCCCTCAACAGATTTACCAGCTGAACGCTGTTCTCCAAGCTGCTGGGCTGGCACTGTACATGCACACAGCATTTACCAGCAACATTGTCAGCCAAAAAAAGCCAATTGCCGATGATGTCAATTTTTCTTTTATCAGTGCCAATACAATGTAGACCAATGTCTTGGTGCACCTCTAATATGAATATATATTAACAATATGCCTTGGGCCAGATTCACCTCCCCCCCACTCCATGCACAGTTTGGCTGCCTTGGATCACTTTGCTTCAGCAGTGAAATGACTACTACCTGATGATTACCCTGGGGTGCTTCATGCCCAGCATAGCAATTCTTCAACCTGCCTGCGGCGCAGAGGGCAGACTTGGGAGCCACTGCTGTTAATAGGCAGTGCATCCTAGAGCAGCGTCAGGGCTGTTTCAAAGGGGGTCTCAAGACCAGACTGGCTGCCCCTTGGCATTTGTGGAGTAGAAATGCACCCTGCAGATGACTCAAAGACGTGTTCATCCTCCCGCACCTTTTTGCATTGAAGTTTAAAGGGGAAATCCATGTCTCTCTTACCCAAATAAAACTGAGAAAAATGTTTGACTCTTGATTCTCCTCAGACCACAGGAGATCAGTCTGGACGGGTGGTTAAAAGACTGGCATCAGTTTTCTGGGTCTGATGCAAAGAGGGTCAATTTTCATTCAAAAGGCTCAACTCCACTCCAGGACAAGAGCATGTACTCCTGCCAGCTCAGGGACTCAGCCAGTCTAATGCGTTAGTCCGTCGAGCCATCTGCTGCTGAGCACTTCCGCTCAAATCCGGGTCAATCTGCTAGAACTGCTGAGGCTTGAGAGAAGTTTTACTGATGCTGCCGGCTGCAGGGCTAGAAAGTCCTTGCTCCTGGCACCAGGAGCCTAATGCCAGAAGGAGCTGCCTTGCCCTTCACTGGGCTGGTACCTTCATGCTGCATTAGGAAAAGTGAGATGATGTGTGTGCTAAGCGTCTCAGTGGCCCTGTCTTCCTCCCCAGAGCTTTGGCTTATGAGTCAGTTTAAACTATGTATTTCTAAACTCTTCAGCCCCCTGGACCTTATTCAGAGGAGAAAGGAGGCATAGAGATATTTACTGACTTTCCCCTCCCCTCCAAAACATTGTGCAGGACCCCCAGGGCACTTCAATGGGTGCTGTAGGCATGTCTGTTTCCACCCCGTAATGGCTCCGCTTAATTGCTTTCAAATGTGCTCCTTTCTCCGTGCCTGGGAAAGTTGTTGCGATGGGCTGTGGTGAAAGGGGCCTCTCTTGGCCTGAGGTGGTAGTTGACATGCTTATCTGCAAATCCACACGGAGGTTGGGTGTGCAATCTTACATGCAGCTACCTCTGTAGAGCCTTTCCAGCGCAGGGAGCTGGAAGCGGAACGAGGGCGAGCCTGGGAAATTCCAGAGCAGCCTCATTGCTTGGGAAGAGGACTGCTGCCGCCACTGCCAAAGAGCAGCGCAAGCACTGGGAGCGCGTATGGATCTGGAGGGAGGGAGCCAACTAACAGGCCAGTGACTGTCCACAGCAGGGGAGAAGCTACCTCATTGCTCTCTGGTTTTTATCCCCCGACTATTACATGCACGATGCAGAATGAGCCACCCTCCCTGCAGCTTGCAGTCCTTTTGGCCTCCCGTATCTTTTCCTTTTGGCTGCTCAGTGGGCCAGCTTCAGCTGGGAGGGCTGGAGCATGCCCTTAGCCCTGGTTAGTCACAGTCTAGTGATTAGGGCACTTGGCTGGGAGGTGAAAGATACAGATTCAGATTGATCCAGATGGGGCCCAGGACCTGTCTCCCCCACTCTATGGGCCTGTATTATAACCACTAGGCTATTGGCCTAACAAGTGGTAGCTCCTTCTGCTCCTCCTCTGTCCAAGTGGTTTTTCTCCACATTTTCAGGAACTTACCTGAAGTTACGCACCCACCTGGGGAATCCTATTCTGCCCGTTGGTGAAAACAGGCTCTTTAATGCCAAACTTCTCATTAATGCCAAAACTGCTGTTTTTGTGATTACATGTGGATGTCTTAAGTTGCACTTAGATGCCTAAAAGTGAAATACGATTGGGCCTGCAGTGGCTAAACGAGAGCCAAGGAGACACGGAAAGAGATGGGAGCAAGCAGTCCTTAACATCTCACTTCTTCTACTAGTAGGGAAATGAGTACAAAAATCTGTCATGGGATGTGGTGGGATAGGGGGCTTTTCTGTGCTTACCTAGCCAAGGGTGGCAAACATCCTTGGGTCCCAAAATTAGGCACCCATTGATAAATATTCAGCAAAAGCCGGGTGGAGCAATTCTTTTCTTTTTTTGAGAACAGGAAAATATGAGATATTTAGTGCCACAGGCCAGGCGTGGCTTTGCTGTTGGGTTTAGTTAGGTACTCTCTGGAGTGCTGATAAATGAATAGCGTGGATGCCAGTAGCTGTAATTGCAAGTCCCGGGTTTATACTGGATATCAGGTCTTGCATCTTCAGTGAGTTAATCCTACCTAATGTTTCCCCCACCCAACTTTATCTCCCCTGCAGCAAAGAGTTTACAAGCTTTTTCAACGACATTCTGTGCAATTCTCAAGTTGAAACAGGGCTTTCCTGGACAAATTGCGGGGCTGCTGCTATTGCATTATCCTAGACATTGTGGCATCCATCTGGCATGGCAAGACTGGCTGTTAAGCTGTTTAGGGCTCAGGGGCGTATGAGGCTGTTCATAGAATTAGAGAAAACTGGAGCTGGAAGACACATCGACAAGCGTCTCGTCCAGTACCTGCTCAAGGCAGGATCATCCCTATCTACAGCATTCCAGACAAATGTTTTTCTAACTCACATTTAAAAGCTCTCACAACTTCTCTAGGGAAGCGGTTCCAGGGCTTAAGCACCCCCATGGTGAGAAACCTCTCCTAACAGCTAAACTCAATCTCCTGTGTTTCAATTTAAGACCAGTGTTCATGGTCCTGTCCCTTGTGGACAGAGACCAGTTGATCACCATCCTCTTTATAACACCCTTTTTGTGTTTGAAGACTGCTACCAAATCCTTCTTTTCTCTAGACTGAATACTCTCAGTTGTTCAAACCATTCCTTGTTCATGGCACGTTACTAGACCGTTCATCAGTTTTGTTGCTCTCTTCAGGACTCTGCAATTTGGCCACACCTTTCTTAAGGCGTGGTGCCCAAAACTGGATACAGTACTCCAGATGAGGTCCCTCCAGCAAGTAGAAAAATCACAGTATTGTCTTCTAGGACAGGGGCTTCCAGTCCCTGGGTATCTCCAGCGTTCAGTTCAGAGGACTGAATAGACATCAGCACCCCATTTTCTTCTGGCAACTGTGGAAAGTCCAAGGAACTATTTCCAAGACAGACCTTAAGCTGGCAGTCCTGTAACACTGGTGGTCCGTTCCTGAATCTGTGTATGTTCAGTCAACACCCTGTCCAGGTAGGGTGACAAGTCTTTCTTCACTCCATATTTTTTCTTCCTGAGGTATTATGATCCTGCCTCTATTAACACAAGCCTCTTGAAGCCCTTCAGGTACTGATAAATGTAAGGCAGTTTTGGCTGCTTGGCCATGTTAAGTTGAAATCCTTTCCCAATCTGTCCATATTGACCCACCTGGGAACCTGCGCAGATGGACCTTACGGCCCATGGAAGATGCCTGACGCTGTCCCGGCTGGTCTGAATCCTGTTACAAGTCTGGGAGCAACTGCTGCTGTTTATACTTTATCGTTTACCTAGGGAAGATAGTTGAGTCCTGTTGCCCCATTATTTGTCAGGTATTCATTTATAACTATTGTCTTATGCTATTGTTTTCACCTCTAGCCCACCCTATGGGCATACTTGATCTTAGTCACTGTCCCAGGATTAATCAGCTTGAAGTCTGCAACTACGAAGAGCCTTGAGCGGAAACTCCTGACTTCTAGCTCTGACATCTCAAAGTGGAATAATAATCTCCTACTTACTTTGCAAGGCTCTTGCAAGGAGAAGCCCAAAGTGCCTAAGTATTATATTGTTTCCTGCAGCATCCGTACCACGAAGGGGAAGTGTCTGCTTACTCGCCCTGTTATTTTGATTTGTTATTAATGAGGGTCCTGCTTCACTGCTTCCTAACCCACATTTTGGGATCTTTAGCCAGTTCGATACGACTTGCCCACGGCACTGTGGATTTGGCCACACAAAGTACAAAATGTCCCGTAGGTGGCGCCTACGCCACAGGGATGGCTGGAAGAGTGGAAGTGGGTGGTGAACGACTGAAATCGTCCCTTCTCCTCACACACACTCATCATCCTCCTTGCACGCTGTTCACCAGCATTCGCCCTGAAAGGACACTGCACATTTTTTTTCAAGTTCCTTCTCTCTGGATTTTTTTTTTAAGTGGAAATTTATATCTGGCACAGTCTGCAGACACCTGTGTCTCGCCAGGGGTGAGAATAGATGTCCAAAGGCACAATACTTGGGCTACCTGAAAAGGGGAGCCATTTGGGATTTCCTTTATCAGCCTCCTCCTTGGAGGATTGAGAAGCCTTTCGTTTTCACTTGAAGTCCTGATGAGAATTCAAATGAGGCGCGTTCGAAGCATTGTGCAAACATATACAGCCTTAAACAGCGTTTAAATCAGTTTTGCATTCAGTGTTGATGAAGCACGCCAGGGTGCCCTCCCCAGAGAAGGAAGCCCCAGTGCCTGCAGCCCACACGTGCCCAGCAATGTGCTCTGCTGCAGGCAGACAGGTGGGCAGATGCATGTACTTGCAGCCCAGTTCATCCCTTCCACTCTTCCCATGCCCCTGTGGTTAGCCGGAGGGGCTGTGGGGACAGTGCCCATGTTTAAGACCCTGCAGGTTCAGTCTCAGTGGAGGGAGCAGCACTTGCTCCCTTGGGGACAGCTTGGGAGGGGGGTGGAAAGGGAAGGGGGCAGGCAGTGGAAAGAACAGGGAGCAAAAGGGTTAGGACTACTCTTACCTGGCACCAGCCAGATCAGCGGTTCTCAGTCTTTTTAACCTTAAGGTAACCCTCTGTAACTTGTCTGAATTCTCACCCAGTGGTTCTCAGCTGGGGTGCCGCAAAACTCAGGAAAATTATGGAGGGGTGCCTTGAGGCTAAAAAGGCTGGGAGCTGCTGCCTTATTATATTCACTGCTCCATTGAGGTCACCCAGCACACTGTACAGAGGCTACCCATTTTTCACTAGCTGCTGCCTTGGACTGGGTTTGGAGTAGTGCCCTAGAGATGAATGACTCCATGACCCATTACTAACATCCTGCATTTTTAGGATCCCAGTAATTCTGCTAAGTTGTAGAAATTCATGGAAAAATCTTGAAAAAGGAAAAAAAAAACCCACCCCAAATAAAGCAACCCCCCAACTCCCAGAGAAGGGCAGCTCTTCAGCTGGTATAAACTGTTGTAGCTCAGGTGAGGATGCTGGAATTACAGCGATTGAGGATTAGCCCCCCCAGCCGCACCTACCCATATCAAGTTTTAACAGGTTTGCAGAAACAAAATTCATAGAATAAAATGTTGCTTGCGGTTAATTGCTGGGGAGAGAGGGTGGCTTCATGGGTTAATGTAATCCTGGGGTTGAATTCCATTTACCGTGGGAGAGGAAATACTTTTGGGCATCCTTATCCTTATCCCTTTGTGACATTTGTCAGATAGTAAAATCCCAGCACAAGAGTTCGGCACAATAGACCGTCTCTCCTGTTGAGAGTCCCAGGAATTAGAATAGTTGGCAAAGATGCTGCAGGTGAGGACTGGGGTCTATTGCAAAGGTACTGCTTTTTCCCTTCACCGTATTAAATTTGGCTGGTTCATGTAAGAGGTGAAGGATGCACTTGGGAAAATGCTGGTATTTGGACACCCAAACACAACTCCGTAAAGTTAGTGCAGGAAAACTAGAAAGTGAAACTGGCTTTATAAAATGAATGAAACTAGTGTCCCACTGCCCAGGCTAAGTGAAATGCCCCAAGTTAACGAACAGCAGCAGAGGTAAAAAGGAAAGGAGATTTTTTTTTTTCATTTTTTTGCCTCTGATGTTAATGAGAAGTGGGACAAACTCCCATCTGCGAGATTAGGCATGGTCTAAAGAGATCCTGACCTCAATCTGCCAGAGTACAGAGATGTTATCACACCAAATAGGAAGGTTATTCCAAAATACACACTGTACTGATCCTGACAATGTCCCTCTCAGCATGGGGACTCAGAAGGCAAAGCTGTTGTGAATTCATGCTGTTTTCCAGCCTGTCCCTTTCTTTCTGGTTAGCTTGCCTTTTGTGCTCTGATGTCACAGAAACTGAGTTGTATGCAGCGTATGTTCGGCATGTGCCTGCTGCAGAGGGGAACCTGCAGAGAGTGTTAAATCACTTATCTCCCTTTTAAAACTTAAATTAATCCCTGAAAAAGAATGTTTTCAGATTTTAGTAGTGTGGTTTCATGTGGTTTGTAACTATCAGCCCCAAAAGGCTGTCAGAGACCCTTTCACCAATGTGGTCAGGCCACAGATGGGTAGCAGATGGGTAATTTCTGCCAAGAAGGTGTTCCTTGATGCCTTCCCTTGCTGCATGATTCCCAAAGATCCCACGTCACATCGTTAATGGAGAACCTGGGGCCAGTCAGGTAGCTCAGCAGCACTCGTGGGAGACCGGGGACAGCAAGTGCCCAGAAGAGATAAGAGACTTGTCAGTTAAATTCCTGTCTCAAATGTTTGCTCAGTGACAGTATGTTCAGCGTGCTGGGCCAGAGGCACCATCTTCCCCCCCAGACTAAACAGTTGCAGCGTTTGCTCCCCTCTGTCATTTCAAGACCAGGAGAATTTAGAAAAGGGTTCCAGTATGAAACTTTACACAAATCCCTGGTGCCATGAATATCCCTGGCTTGGAGGCTGTTAACTCTGTCACCTCCTTTGGTGTCCCTACCTCCGATTCTTACATGCTGTGCCAAGAATGGAAACATTAATTCTCCAGCAAACCTGGCAGGCGGACGGAAAGCCCGGGATTCTTGGTGTGAATGGCAGCGGGTAAATTCCCAGTCAGGTGGCAAAGAGGTTTCAGCTCTTGAGTGGTTCTGCTCTGGAAAGAATGAGCTGGCTCCGAGGCCCAGCGCATGCTCCAGACTGATCCTCAAACCTGCAATGAACTGACAGCCCTGTATCAGGATTTGCAGGTAGGTAGATGAAAGACCAGCTTTCTGTACCTGAGCTGTCAGCTCACGGCAAGGTCAGTCCAGCATGTGGACACGTGTACCTGCAGCATGGAAACTTCAAGTGCAGCTGCATCCTGGGTTGATTTAAATTTCTGCTGCTGCATATCAAGTGGATAGTTTGGGAAGAGGAAATGAAGCCATAGCATTCCCCTCAGCTCCCATCCTAGGAGAGGCAGGTGGCATCTGGAAGCCAGGGATAGGGACTTGTAAGTTAGGCTTTTTATCTGTTTTTCTTCCTCCTTCCTCAGTCCTCTTGCATGTGTCCTTCACCATGAAATCCTCACTTTGGGCCTTCCTGCACTGTTTCTCTTCCCCAGATTCTCTCAAAGTAGGTGAAGGAGAAGGTGAAGAAATCTAGGATTAGAAACTCTGGGCCCTGACTGGGTCTGTTTGGGAGGGAATCTCAAGAGAGGAAGCAGAAGGCAGCATCCCCTGCTACGCGGTTGGGTCCCCTGCTGAGAGATGATCATGGCAGTCAGAACTCGTAGTAGAGATGATATCGTCTATTAGACCAACAAGATTTTTGCAAAATAATCACCTCGCTTGAGAGGGAAACTCCTCCAAGGGTCAGTCCCCATGGCCATCCCTGGCATTGGAAGCAGGAGATGTTATCACACCTCTGCAAAGGGCACAGACTCCAGAAACCAGATACCTTGCGTTTGCCTCTGCACAGTCTGTTGTAGGTACAGTGGCGGTTTGTCCTTTACTGCCTATGACTCTTCTAGCCTGCCTCCAGTTTTAGCCCCCCAGCTGCCAACACAGCAGTTTGCTCCATTTCTCCAGTCTTCTGGGACACAAGCAAGTCCCCTCCCTGGTAGCCCTGAAGCAGCCCCCAGCCTTTCCTTTGTGTTGAGGCTCTCACCGTGGGTCCACCCTCCTCATCCCATTCAGGATCTTTCCTTCCTTCCTCTTGTAGTTCTGTGCAGACTGCTACAGATGTAGACACTGAAGGGAAGGCAGCTTCTCATATAACCAGCACCAAGTGAATCAATGCCCTCCTCCACCCCAGAAGTTTGTGTTATAGGCAGAGACGATCGTAGCAGGGTGCGGGGCCCGGGGCAAACCAGCCTGTGCAGGGTCCGGATGCAGGGTGTGGAGGTCGTTGGCTGGATGCGAAGCCAACCCAGCTCCACAGGACACCACCCCCACAAAGCGTGGGGCCTGGGCCAGTCCCTAAAGGGGATTTGCTCCCCTTGAGGAACAGCCCAGGTTATAAGACTCTCTCTGCATGAACCACAGAGCAGGTGGGTCTCATCCAACCCCTACAGAGCAGCTGTGGCTCCAGCTAAAGCTGTGGCCTCTACTGCTTGTAGGTCTGGAAGTCTCCACGCCTGTCTCTGGTATGTTGGCCACATAACCACTGTTACAGCTCAGTGATGTACACGCAGAAGTGCCGTTACTCCATGGATGATAAGGCTCATGGGTATAAGCTGGCAACAGACCCATCTTTGCTCCCCCTTTGAAAATGCTCTCAGGCTGCTGTCTGGATAGGATGTCTTCTGCGGATGGAAGGCAACCTCTTCTGTCTGGGTGCTGGTGGTGATAGCTGCCAACTCTCCCTGAGCATCTCTTAGGATGGGAGGAGAAAGCCTACTGCTCCCAGTGGTGAATCCATCAGTCTCCTCCTCTCCTACAGCCTCCCCTCTCCTCTGAGATGTGGCTTTTGCTGTTCTTCTCTCCAAGTTGCTTATCCCATTCCTGGAAGAGTCTAACCACAAGAACGGGGGCAGACTGAGGGGTGACGCCATAAGGCCTGGCTGTCCCTGAATACGTCTTGCAAAGAAGAGATTACAGCAACTGGGAATTACCTGTGCAGATCTCGCCCACGTGCTGCCTAGCCCCATTCCAGTTTGCAGCCAATGGGTCTGTGCACACAGCTCTTGCTGGAGCTCAGCCTCTGTGTGTTGCCTTGAGCAGGCAGGAGAGACCAAATCAGCAGAACTGGAGCATAACACAGCATTTGAAACACGTTACTGCCTGGAGCTGGGACCTGGGCTTGATGGCCTCCTGAGCTCCCATCCAGCCTGTGATTAAAAAAAAAAATGAATGTGCACACCACAAATAATTTATTTTTATGACTTCTGGTTTAATTATTTGGGGAGGAAACGCAAACCTCAAAGATGTGTCAGCAACAGAAGCCAATCAAGGAGGGACGAGTTATTTAATTATGGGAATCCCTTCTCGGTGTAAATCAGAGTCACTCGCACATACAAAGACTATCTGTTAGAGGGGACAAGCTGCCTTGCATTATCTGACTTGGATTCAGAGGGACCCCAGCCTTTCGGATGGCCGCAGCTTCATTTCCAAAACAGGTTCCCTCTGTTGTGTTGCGCCACCTTAAAAAAAATGGTGACCCGTCAGGGGAAGGAAAGCCTTGTTGTACCACATGCACCCACCTGCCCCCTCTCTGCCTGGAGTTCCTCATATATCTCACTTTGCAAACTTGGCTGCTCCACGTAGACTTCTTGGCACCTGCGCCTTCTAAAGAAGACACATTGCATGTGTGAAGCTTAAAAAAAGAATGTGGCCAGCTGGCAAACGCCAGCCAGTTCCCAATGTCCTCTGCCAGTCTGCACCAGCACAGTACAGCTTCTGGTCCCCTGGGGGCGGGATTGACGCGAGGTCAATGGGAGCTGCATTCAGGCAGAGAGTACTTGCAGATAATAACTGGGCTAGGGAAGCTACCAGGGTACAGGCTGGGTGTGATAGACTTCTTGAGTCCTCATCCACAGATTTGCCCCCAACCTCTGAATCGCCTCCTCTGCTAAATAGGTCTGTTGAAATAAATTGCTCCTGTCCAACAGGAGAACCTCCTCCAGTGAGTGAGTGCAAATATTAATGAAATATTTGTCCACCTCTGGTGCTGTCCTAGTAGGATGTACGTGGTGCTTATTGCTGGGAGGGAAAGCAGGACTTGAGGAGTGGAGCAGTGGCCAACTTTTGAGGAGATAAACTGAGCTTGAGGAAGGAGGACTTGGCTGTCCTATTGGAGAAAAAAGTAAGCAGCATGAGCCAAAATGATGTTTGTGCCACTAGAGAGAAAAGAAGAAAACTTGGGCCCAGAGCATACTGCTCCGCATGGCAGCATCAAGGGTGGAGCAAAGCATCCTAAGCAGAAGACCTAAGCAGAGGATGGAGACTGAGCCAAAAGGGTGTAGAAAAGCTGTGGGAACTAAGGGTGACCGTTCTTACTCCTGGGATTTTAGCACGAGCCTGGGGATATTTGGTGCTTTTCTCGGCGCCCCATCTGCTGGAATCGTATCAGGACTACCTGAGTGTCTCAGCTTTTGTGGGGGAAAAAGTTTCTAGCTCTTGTGGCTACAGGAAAAAAAATCCCTGAGAGTTGAACCAAAAAGGCACCAGCACCAGAAGGCCTGTATTATTAGAGAAATCTTGGGTTTTAAGCCAGCGTCAGGCTCTAGGGAGGCTGGCCCATTAGTTTGATTGCCTGGCAGTGCTGTGGATCCCAAGATGGACAGGAATCCCGTGGACGTCTGCGTGAATGGGACTGATGTCTTCCTCCTGGCTTGTTCCACCGCGCTAATCTGGCCCAGCAGACTTGAGACCGACCTGGGAAGAGCAGGGCGGATGGCAGTAGTGACACTTTGCCTGTGCGATTGGGATGTGGCTACCGGGGAGAGGGCTCTGGTGCAGGGAATTGTCCACAGTGGTGCTTTATGGTTTCATCTCTGCCAGCAAAGGTGGCTTGTGGGTATTAGTCTGAGGAGAAGCCATAACATGACGATAGATGGGTGCGGAGATCAGACAGCCTCTGTCCATGGGAAAGAAGGGGTGTCACCTTCTTGTATGTCAATTTGATGCATTGAAGATATAAAAAAAGAAGCTTCTCCATGAACAGAGATACAGGATCAAACAGCACTTGGTGAGAAATAAAACCAAGCTATTGTGGGCAGTCAGAGTGCCTCACAGGATCGGGCCCAAGCTTAAATAATGATTGTCTAAATCAGGAGTTGAGGAGCCTGAGGCTAGGTCTGGCCCACCAAGCAATTTCCTCTGGCCCCAAAGCCCAGATATTGGCAGCATTTGGTGGCTGCCGGGTCACATGAGCATTTTTGGGAATTCAGCATCATGAAGAGGCAGTGGCAGTGGTAGCCAGCTTGGAAGTGGTGGCCTGCCTTGGACCTAGCTGCATTATTTTGGCCCACCACTCGAAAAACATTGCTGACCCCTCTTCTAAGTCATCAGAGGCAAGAGTATTCAGGCCCTCAGAAGACAGGCTCTCCCATGGCCATGATGGACTAAGTTGAATGCAAGCCTGATCCAAAAGGAAAAAAGTCAAGTTCAAATAATTCAGAAGCAGCAAAGCCTCTTTGGAGGCCAGAGTGCTGGGCCGGGTGGGAGCCGAGCTATTTTAAACCACCCAAGGTATTTTTTTTTACAGGCACGAATCCAGAGTGAGTCACCCACAAAGTTGCAGAGGTGCACCGCCTCTTACTCCTGCGGCCGGCTTTCCACAAAAAGGGAGATCTGCTTTTTTTAAGAAGGGGCATTTTCATTTCAGATACAGGGTTAAGTTCTGTGGGTCACAGCAACTGAAAAAGGGTTTGGGGGGAAAAGCCTTAATACACTAGCAGCAACACACGCACACAGTTTCCTCAGTTTGAGCTTCCCTCGCCTCTCACTGTCTGCCTTTGCTGACTTGGCTGCACCCTGTAGACTCCCTGGCACCTCTGCCTTATAAAGAGGATGCACTGCATGTGTGAAGCTTAGGAAAGAAGAATGCAGTATGTTGGCAGACGCCCGCGGCTCCTAATGCTCTCTGCTTGTCTACAACCAGAAGGAGAGGACTCCTGGGGCTCCCAGCCCCGGACAGACCGGGCAGATTCGGCACCATGCTGGATTATCAGAATGCCGGGCCCAGCAGCAGGCTCAGCAGCGGAGATGGTGAACCCCACTGGGGCTTGCATTGTACCCCACCCCACCTTGATAAATGGCTGCTGAGGGGACGACTCTGCCAAAGTATTTCTCAGCGTTGTGTCTGCCAGCAAATGCCGGCGCACAAGCCGTGCTGCCGAGAGGAGTCAGCAACAGGCAAACAGGGGGGTGAGAGAGACAGAAACAGGAGCAGGGGGCTTTGCCTGTTTGTCTGCTTATTGAATATCAATTCAAGAGGTCTCCATAGTGCCGGTCACAACTGTGGTCAGAAATGACGCATGTCCCTTGCCTCGGCTTACGCTGTTGCAGTTCAGTTGGTCGTTTTACTTTTTTATTGGTTTGATATAAATCAGATCCCCCTTCCCAAGCACCAGCATACCTGTTACATCACAACAGATCTCGAGTGCAATGGCCTACCGTTCTTCCCAACATCAAATGAGCACATGGCAGCAGCTAGGAGGGCTCTCACAGTAAATCTCGTGGCCTCCCCAGCTGCTCCCCAAATGCCTGAGAGAGAAGGATGCGTTTTACACTGTGCCTGGAAGGTTAACAGACCTGCGCTGCACTGGGGACTGAATTTCAAAGCTGGAAGATATTCCTCACAGCCAGATCCCTGCCAACACCTCCTTCATGTTCACAGTGAGAGGCATCCAGTTGCAAAGAAGGTGACAGCTTCTTTGCCTCGGCTTCCCAAAAAAATTAAGCTGCAGAGGGATATCTAATAAAGACTATTTGGATAAGGGAGGGACAAACTGAGGAATGAGCTCATAAAAGAGACAATGAGAGAATTTTTGATGGGTCTAAAGAAATGCAAGTCAGCAGGGCCTGATAAACTTCGACTCAGGGTAGTGAAGGAACTCTCAGAAATGATCTTAGAGCCTTTGGCAATAATATTTAAGAGATCACAGGAGAGGAGTGAGGTACCAGGGGACTAGAAAATGGGCCAATATAGTGTCCCTCTTTTAAAAAGAGGACTTGGGGAACTACAGATTAGTTAATCTCATCTCAATATCCAAGAAGTTACTGGATCATAACTTAATGAAGGCCATTTGCAAGCATCTGGAGAGCAAAAGGCTGATCACAAGCACCCAGCATGGATTTATTATCAAATCTTGTCGAACAAGCTCAATCTGCTTCTTTGACAAAGAAACTACTTGAATGGATGGGGGGAACCCAGTGGATATAGCATCTTTGGACTTCAGCAAGGCCCCCATGACTTTTTCATCAACAAATTGGAGAAGTGTGAGCTAAACAAATCTACTATAAGGTGAATCGATAACTGATTCAGCGGCCGCAAGGAAAGGGAAATTATAAACGTTAGAACAGCAGGAGGTTTTGAGTGGAGTCCCACAGAGGTCTGTCCTGGGCCCAGTGCTGTTCAATGTATTTGTTCATTATTTGAATGCTGGGATTGATAGCTTCTTGAACAAGTATGCAGCTGACATGAAACTTGGAAGGATTGTGAACACATTGGAGGACAAGAGTGCAATTCAGAAGGATCTTGACAAATTGGAAAGCTGAACCAGAGCTGACAAGATGACATTCAATGCTGACAAATGCAAGGTGCTACACCTCGAGAAGAATAATCTTGGGAAGAATGAAAATATAAAGTGGATGATACCTGGCTAGATGGCAGCACGATGGAGAAGGATCTGGGAGTTCTGGTATATCATAGATTCAATATGAATCTGCAGTGTGATGCAGCTGCACAAAAGCCAAATGTGGTTTTGGGATGCCTCAATAGAAGCATTGGGTGCTAGATGTGGGAGGCAATAGTGTCTCTCTACTCAGCACTGGTTAGGCCTCATCTGGAGTAATGTGTGCAGTTCAGATCTCCATGTTTTTAAAAGAATGTGGAGATGTTAGAGAGGGTCCAGAGGCAGGTGACAAAAGTGATAAAGGGCTTGGAAGGCAAGTTATACGAGAAGAAAGTAAAGGAAAAAAGCATGTTCAGTTTGCAGAAAAGGTGCTTAAGAGGGGACATGACAGCAGTCTTCAAATACAGGCAGTCCTCGGACTTACGACACAATCGGTTCCTGAAAACTGTGTCTTAAGTTGAAACGTTGTAACTCGGAACCAATTTTCCCATAGGAAACAATGTTATAACCGGGGACTGGTTCCTGAACCAAGGCCCGATACCCTATTTTCATCAAAAATAACCCAAAATTTTTTACTCAATCAATTATAGATGAATCATATAGCTAGATGATGTATCTATATTGTAAATAGCAATCATATTGATTTGGAAGGACTTCTTTGAGGTGACTTTGCTGGACTTTTTGAAGGGCTCTTGGCTGAAGTCTTCTCAGGAGACTTGGCTGCAGGTTTTTCCGGAGTCTCGTCTGCTTTCTTAAAGAAAGTATTTGCGGAAGTTTGGACAGGCGTTCTCCAGGGAGACGGGCAACGCAGCAAACTTGTTCGCTGGTGTGGTGTCACATTGGATTGAGCGCTGTAAAGTCGAAACGGGCATCAGAAAGTCGAAACAAGGTGTCAATTTACAAATGTTGTAAGTGCTGTTCGTTGTAACTCAAAATGTTGTAAGTTGAGGGCTGCCTGTACCTCAGACAGTGCCACCTTTTCTCTATTGTTGCAGAGAGTAAGTTATGCACCAACAGCTTGAAGTTGCAGCAAAGTGGGCTTAGACTGGATAGCAGGAAAAACTTCTTCACTGTTAGGACAGTGAGACAGTGGAATAGATGCCTAGGGAAGTTATGGGCTCTCCATTACTGGAGGTGTTCAAGAAGAGACTGGACAGCCACCGATTGGAGATGATATAGGTGTAGCTATGCCTGTGTGCTACTACGTGTATTCCCAAGCGTTTGGGCTTTGCTGGTTGCCCTATGGGGCTGAGAGGTAATTTCTCCCACCCTGCTGCTACATGTTCAGAGGAGTTTTTTTACAGCTTCCTCAGGAGCGCTGGAAGTGCTGCAGCCAATGGTGGGGATTTTGACCAGGGTGTACCAGTGCTCCTGGGTCTTAAAGCCAGAGGTTCTTGGCTAGAGGGTCTTGCCCCTTCACCCAGGGTCAAACCCATTGCCGTATTTGAGGTCAGGAAGGAATTTTACCCCATGGTAAGTCACAGCCCCCTGCACCTGAATATGCCACAGATGCCCCGCAAGCACTGCACCATGTCCCCACAACCCGCCTTCCCTGCTGCACTTTGTGCCTGCCGTTGCTGCACCGTGTTCCCCGGGCTCCCGCTCAGCTCCCCACGTTGCCGCGCTGCCCACCCCCTGGGCTGGGGACAGGAAGCGGTAGCCCCCGGGTGCTGCAGCCAAAGCCATGGGGGTAGCAGCAGCTGAGCAGGAACCTGGGGGCTGCAATGTAACCCTTTGCAGGCTGCCAGTTTACAGTCCTGATGTAAGCCCTACACTGAGCAAAGGCAGGGGAAGCAGATGGGCCTGTAGGGAGTAAGGGTGTGAGTTAAAGTAGTCCAGGTCAGGAGGTGTAATCGCACAGGGTGGGGAAGTGACCCGCCAGCATGGGAGCAAGACAGGAGCTACCTGGATGTGAGCAGAGGAGTAGGGATGCCTGAAGCCAGGAGCTCCTGCCACACCGAGGCAGCCTGAGCAATAATTCACTGGAGCCTCTCTAATTACCTCCATGGCGTCATTGTTGTGGTCTCCGACTGTGTTGGCAGGACAATACCTGCCTAAGAGGAACACCAATTCCCTGTCAATGAGCATGGGGGGAGGGGGCCAGGGGGATGGGAAGGCTTTTCAGGGCAGGTCTTCATGCCTGTTGAAAATGTGCAGTTCCCCAGGAAGCTGTCCTGGCAATTTGCAAGTGGATTAGGGAGTGCTGATGAGCCTGGCTTCACTTTCCTGATACATCGTGATTCAAAAACACTCGGTATCCCCTACCCACCCAATAACACTCACCCCACCTTCTTCCTTCACACACTTCCCACTGTCTCCCACCCCGTTGAAAGAGGTGAGCACACCTTGGTTGTGTCTGGCAGCCGGCTGACTTTTCACACTGTGCTGCATCCTTGTCTCGTACATCTTCCAAGAGCTTCAGCTACTGCCTTGGGTGCAAACACCCACGCTGACAAGATTTTCTTTTAATGAGAGAGTTGTCAAAATGCGGGGCTTCTGCACACTTGGTGTTATTCCTACAAATGTTGCACCACAGAATAGGTCATACTTTTTTTTTTCTTCTTCTTTTTTTTTTTTTGCAAAAGGTCATACACAGCAACAAGAATTATTAGGAGCTTGGGGGCAAGATTTATGAGGAAAGGTTGAAAGAACTAGGGTTATTTAGTCTGGAGAAGAGAAGACTGAGGGGAGAGATAACAGTCTTCAGCTATCTAAGGTCAATGATAAAGAGAATGGAGATAGCCTTTTCTCTGTGCCTATAGGGGACAGGACTAGGAGCAATAGCCTCAAGTTGCAGCAGGGGAAATTTAGAGATAATCTGGAGATTAGGAGGAACTTTCTGACTATCAGGGTGGTCAAGCATTAGAACAGCCTGTCTAGGGAAACTGTGGACTCTCCACCATTGGGAGATTTTAAGAGCAGGTTGGACAGACATTTGGCTGGGATGGTTTAGTAAGGGTTGATCCTTGAGCAAGGGGTTGGACTCGACCTTGTGAGGTTCCTTCTAGCCCTACTTCCCTATGATGCTCCATCCATGAAGTGACCAGAGGAATAATACTTAAAAGTAAAATAAAAGAGAGCAACTCATGTGCATGTGTTTTTACGGACATCCTTAAGACTTGCCTTAGCGATATTAATCATCTTCATCATATCTTTATGAAAGTATCTTTCATCCCCAAGTGCTTTATGAGTAAGTCTTCTAGGCTGCAAAACAGCCACCTCTGGGGAGAAATACAGCAGCTGTTTATTTTACACAGTAATATTTTAGGCCAGGATGTAAAGACAAAACCAAGAGGAATTTTAAGTAAACAATGTAATTAGTGTTGCCTTTTTCTGACTCGCACAAATAGCCAGATGCATGTGGTTGCAGGTAGTTTCTGTTCGGGGGAGACACTGGTGTTTCTGTCTTTCTCTGATATAGTCCTCTTTATTTACCAAGACTGTATAAAGTCTTGTTTCACTAAACATAGCAGGACTTAAATGATGACAGAGTTTCCTTGTTTGTCATGCTGAGCCCCATATCAGTCTGTACTGAGCCCAAGAAAACGAAGGGTTTCTCTTCCTGTCTCTCATACGTGCCCTTCTCAGGGCCATGTTCCCTGCTCTTCATCTGATTGTGGCTTGGGTTTTCCTTTTCTAGCTTCTCAGATGTTGTCTCTTGTTTGCTTGTATTTCTGTATCCTTTGTTCTTTATGCCACTCTTTCACAGATATGCCAACCTTTGCCAGTCAGTGGCTAACAAAGCCATTCAAACTGCATATGCCTAGCATGAGCCTTTCTTTGTTGATTAATTACTATAACATCCTTCTCTATGGCCTTGTCAACTGAGGTCTTGCCCTACTCATCTCCATTTGAAATGCTGCAAAAAATATTTCCCTTTGTCTCTTGCTCAGACTGTGCCTGATTCTCCCTGTTCTGCATGACATGCAGTTATGCCTTATTATAGATGCTAATGCATTCCTGCTGAGATGGGGATTGTCACAATGTGCAGTATGACCACAACTCCCTCATACCCCTGAGAGATGGGTTCTTCTTAGGATTTGGCTCTGTCTGAATTCTGGCTTTTTCCCTCCACCAAAGGAAAGAAAATGCTCACTGAAGAGAACATGATTTGCAGTGAAGATGCATTTTCAACCTCTCCCCCCAACCTGCTTCTTCCTGCCTCAGTTTTCTTCCTGCGCAAGAGTCTTTTGCATACAGCCGGTGGGTTATTATAGGAAGTTTAGCATTATAACAGCTGCTTACAGCTCCGAGTGGTGTTTGCTGATCTTCTCGTGCAGATGGAGTCTGCACTATTCTACTATTTTTCTGGAGTGTTTCTTAAGATCATGCTCCAGGATCTCTAGCAACTAGTAGAGTAATACCAGCAGGTTTGTACCAGGGTTTGACAGTCCAGTTTGATGGCCTCACTCAGGTGCTGTAAAACTTGACTCAGTTAATAATTACCCACTAAAGGAGTCAAGACATTAATGACTAGCAATACCCAGAGGAAGTGTGCAATTGTCAGGATCCCAATTGTACAGGTGAACACAGAGACTGACAGGTTAAGACCAGAATTTATAAGTCCACATTAAATTTAGATGACTTGAATTTAGGGTTTCCTGCTAGTGATACTTGCACGTGGTGTTCAGATGTGCTGTTTACCAGCAAGTGCTATGGGGCCAGTCACTGTCTGTCTGAAAATCAGACCCTAGGCATCTTAAGGTAGGCACCCAAAGAATGGAGAAACCAAAAATTATGGGCCCTGGGGACTTGTCCAAGATTTCACAGAAAGGTCTTGGCAGGGGAGAAACGAGCATCCATATCTTCTCATCCTAACCTCCCACCTAGCCACATCCAACAGAAGAGCAAGTAGTAATTCTTTGCTAAGCAAAGCGTCTGGCATAGGATGAACGTGAAAAATCTCCTCCTAGTGGGGAGATTCCCCTGGTGACAGCAGGATCCTCAGCAAGCCATTTCTATGGAATTGAGAACTTTCTTTAAATAAAGAAGAACATTAGGTTCCTCTTACTTGTGAGTTTGAAATGTGACATCAAGGTAACAATGCACAGCACTACATTTTGGAGCTTGCAGACAGCTTGTTCATCGCTTTTCCAGTAGAGCAGCAGAATTAAATCAGCAAGACTAGGCACTGCTGTAATTCAGTGCTATCTGGATAGCAGCAGAACTGCTAGCTCTATGCTGCTGCTTTACAAAGCCTGGGGATCCCCCTAGGGCAGGCAGTGGAAACATTCACAGAGGAAGAGGACCAGAAAAATAAAGAGTAGGCGGAGAGCAAGAATAGTAGATAACTTCACCCCACTTTAGGAGTTACAGTAGCAAAGGATTTCTTCTCTCCCTGCAAGGGGAGCAGAAGCAAGAGGAAAGCACCTTTTCTCTGCCAGCAGCAGGGAACTGGAAGTTCTGGTTTATCAAATATCAACTAACGAGAGGAAGATATCAAACATGGAGCCCACGCGCTGGGACATCTCCCATCTGGTGATGCCCAGGAAGCTATCCCCTGGTTGTCCCCTTGGACCCTTTATTCTTATAGTCTTACCCACAAACTTCCCTTGTTGAAAGACCATGCAATGGTTTTGTTGCTTGAGAATAGTGTTGGCCTGTGGAGACCGGGGTTCTGCTCCCAGCTCTACAGCATACTTTCCATATGACCCTGGGCTCTTTGAGGTCTCGTTCCTGTATGTTATGAGGCCAGCGTGTACTGTCCTGAAGGGGTCCATGAAGCTTAAATCATTCATATTTAGAAAGTACTTCCTGCTGGAGTAAAAGGGACAGAGGGGTCACAGGGAGCTGGGGTACTGATAGTGATAAAATGTCCACACTAAAAGCACTGCTTGGTTTTTCTTGTCCTACCAAAGCAGATGAAACATAGTCCAAGAGGAAGAGAAGAAAATGTCTCTGGGAGTTCAAAATGTAAGTTTAACTTAGAGGATGCAAGGTGATGAGAATCTTGTGCTGTGAAATGTAGTAACAACAGATGAAGCCAAGACCTCAAGAAAGTTGCGATCAGACCAGCACCCAGCAATTAAACTTCTTATCCTCTGCTAAGTTTTTAGCAGGCTTCCTTTGTTGCAGCTGCAATTAATTGTTATCATTTATTAATTGGCACTTCAGCTGCACTTCTCTATGATTAGAGCCAAACACATTTTGCAAAGGAAGATGCATAAAGAAATGAGGAATCTCAGGCCCAGGGGTGCTGTGTCGCAGAGTGAGTCCACATTAGAGATGAAAAGAAAACTCAGCTCTCACCCCATGGTTCAGAATACAGGACCCTAACTTTCCTGCTCTTGAGCTGCTGATTTATTCTTTTTGGAAGCTGTTACGCTTCTCTAATTCTAATTTTATTTAGGTGGCTTTTCTATTTCTCTCTTGCCTCTCCCCCCAACCCTGTTTTTCCTTTAGTCCGTAACAATCCCTGGGACAGGAATGGCTCAGGGCTATCCAAAGTCTGGAATTTTACTCTGACTCATCACTTGTGGGCCTCCACAAACCTAAGGATAGCAAATCCATCCACTGTTGCAAGGCTAAAGTGATGTCTAAAAATAAACCACTGCAATCCCAGCTCCCCTGCTCCATACAGCGCTATTCAAATGGACAAACCTGTGCCCTTTCCCCAAGCCCCATCAGGTTTCAGCTTCTTCCTGAAGGCTGAAAAGGTCACTTGGTTGCCCTTATACTATGTAGGAGTGTTGATTTATTTTTGGAGGTCTGTATTTAGGGTCAAAGAGTCCTGAAGTCCCACCTGCAAATCTGTTGGTTCTTGTCAAGGTGAGGGCACTTCCAGGCAGGCCCACGATGGGTGCGGGGTCCAGGGTGGAGCAGCCGGCCCCACTAGCAATACCTTTCTGGGATTTTGCAGTGTGTGATGGTAGAAGGAGCAGACAGGGAATATGTCAATATAATTTTAACTTATCGAGATGAGCAGCACCGCATGCTTCCTTCCCCTCATTTTTTCCACCTTTCTGTTTGTGGAAGCCATCAGCTGTGTTAGAAAAGCAGATTAGTGCCCCCCACACCTGCCCAACTAATGCCCTATGTCCAGAGGACTGACCTAGCAAAGCCACTGGGCATCAGTCACAACCACAGGGGCATCTTTCCAAGGGCTGAAGAGGGTGTTTTCCAGAGGAGCCTGTCACAGCTCAGCCCTTCTGCTGGCTACCAGCTATGGGTGTTGGCAGACAGATAGTATAAGTGCTTTCAAATTAAAGTATTTTAATTTGATCTCCTGTACCTGTTCCCTCTGTCCTTTCTCGTCCACCCTAAATGGAAGCTGAACTGTGGTAGCTTTAGACCTGTTTGATTTCAAGTGCACCACTTCAGCTCCAGTATACAACTTCAGACCTCAGTTCAGCACATGCACACAGCCCTTTCACATAGGACACACGTCCTAAGGAGATAATTCCGCTAGGTAACTTCACTGGGACTAAGACTGAGGCCATAAAAATGCTTCTCAGAGACCAGCAAACAGATCATCAGCCACCCCCTTTGACTGGATTTCAACTGGTGATCTTAGAGAGAAAGGGCCTTGCCACCAAACCGACCTGTGCACTCACTGATGCTCAGACTCAATAGGAGATGTCTCCCTAGGGTGGAAATTATTTTAAAAAGCTTGACCATCACAGCCTGGCCCTTATCATCCAGCTGAAGTGCAGCCTTTTCCTTGAGATTTCTCAGGTTGCTGGACCTGTTTCTGTGACCTGCCCTTGAAGATGAGACACCCGGTAAGGCCTAGACCCAGAGGGACATCATTTCTTGGCCCTTGCTGCTCTCTGCTCATACCCCTGCTAGTCTTTGTAGTTCTCATGTCTCAAGCAGGAGTGATGAGAAAATCATCACTCCTCCCCTGGGCCTTCAGAGGTCACCTGGACCTACATATGAAGCAGCCTGCTGTGCTGCTAAAAGATGTGCTGTGAAAGGTTGGGAGGGACAGGAAGGCTAGCATGGTTTTGCAGCCAAAGCACTGGCTGGAGCACAGGAGAGCTTGGTTCAGTTCCTCGTTCTGCCACAGACACCCTACATCAGTGGTCCTCAACCTTTCTTGTACCAGGACCCATGTGTAAGCATCAATGGCCAGTCCCATCCCGGTGCCTTTCACTCCCGACCCGCTTCCAGTGTGTGGAGCAGGGGGTGGATGTAGGGGACAGGGGGGAACTCAGCCAGCCATGCTTTCCCATGTTTTTCTCTAAAGTTCGTTTGATCCATTTCTAAAGTTTGTTTGTGACCCTTTCATATATTCCTGAGAGACCCATGGGTTGAGAAACGCTGCCCTACGTGATCTCAGGCACCCTGTTTGACTCCATCCGTTGGAGCTAATGTTCACTCCCATTCACCTATCTCTTCTCCCCTTCCCCTCTAGCATAGGGACTTTCTCCCTCTTTAATTCTGTATGGGGCCCTAACTCAGCTGGGGCCTTGAGGTGCTGCAGGTTCATAATCAATATACGGTGCTTTGAGACGGGGATGGCCATGGTGGAGGGTACAATGCAGTGTTTTCCAAGAGGGTTTTCTGAGGAAAGAGGGTGCTGGCATGAGTGGAAGATGCCACACCTGATGAGAATTGGTAGCAGAGATGAACCTGACAAAGGACTGGTCTTTTCCTCACCTGAAGCAGCCCGTTGTCCCCTCTAAGTGGGTATATGCGTCTCGGGCACTTTCCAGGAGCCCAGTTAAGGCTCAGCCCTCTGTAGTACATTGCCACGAAGATCAAGCATTTAGCACAGCCTCTCTGGGATTTTTACTGAGTGCCTCTTGCTGTGATCTCTAAGCAGTATGTATTTTTTTACCCAGTATTTCTGACTCAGTATTTCCTGCCTCCATGACAATGGCTGAGTAAACATCAGAGCTGCCAGAGGAAGAGCCTTGTGTTTACAAAGCAACAAGCTCAAATGTGTGATTTTTTTTTTCTTTTCTATTATAAGTTGTAGTGCTTAAAGTAACCCTCGTATTCATGTCCTTGCCAGCTTGTGGCCACCACTTCGGTGCCGATCCAGTAGCCCATAAGTCAGTGGGAACTGAATGGGAATAAGCCCCTAAGGGAGAACTGCCTTAGATGTTGCGAGCTTCATAGATGCCAGTGATTGACCTCCAGTTTAAACCTAATTTGGGGACTGAGCCACTCTTAGTAAAGGCAGAAAGGCTTCCCTTCCAACTCCAAATGCTAGCCTGCTGCAAAATGGAGAAGGGTGGGGAGACTGGATATCTCTGCTACCCCATGAAGACAACACAGGGCCTAAGGGCTGGGCTAGCCTTTCCGAGTCCTTGCACTGGGAAAACCTAGTGAATGATGGCTGGACCCAAGAGAGTAGGGAAAGGCTCCTGGTACCAATCACCCTTTTGACCCACCTGCCAAAGTTTGTCCCGGACATAATGCAATACATTCACGTAGTGCTTGAGCTTCCCATTAAAAGGTAGGTACAAGGTTTGAAATCTCTTGAGATGCCGCTTAGCTTGTAGCTACTTGCTGCTTGGTTTTCCAATGCTATTTTCTGCCTGTTGGCACGGTGAGTGAGATCAGACCTGTTACCTGGTATAAATACACTTTATTTTCATCTGCGGGCATTGGAGGAACGTCATCCAGTAAGTACACTTGGATTATCCGTAGGACAGGACATCACCAAATTAGCAATACCATTCCTGTTTAAAAATACAGTCTGACTGATGAAAGATAATTTGCTCATTGCACTGACATCACAACCCAGGCACAGGGCAAGCCATTCTGCAGGCCACTGGTTATTTTTATCTGGGTTGAAGAGGCATTTCCATGGTAAATAAAACTCAGTTGGTGTGGGAGGAGGGTCTCTTACACTTGGTCTCATTATGGCAGCCAGCATGTATTTCAGCCCTCTGAAATGTTTTGTTTCTCTTGGCATGGTATTTCCAAGGTACATGCCCCCACCCCCAGTTCTTCAGGTTTGTTCTTCCAGGAGACCTAATCCATCACCAGATATATAGTCAGCAAAGTCTAATGGGCAGCATACTGAGCTACAGGTATGTCTTCACTGCCAGGGGTGCATGTTCCCAGGTATGTCCCACTCTTGCTCACATGTATCAGACCTGGAAATGCGAACTTAATACCCAACTTTCAGCACCCTTTTTTGAAAACGTTGGCCCCCTAACTAAAATTCTTAACTCATTCCCCATTTTACAGCTAGGGAAACAGAGGGACAGAGGGTGAAGTGACTTGCCCATGATCACCCAGCAAGGCAATGATAGGAACAGGAAGAGATCACTGATCTTTTGGTTCTCAGTCCAGTGCTTTACCTGCACAGCCTACTAATGTATTTTCAAGTATCCCAAGGACTTCTCCCCACCTCCATCCTCATTGATGGCATGCAAGCTTTCACTAATGAAACCTGAAATGATCTTCCTGCATTTCAGCTGCTCAGTGAGCTTGAACATCACATCTCAGGTCTGCAAAAAGAACTCTTCACCCCTGCCAGCTCCCTTCCCATTCCACCTCTGAGATTTCTGACTCTAATATTATTCATTATTTAGCAGCGGGAAATGTTTTGGGACACAGATTGTCTGGAAGAGGCTTCATTAAAAAAAGCTGTTTGGACACAGTGTGTCATAGAAATGCTGGGCTTGCTTTTGAAGGCCCCATCAGTAATAGAGTAGAGTGAATATTCTGCTACAAATAAGAGGAAGAAAAAACTCTGTCTGCCTCTGCTTTTTAGACCAACACAGCTACAACCTGTATTCCTGCTACAAATTAAGTATTCAGCTGTGCTAGCTTCCATGGAACTAGGGCAAATTTCTCCATCAAGCCACAGTTGCTCATCAGTGCCTACAGATAACGGACAGACAGACATTTGGCAAAAGCTCCAGTGCTGTAGAGCACGTTCCAGGACATGGAATTGCCCAAAATCTGAACCAGAAGGATGTTTCAGGGACAAAACACTTTCCTGTTATTTCACATCCAGAGCTAAAAAGAAATGCCACCATCTCAGTAGAGTTGAAGGGATGTATTGTGTGAGCCTGTCAACCAAGTCCACCAAAATGTTAATTTGGTTATATGAGTAATTATATTATTCACTAATTTACCAGTTGAAACCTGACTTTCTAAACCCCAGTCTCTGCAATGGAGGCACACCTCTGGAGAGAAGGAATGCAAATTGACAGAATTAAGACACGATTTTTAGTTTCAAAAAGAAATCTTGACAAGCTGGGAATATAAATTTTAAAATTGTGTGGAGATTTCAAAAATGCATTGTGCAAAGGTGCAGTACTGTTCGAGCTGGAGTGGCATGGTGATGCTGAAGGGGTGCATCTATATGTGCCATTAATGAGCACATTGGGGAAGGCCTTTGGTGCACAGTGTACATGTGCACCCAAAGCACAGTACATTGAGCCAGGTCACAGCAGCCCAGGCTGGCAGGGGGTCCAGGAGATCAGCCTGTCGGCCTGGTGCTGCTCCGACTGGGCTCAGTGTGCTGCAGAGGGGCTGGCTGGGGGACAAAGGTGCTTCAGGCCAGCAGGCAGCCCCTGCACTGAAGCAGCTTCATGCCCCAGCCAGCCCTGTCAGCATCTACACATGCATTGTTGTGCATGAAAAAACTCCAGAGCAGGATTGTACATATATTTACAAGTCCTACCCTCCTACAACATTTATTAGTTTCCTGCACCCTAATAGGGATGTGCGGGTGGACACTGAGACGTTTACTGCGCAGTTAATTCAGCAACTGCACAGTAAATGTCTGTATTTAACCTTGTAAAGGACATATAAGAATGCCTGCAAGAATGGTCCCTCCTCTGCTAGAGGCACAAAGCATGGCATTCATATGCTTTAGCAACTGCATCTTGGGAAAGCTATCCCGGGCTAGGTTAAACTAGCTCTCTCGCGTACTGGCTATAGAATAACCAGTGTCCCAGATCTCACTGAGCCCAGGCTGGAAACACACCCCTGGGAAGCCAAGTAAATACTCAGGTAGTTAGCCTGGGCTATCCCAGCTTATCCCACTGAACTATCCCAGCTTATCCCATACACACACAGTGTAAATCCAGTACATGTGATATTTGGCCTTTACTGAGCCAACAAAGTAAGCCGGAGTATTGTTCGCATGGCATTTACGACATTCTTGGTCAAAAAGTGCATCCCACTGGGTCTGATAGAATCTGCCTCGTTTCCCTCCCTCCGGCAGCTCTCAGGCGCTGTTTGTATTCTTGATTTAGACTATGAAGATGCTGAAGAAAGAGTCCTTCAGTAGACCAGTACTAGGAGTTATTCACATGGTGAATTAGTTAATGTTTCTAATGTGCTCACAAGAGAAGTGCTATTTGAGCTCTAAACAGTTGCATTTATTTGTGTGCCAGCAGCATACCTAGCCCTGGACAGAGCTTACAGGAAGATACAGCCACGGTCCCAATGGAACTTCCCTCCCCAAAAGCAAAGGTATAGGGGGAAAAAATCAATATGAAAACACAGCAAGGTATTTTGTAATGGCTGCTTTACCTCTGTCAGCAGGGATGCTTCTATTAGAATAACAGAACAGCTGGAAAAGGTAGCCACTGACTTAGCACATTAGCTCTAATTCTAGCGTTTCTGCAGCAGCTGTTTGCAGTGTGGATTGTGGTTTGGAGAGTGGCCGGGATCCAGATATGTGTGAGTGTTGGCCAGTTGTGGTCCAAGGGGGGCAGCCCGAAATGTCGACAAGTGATCTAACGGGTGGGAAACAAATGACCCGGCCTGATGCAGTGAGGCTCTGTTCATCCCCTGGAATGAGGGACTTGCTTTTGTGGGGATGTTGGCTAGTCTGGGAAAGTGATAGATCCCGGGGTTCGAGCAGTGTGATGTGCAGCTTTGCCAGCACCTGGTTATGGAAAAGCCTCCAGCTGCTTTTCTGAGACAGAGGTTCTCCTGGCTGCACAGGGTCTTTGTTTGGCCCAAGTTTTCCTGCTTGCTTCTGAAAATGACCTTTCTTTCCATCCCATCACTCTCACCTTCTCCAGTCAGTTTCAGTCCACAGCCCACAGAAATCAGTGGAAAAAACTCCCAGTGACTTAAGTGAACTTCAGATCAGGCCCACGTCCTGGGCCTCCTCCAGCAAACCCTACGCAAAATCCATACACAATCTTTCCCAGCTAACATATATATCTTTTAAATTAAAAACAGTCAGAATTATTTCCATTTCCTGAGTCCTCTTGGTGCTTTTTCACCTGGGTGTGGCTTTTTGTGTAGGTTGTAATCTCCTTGGGCTTGATTTATTAGCTTAATTTATGTCTCTAAGGCATTAACCACTTTGTCCATACCTTAGTTGTACTCTTGATGCAACCCAGCATGGTCCTTGCATGCATCGTGTGCACCTTCCAATCCCGCCACCACTTCTTTTACTCTTCTACAGAGCAAGAGATGCCTATTAAGCCCGAGTGCATGACTGTTTGGTGGAGGGTGGGGTTGAGGCATGCCGGTTAGTACATTGGTGGAACTGGAGCCCAAGTTAATGTTAATAGACTGTACAAACGCTACAATCCTAACCAAGTTATGGGAGTCTGGTTCCAGCAATGTAGAACAGGCAGGACTGAACCTCATCCTCTAAATGTAAAACAGCTCCCAGAGAAGCTTCGTCTAAATGGTGTTTTGATTCTGCACACTAATAATTACACTTTCCAGGCCAGATATTCAAGTCAGCACTTGCAGAAGTCACACAATGCATCTCCCAAAGTAACAAGGGATAGATGTACAAATGGACTTAAAAATCCTCCTGAATATTTTTTTCCTTTCTTATTTCCCCTGTTCACTGAATGCTATAGTAACTGCTACGTAGTTAGTAAATAGAAATTACTAACTAGCCTTCAAATACCTGAAGGGTGATTAAAAACAAGACGGCGATAGACTTTTCTCTTTAGCGTTAGGTGGCAGGATGGGGAGCAAAGGCTTCCAACTGCAGCAGAGGAAATTTATGTTGGAGATTAGGAAGAATTGGGGGCATTTATACACATGCTTCAGGAGTGACGGGGAGGAGGCCTTTAATTAGAGCAGCTCCAGGAGCCACTCTAATTAAAGCACCCAGAGAGTCTTGTGTATCAGCATCTCCATGCTGAAAAATGGTGTGAAAGGTGTTTTAGTTAAAGCACCGCTGCTGCCATTTTTCAGTATGGGGACACTGAGACTGAGACATGAGACGCTGTATCCTGCTGGAGCGCAGTAATTACCACACGCCAGCAGACTCGATGAATTGTGTCGGCTCCAACGCACTGGAATTACAGTGCGTCAGAGCAGCCTCACTGTTCATGCATAGGTGCCTTTTCTGAACATAAGGTGGTCAAGCATTGGAACAGACTGCCTAAAAAAGCTGTGAAATCTCTATCCCTGGAAATTTTCATTAGGAGGCCCAGATACTTGACTGGGATAGTTCGGATAGGGATCATAGGAAACCAGGGCTGGAAGTGATTGATCCCGCCCCGAGCAGGAGCCCGGACTGGATGAAAGTTCCTTCCCGTGTTTTACAAGGGACATCAGCATTGTTGGACAAAATGTGTTTTCAGCAGCAAATGCTAATTTGCTGTGGGAATGTGGTGGTTCTGACCAAATATTTGTTGAGAAGGATTTCTCAGGTCCATACCTGGTTAAAATGAGAAAGTTCTGAGAAAGTTCAGGTACCTGCTTTGGTGGATATTTAGTGACGGACTCAAGGAACAGCTCCAACATGAGGCTGAAAGAGCCACAACCCAGGCTGGCCCATAAATCAGGGATAAGGAACTCACCTGGGGTGTGGGAGAATAATGAAGCAAAGGCTTGAACCTGGGTCTGCAACACTGGTCCGTTAGGTCTGCTGGGGTCTCTCTGTGTTTCCAGTTCACATGCAAAAAGCAGGTGGGGAAACTGAGGCACGGAACGGAGCAGTTGTTTGCCCAAGATCACTCAGCGGAGCTGGCATAGGATCCAAATCTGAGTCCCAGTTCAGACTCTACCCACATCTCTCACCCACACACCCTGGCACGGTCTTTGTTCAGATATTCCTAGTCTGACTAGGATTCAATAACTTCTCCGCCCATTAGTCACGGGTCAGAATGAGTTCCACGCTCCTGATAAAGAGGAAGAGATGTTTTGCCTTTTTTTAATCCCTGAAAAGAGCCCAGTCTTGTGGTTCAGTTCCCTACAGTCGAGTGTCAGAGCAGGCTGGGCATTTATATTTTTAAAAATGGACTGCTTTGGAGGGTTTTCTCCAAAAGGCTTTGCTGAAAGGGACACGTTTTCAGCAGGCACTGAAAGGAAGGGAGGCTGGTGCGATGCCAGTTAAGTGTTCTCAGCACACTTCCAGACCTGCATCCGAAGCCTCACGGCAGCTTCCCCGCAACGTACCATGAATTACTTACTGCAAATGGCCGATCTTTGCCAGCAGTAAATAAGGAAAGGTGTATTTTCTCCTTGGAGTGTTTGGGCTGGCAACAAACCCATCTCTCCGGACATGATCAAGACATAAATCTCCCAGAATTTCTTATTTAAACTGTAAGGTATCCCAGCCTGGCTTTTTTATGATAGGTTTTTTAGGGTTGATAGAGGGACTGCCTACTTAAGAAGTTTAAAAAATATAGAACAGAGTTTGTGTATGGACCCACTGCATCTCAAAGCAAACCCACAGGGGATATCTATGTATACATGGCTTTTTCCCTCCCATTTGCTTGCACAGAGCTGTTTTTGGCTTCTCTGTCTAACTCTCAGTGCCAGAGTTCATGTGGTTATCCCCAGCAGCAAAGAATTTCCCAGAATGCCTTGGAAACCTGGAGACATTGAATGGCTTTCAGAGTGTATTGATGTGGTCCCGCGCAGGAAATAGCAGTGCGTCAGCAAGCATTTTCAGTCAGGAAACTGGGGTTTATATGGGAGCCTAAGGATTCGGGAGGAGGGGAAGACATTGGGAATTGGGGAGAGAATGTGCAAGGGCTTGCAGGCCTGCGTGGCTATGCATAGAGAGGAAGAAAATGAAGGGAAGCTCTCTGCACTGCAGGAGAGGGATTCACAGTAGAGGGGGGAAGCGGAGGGACCCCCACGGCTAGTGCAAGCCACACGCTATGTGAGGAGAGGGCACGGCTCAAGTAGCCCTAGCAGGAGTTCAGGCTAAGCAGAGCAGTGCTGTTCCTTAGCACAGCTCCTTGCAGCTCATCTTGACACCCCTCCACCACAGGGATGTGCTTTGCAGTGAGCCTAAGGACCAAGGAGGTCATCACCCTGGGCGCGGACACTTGCAGGAGAACCTCATGCATCAAGCAAGTGACGTTTTACATTCAGGTGCCCCGGGACCGAGTCCATACACTGACATGTAGAATTTTTAAATTGCTCAACCGTTGGGATGAAATCATTGTCCAAATTGATTTGATTTGCTTTGCAAGCTGCTTGAAAACTACACACCAAGCCATGCAGTCACCATCGAGAGATAGCCTCCAAGGAACGGATGGCAGTTTCTTTCACACAGTCCGGTGCCGTGTACGTAAAAGTGACCTGGAATCAGCAGAAAGTTGTCTGTAGTTCAGTTGTTTGCTTCAAAGCAGGGCACAAGGTGTTAAGATGTTTTTCTTTATTGTATTGTGGGAATGAAAGTGCCCCTGTCAGGCATTTTGAATAGCTAGACTCCCCCGCCCCCCCAGCCAACCGTCTCAGGGACCTGCTTGCAAAATGAAGGAAGGAACTTTGGAAATTTCTTGCAAGGAATCTAAAAGTCCCTCCGTGTTTGTCTCCAGGTTGATTTCAGATTTGCAAAGACAATTGGGCAGGTGTCTGATGGATGTGAGGCTAAAGAGGAAATTTTTGGTTCAGTTATTTTACATTGTTCTTGTTTGTGCAAATATTTTTCTTCCCTTTATATAAGATTAGTCTAAGCTGTGTAGATTGAACCAATAAGCAAGTGAACAGACATTCACTTTTGATTCCAGACATGCAGCCACCTGCCTGCAGTGGCCCAGCCCAGAAGCTGGGGGGCACTAGCATGCCTCCTTGCTCAGCTGGGGCAGACAGCTTAGGCCAAGGCTAGCCCCCATACCCTGCAAGAGGGGGCTTGCGGAGGCAGTGCAAAGCATCTTGGGATGCTGGGGGACTGTGAGTTAATTTGAATCTGGAGGGGATCTGGGACACAAGTTCAGTAAACCGATTTGATCTAAACCATCTAGGTCTGATACGACATCCATCCAGGTTTATCTTAAATTGATTTTGGCCATTTTGAAAGTGGTTTATGTGCAGTGAACTTCTGTTACGTTACAAATTTGAACCGGTTTCCAATCACTTATACTGGGTTCTGTGTAATTTCTTTGCCTAGCCCTGCACAGCCATCTATATCCAGGCTTAAGACATTAGATGCAACAGTGTATCCCTGCTTTGTCTCCAACCATAGGAATAAGCTAGGTAAAGATAATAAATTCAATTACTGTACTCCTTCATAGGTTTTTAAACTGGTTCTGCAATTTCCCCCTCCATTTATGACTCACAACCACAAGAAAGGGGACTTAAGAAGGGAGATAAGCAAACTGAAGTGGTACTTCTTGAAATGAGCTGTGTGCCATCATAGAGGGAAACACCCATAACTCTAAGCGCTGTATACACTTGCCATCATAGTTTATAACTGTATATTGTCCCACTCAAACACCAACCTCCCTGCTTAAAAATGAATGAAGTTTTTACTGGAGTTCTGCTTTTCTTTTTGCTCTTGCCTCTCATGCTTTTATTTTCTTAGTGGCCTCACTTTTTGGCATCCACTAGTTTTGTCTTCTCTGGGCCTGTGGGGACACAGATAACTTGTTATGCCTTTGGCCTTGTCATAGCTCCTGGATGCCATCCTAGGGCACTCTTTTAGTGCCCGCATTGCACTCCCTTGATCCCTGTCTCATTGGGCACCCCGCCAGCCCCTCTGTAATTTAGAGGGCCCCCGGGGGGCACTTGCAGCAGCCATGTAGAGGCACCGCAGAAGGACTACATGGACTGTCCTGTTCACAAGGCAATAACCTTGAGAGAGGCCTGGGCAGACTGCGCATGTGTGAGTGACTTGAGCTCTATTAAGCTGGAGAGCCCCACGTAGCGAGCGCTCTTGGTGCGGCTCGCATGCCCTTTGCATTTGCCAGGGCTTTGTTGTACAAGCTGAAATGACTGCTCCCATACATCACAGAAGGAATAAAGGCCAAAGGGGAAGCAGTTTCTATTACATTGTGGCAAACATTGCGGTCACTGACACTATTTCCACAGTACCTGTTCTGCGAGGCCTTTTTGTGTTGAAATTTCAGCCTCTGCCCTTGCATTGGGTAATCTCCTTGTTCATTACTAAAGAGACAGTCTGTCTCCTCCGCCCATAGTTTCCATTTCCTCTTTTCTTAATTCTCTCCCCAGACAGCTGTGCTCTCTTCCATGACGGTGTGGTTTTGCTGATGCCGTCTGTTGTCTGTCCCTCTTACAGAAGGATTTCACAATGCGGGAGGAGCTGCAGCAACGGGACGTGGAGCGCTGGCTGGGGTTCATCACCTTTCTCTGCGAAGTCTTCGGCACCATGAGGAGCAGCACTGGGGAGCCCTTCCGGGTCCTTGTCTGTCCCATTTATACCTGCCTCAGGGAGGTAATGCCTCACTTTTTCGCCCATGCATGTTCTAGGCTGTTGAGTTGGGATTCTGTGGGTAACGTGTGTTATTCCTTCCTATCTGTCATCACCTCTGAATGTGTGTTTGGAAAGGTCTACAAGCACATTTTGATCTTTCTACCCTCATTCCCATTTTTCCAAATGAGAGGGCAACAAAAACAGGGGGCTTGGGCACATGACTTCTGAGGAGAGGCTGAAGGAACTGGGCTTATTTAGTCTAGACAAGAGAAGACTGGAAGAGGATTTAATAGCAGCCTTCAACTCCCTGAAGCGGGGTTCAGAAGAGGATGGAGCTGGACTGTTCTCAGTGGTGGCAGACAACAGAGCAAGGAGCAATGGGCTCAAGTTGCAGCAAGGGAAATTTAAGTTGGATATTAGGAAAAGCTTTCTCACTAGGAGGGTAGTAAAACACTGGAACAGGTTACCCAGAGAGATGGTGCAATCTCCATCCTTGAAGGTTTTTAAGACCAGGCTAGGCAAAGCCCTGGCTGGGATGAAATAGTTGGGGATGGTCTTACTTTGAGCAGGGGGTTGGACTAGATGTGATCTCCTGAGGTCCCTTCCAACCCTAACTTGTTATGATGCTATGAATCTCTTCTAGATGAGAGCTCAGCGCTCCATGCCCCCAACCCTCAGGTTGGATTTGCAGAATTCAGTATTTCAAAACCATTGAAAGAAGAAGAAAGCCAGAAAAATATGGTTATGACAGCCCATTTCCAAACCTTGCAAAATAGCACCTACAGAAATGTCCCACTGAGGGCAGAGTCCAGGGAGGCAAGAGTCAGGCACTGCACTGTTATTGTGCATGCCAAGGTAGCATCCAGAGACCCCGCTGTCTGGAGGAACAGCATAAACATGCACGGTTCTCCAGACAAGACCGTCCCTGGCCTGGAGGATTTACAAACAAAACAGCCAAATAGGGAGAGACCAGGAGCGGAAGCAGATACACTTGTGCAAAGTGGCTTGCCCAAGGTCATGCAGCTGGATTGTGGGAGGGGTGGGGTGGGGCCAGATCCCACGGCTCATGACTGGCCCCATTGCCCTTTCCACTAGGCCGTATGGCCTACTGACTCCAAATGAGGTGGAGTTGATTCAGGGCACAGGCACACAAGTAAATTAGCACAAGGTAGAGGAGGGCAAGTTTTACTCTTCTTCAGCTTCTCCACACTAACTGCCCATATGCATGCGCTTACCCCCCGTAATGAAAATTAGCCCAGTTGTTTGCTGAAGGAGAAGTAAGCTACTAAGGGTTAGCATCCTCTTACCACGGGGTAAGAACATGCATATGGGCAGTTACTGTGGAGCAGCTGCCATGCTGTGAAGAAGTGCCCCCTTTTAGCTCCCAGTGACTCCTTCATGTGTCCCTATCCTTCAGCGACTCATGTAGGTAACTGAAATCCTGGTGGGATCCTTCCCCTGAAGTTGCTGGGAGGAAACCTGGCTGTCAGATGTAGAAGAGTAAGCTAAAGTATTAAGGCAGACAAGGTTCTTTGCGTGAATCTGATATCTTTTATTAGACTAACTTAAATAGTTGGAAAACAATTATTAAGCAAGCTTTCGGGTTCAAAACCCTTTGTCAGGCTAAGGAAGTTTGAGCAGTCGGTGTGGCTCTTCCTGGATGGGATGAAAAGTAAAGAAGCCAGAGGCTGGGCTGGGCTGCATGCAAGACAGGTAGTCAGTGGAAATGTAGATTGAGGAGTCAACGGGTGAGAGACAGGTGCGGGGGGAGAGAAAGGGGATGAATAGTGGAGA
>NW_017728909.1:10544269-10593382 GCF_001723895.1 Crocodylus porosus | reverse complement strand
TTCTTCTGCTGCGTGTAGAAGTCATTTTGAGGAAAAGCAATCTCCTCATAAGCCCGGCAGGGCTGGGAATTGCAATTTGTCAGCAGTGCCTCTGTAACACTGCAAGACAGTGATGCTAAGGAACAGGCAGCAAAATAAATTTGGCTCAAACCCCACATACAAAAGAAAGAGAAAAGAGCTAAGAGCTGTTGTTTTACATATAGATAGCAACTTGTACCTCCGAGTGCCAAAATATGCTATAAAGCAGGGATGGAGAGGTGAGTAAACTGAGGCACTGAGAAATTTAAGTGGTGTATCAACATTTACACCGTGAGTCACTGACACGGTCTCGGAGAATCGAGGAGTCCTGCCATCCTGTTTTTCATGCTCTTCTTCTCAGCCTTCTCACCATTCCCTCCCTATGCCTGGATTTAAATTCAGGTGGATTCAGCAACGGTGAATTTAAAATAATTTGGCTAAGCGAGACATTTATCCGAAGTATCTGATTCCTGCTCCAGGAAGGATTCATGAAAAAGCTCTCTGAATAAATATAAAAAGAAGATATGCAGAGATTTGCTTATTTTCTCCGCCTCCATTCCTGGACCAGACTACTGAAGTAGTTTTGTTTGTTAGGGAACAAGGCCTGATATTTCCAACTGGCAGCAGCCACACTGGCTCCACTGTTTTCAAACCCTAAAACGTTGGCTCCGGGGCTGACACTAAAAGGCGGGTTTTTTAACCTTGTGTTGCAGTGTCTCTGTTTTATGGCATCTAGACATCTAGCTTTAGGCTGTTTTAACACAGACAGATAATCTTGTCTCTCAGAACCAGCCCAAGAGAACAGGATCAGCTATTCATCATCTGTGATAAGGCGCAGCTCTGAATTAATCACTAGAATGAAACCAATCACAGGGAAATAGTCTTGGTTGCAATGCAGGTGACAACTTGAGGACATTAACATGTCCCTTTTCAGCCAGGGACAGAAGGGCACCCTGTTCCATAAGGAGAATCCCTTCCCATGTCTCCTGAGAGGTGCACGAGGCTCCCCCTGCTCTCTCCCCCACCCCACTAAGTACTGGGCTCCCCTAGAGCTATGAAGGCTACAGCAATCCTGTCTGGGCAGCAGCCCGGTTGTACTTACTGTGGCTCTTGCTGCCTTTCATCTCAGTCCCCTTGGGCTGTTGAGTATCAGCTGTAGATGGGTCTCCTCAGGGGTGAGTACTGATCTGAAGTCTTGACAGAGATCTGCTGGGTCAGGAGCATGCAAGGCCATGAAAGGCAGCTTGTCTTTCCTACCCCAGACTCTTAGGAGCCCACAACCTGAGCCCCATCTGCAGAGTGCACTTCCATGCCGGCGGGATCTGGTGCTGCAGAGGACATCGCTCCTTCCCCTGGGGGACGCTGGGCTTGTTCCAGGTCTCTGTGAAGGTGTTTCTGGCAATGGATTCCAGGTGGGGTGGTGCTGAGAGCACCCACGCAGCCGGTCTCACAGATTGGAGCCTCAATTACTGCAGCTGGCAAAATGTTTTAAGTCACCGTCACTTTCCATGCTTTCTTACATATTGCATTTTCTTCCACTTGGACAAGTGAACCTAGTACCATTTCTTCCCATGCGTTTCTTCTTCACTGAGCCAGTGCTGTTGTATTTGGGCTTCTAGCACTTGTGGAGCAAAGGTTTGCTCTTGCTCTCGTTGAAAGTTAAGCTTTGTGGGAGAACTTCTAGCTCAATGATAAATCCTCAAGGGCCTAGCACCGCTTGGCTCTCTCTGTGCTGCACACCACAGCCACGTGGAGCTGGGTTAAAATTCAGATCCACCTGTTCCAACAAGCCAGGCGGTTAAAGGAAAATCTCCACTAGCTTATGACATTCAGGGTGCATCCACATGTCGCCATGCTTGCACTAAACACAGTGCAATATGGGCGGTTAGTGTGTTGTGCGCATGCCGCATGATTAGATTTCACCACTACAGCAACATAGCTGGCAATCCCGTCTAGACACACATGGTCGTGACATCGCCGTAGCACGCCGTATGGTGACGTAGCTCATCACTACATAGATGCACCCTCAGTTGAGCACCTTGGTTTCAGTCCAGCAAAGGCCAGTAGTCTGCACTGAAGCTAAGCACCTGCTTAGAGGTCATGGGGTTTCTAAAACTCTTTCACCCTATTTTAGCCCATTTACCAGCCTCACCTACTTGTACTCGACAGTTTCCCCTTAATACACATTTGTCCATGATGAATATTAGAGTGCCAAAGAAGCGATGCCTTTTTTTTTGGTTGGAAAATGAGCTAAAACAGATGTTTGCCTGCCACAAGACCTGCTCCTACACAGCTGCATCTGTGTAGGGGTGGGCTCAGGAGGTTGGGTTGAATGTGGCCGAAGTGACAAGGCAGTTGTGTTTCACGGACACTGTGGCACTCTGGAGTCAAGGGCATAAGAGTCGCCTTGTCTGGGTATCACAGGGAAGGGGCACTCCTGGAGAACTGAGGAAAGCTGTTGGGTGTGGGATCTCTGTTTTTTCATGGATTTTAAAAAGAAAAATATGGCTGATGGTTTCAAAGCTGAGAGAGGGATTTAGACACTCATCATATGTCTAAAATCCCTAGAAAGCATCACAGATATCCCTGGTAGCTGTTGGGCCTTCCAGTCATGTGTTTTCTCAGTTTTGAACATTGCAAGGCTATGGGCATTCCCCTATTCTCTTGTGGAGATATAGTCATGGCCTGATGGATCGCTCCACCAGACTTCATTTTCCTCCTGATGGTCACATTCATTTTCCTTTGTACAATATCATCCCATTGCTCAGAGTTTCCTCCCTTGGAGCACCTCAAACAATTCTTCTCTCTCCTGTCAAATCCATGTGCCCTTGGATGTTCTTCTGCCTCCCGTCCACCCAGTTCTTTTAATCTTGGGCTTTTTCATTATAAATCATTCTCCAAGGCAAAATGAGATCTCTGTCCTATTCAGTCCTTTCAGCTCCTCTTGCTTCTTATCCTACATCTCCCTTTTTTTCCCCCTTTTCTCTTATGGCTTTGACAGATGCTGCCAAAGGTCACCAAGGGAGTGAGCAAAAGGAAGGGGATCATTGTGTGATAGTTGTGGTAGGAAAGTCTCTTGCCTTTCCCCAGCAATGCTTCCTCTCTGTAGCTCCCTTCCTTCCCCCTCTCCCCACCATAAAAGCATATTAGCACCTTCCTTAGCTGTTTATGCTTGTGCTAGGTTGGATGAAGGAGGGAGTGAACCTAGCAGACATTGGTACTGGGGTGGGCCAGGCTGAAAGAATTACTGCTGCTGTCTAATGAAAAGGAGGACTCAGAGGTCACCAAGGAGGCTTTTTCTCTTGAAAAGGAAACTTAATTCTCCAGCACTGAGTAAGCTATGATTTTTTTTTACTTTTTTTTTTTTTTTGCTTCATGTCAGCCACGCTTGTATTGTTTCGACTCAAGGGGAAAGCTGACCTTGGAAAAGGTAAAGCAAAATGGAAGCAGGCTCTGTGACCATGACTATCACATTGGTAGCATGGGTCTACCAATGATTTAATTATATGTTGCTGTTAAAAACAGAGCTGTGCCAATAACTGATTTCTTTTTTGCCTCCATCATGTCTGAACTGAAAAGTCAAAGCCAAAGCCAAATTCACTTCCATTGGATCAGGGAAAAGAAATGTTCAAGTTTAAAATTGTGTCAAATGAAATGTTTGACCCAAAGATAATGGCACTGCTCAATTTGTGGCGTGGATAAGCCGTTGTTAATCAGCGCAGAGGAAATTTGGAAACAAAAGGTTGCTGGATGCCCTAAGGGACTATTCCCAAAACCAAACAGAAAGAGGTAGTTAGCCATGTCAGTCTGAAGCCAGGTAGAAGGCAGGGCAGGGCAGCATGTTAGAGAATGAGCTTTCTTAGGAGGCAGCCTGCCTTGTCCAATGCTAGGTTTCATCTGTTTTATCAGGGTTATATCTGATTTCTAATTAATCCGACAAAGCAGGCTGTCACCTATGAAAACTTACGCCTCTCAAAACCAAATAGGAAGCAGCAGGGATGTACCTGATAACCATTAAGTAGGACATTCATCTGAGACACAGGAGATTCAGGTCTAAGCTCCTAGCCCAGACCAGACAAAGATAGGATTTAAATCCAGACCACTCACCTGCCTCATAAGCACCCTACCTCCTTGGCTATTTGTAGGGGGGAAGAGCACCTCTATTCCCATAACTGCTTTAGGAATTATGCAGAAGTCTTCTTGTGGGTCCAGCTCGGAAAAACAAAATAATTCATTTGGGAAACAATTATGAGATTTTCTCTCTTTTTTTTCTTTTGGCTGAAACTGTTCACAAAGTTCATACACAGTTTTGAGGCAGTCCAAAGTGCATTTTGTCAAAAAACCTGCCTACTCTAATTAAACAGTCTTCATGTACCACCATGAATATACACCAGACTTTTTAGTTGAATTCAAAACATTTGGCTGGTTGGAAGCAAATGCAGGATGACTCCTTGGGCAAGCTTTGAGGCTCGGCTGGTGAAAAATTTATTGGAAAGAGAGGGAAGGTGCTTAGGGATTGTTTAAAGTAATTTTTGAGGCAGGATTTGAAAAAGGAGAGAAGGCACCTAACCGATCAGAGCTGGAAGGCCGTCGTAATCATTGAATCTTCGGAGTTTGTTGACTTATTTTACTGGCAACAGGCAAAATTAGAACAAACCATAAATGTTAGAAACCTAGATGAAAAAGGTCTTCCCAATCAGCTCCTTCGTCCCTAGGGTGCATGTATACATGGGAGCACATTATTACTCCTAGGAAAAAGCTTTTCTAAGGGATATCTTGCATTACAATCTGAAGACAGTCTGGCTTGGTCTTGGCCTAGTCTTTTCAGTGACAAGCTCCAGCACCGGGGGCATTTTTACACGTGCTTCAGGGTGGAGGGAAAAGCTCAGGGGAGCCACTCTAATTAAAACACCCCCAGCATCTTGTGTATTCAGCATCCCGTTTCAAAATGTCATTGGGGCACTTTAAAGCTCATTGAATGAGCTTTAATTAAAGTGCCCCCGCACTGTTTTGCAATGCAGAGATGCTAAAGATGTGAAACGCTGGAGCGTTGTGATTCGAATCGGATCCCGTTGGAGCCTGTGCATCGGTGCCCTGGGTTCCTTTACTCAAGCCCGCTCTCCACTCAGGGAGATCATCCAGGACTCAAGGAGACTCTGTTATGAGGTTTCTTGCTCTTCTAGGAATTTGACTGCCTACCTGGAAACTCTCGCCCAGTAGTTTAAACCAGTGGTTCTCAACCTTTTTTTAAACTGCAGATCGGGGCAAACTCACTCAAAGAATTTTGGCTGATTGGGTATAGAAACAATCTAATTTACATATTTACATTTGTAAATATTTAAATGTGTACCCGCGTGCGGGTTAGGGCGTCGCAGCTGCGGACAGCGGGGGACCCTGCAGGAGAGGTGAACGCACAGGTGGTGGCCTGGGGAGACCCAGCTGGGGCTCCGCTGCCTTCCCAAGGAGCAAGCAGCAGAGCTGCTTCCCCACGCCCTGGGCATTTCCCTGCCCACATCCTCCCACTCCCAGCCGCAGGTAGGGCTGGGGGTCCTGCCTGGCCCCGCGTGGGCCCTGGTACTTGCTGCATAGGCAGTGCCTCTCCAGGTGCAGCAGGAATGGGACAGGGTGCATGGGGCTGGCTGCCTCCCTCCCGAGGGTGCCCCACTGCCCAGCTTTAACCCTGCATGTGACTGCTGGCAGCGGAAGCCATTCCCCCAGGCAGACAGACGGGGGTCTGAGTGGGGGGCTTGTGCCATGACCCAGCAACCAACCCTTCATGGCCCCGTGGTTGGGAACCTCCGGTCTAAACCAGTGGCTCTCAGCCCTTTTTGTACCAGGGCCCATTTGTAAACATTGGCCAGTCCCAACCCAGTGCCCCTCGCTCCCGACCCACTGCTCCTGCCCCCAGGCCCCAGCCCCTCAGTGTGTGGGGCAGGTGGTGGCTGTGTGAGGTGTGGGGGCCCCCAAGCAACCCGTTGCACACTGGGACACTTCCAGTCTGCAAGGGAAAAGCCACAGTTTTCCATATTTTTCTTCTGAAAAGTACAATCCACGTTTAAAATTGGTTGATCCACTTTTAGGGTTTCATATATTCTTAGGACCCACTTTTGGGTCGTAACCTACAGGTTGAGAAACACTGGCCTAAACCCACTGTTTCTACTCTGCGTAGATTTACATGTATTCAAATACCTCTTTATTATCATGGTACAACTCTTCTTCCATTTCTGGTCAGGGAAAAAAGAAGATAGTGCCCCATTCTTCCCACATGTTGTATGGTTGTGTTATATAGCTCGCAGGGAAAGCGGGGTGTAGCTGGTCCCTGGTGATGCATGCAATGTTGGAAACCTCTTGTGAACAGCCAGTAGACCACACCAATCTGTAATCACCACTTTGTCTGCAAGGAGAGGCAAAGGGTTCAGCTGTCACTTTTTGCTGGGGCAGTTTTTATCACTGGTAGGGAATCTGTAGTTTTTCACCTTACTGGAGTTTTCTTCCTTGGGGTAGTATTCCCTTGTCAGCAACAGTGTGGGGAGCAAGACTTCAAAACAGGGCCATATATGTTCTCACTCACTGTGTACTCTAATTCATCATTAATCCACCAGTGAAGTTAGATAACTACTCTATATTGTGCCAGGTGGCTGTGCCTTCAGTGAGCATATATGGCAAGCAGGCACAAAGAAGTCCCTGTTCATCTTTCCCCTTGGTGTGCCTGTATGCCCAGAGAGAAAGGGAGAGCAAGAAATCATATTGCTACAGTGTGGAGGGATCCTCTGGTGTAGTAAAACTGCCTGTGTTCTTATAGTCAGTGAGACTGGTTTTATGACCGTTTATTATAGTGCCATTGCTTAGCAAACCCAGTGCTCCCTTGTGGAACAGGAGTAAAGGTTTCCATATAAATGCAGTTTTAAAAGAGCAGATTTCTCTTGTAACAAGGTCCCTCGAATTTTTTGTATCTCAGCTTCAATTAAATGTGAAACTCAGGGGGCTATTATATTTCCAGATAAAGTTGTCTGAATTGCACACTGCTGCACAATCTTCTTCAATCTTCCAATTCTCAGCGTATCTTCATTAATTTTATACCTCACAGTCCTTAGATAAACATTTTGAATTTATAGGTATTTACCATTGAAGTGGTGTAAAAATTAAAATGTGCATGTTATGTATGCATGTCTATTCACTAGTGATCCTCAGCTGGGGTCCCATAGCACCCCAAGGTGCCTTGAGACCCTTTGAAGGGTGCTGTGGTAATGTTAGCAATGTTAGATGTGCAAGCAGGATTCATGCAGGAATCCCTAGTGTTGAAACCATTCTGATCTGTTGTGGTCCTTCTGAGTTCTTTGCACCAGAAGAATTGCTCTTTTTGTTTTTCTATAGTAAAAAAAAATGAGCGAAAACTAAGAACTGGCATTTTCACAGGCATGACTTGAATCTCAAAAGGTTGAGAATCACTAGTACATGCTAATGTATGTATATTTTTCATATAGATTGACTTATATGGAGTAGTGTACTTAGAATTTAATGTTTCTGTTCTGAATGTCAGAAGTGTAATCACTGCTCCCTCTATTAATATATTTGGATATTATCAGTGAAGTCTGATAATTACTTTAAAGGAATCCTCATTGTGGAAAGGCAGCCAGACCTAGGAGATGGGGTTTGTAGGGGAAGAGCAGGTCTCAACAGATTTACGGTGTTTCTGGGTAGAAAGACTTACTAATTAACAGACCAGCGTGTGTTGGTTTTGTAATTGTGATGGCAATTCTGAGCTTCAACTCTAGATAAACTGTATTTTAATTTGTAAAACATGCTGTTAAAATGTTGATGAGCAAAAAAATAAGTGGCTGTTTATTGAAAGAGAAGGAGTTCTTACAGCCAGACTCAAATGACTTCATTGTTTCCTCAAGTCCAGTAAAATCGACACCGCGACAGCGTTGGGGTACTTCTGTTTCTTCAAGGAGAGTAGGGCAGGCTGAGGCAGAGGTCAGGGTGTTCACCAGCTTCTACGAGCAGGAGGAGGAAAGAAATAGTCTTGGGATTAGGTCTCTGGATTGGGATGCAGAAAATCTGTATTCAGTCCCCATCTCTTCGTATGACCCTGGGACAGTGACTTAGGTCAGGATTCAAATGGTCTCAGTACGTGCTTAAAAATACAGGTGGGGCAATGTCTGATTTTTGTACACCTACTTCAAGAGAAGAATTCAGAAGGCATCACTGGGTATCCAGCATCCCCATAAAGCCAATGGAGGGACTTCACAGGCTCCTCAGAGCACTTCTGGCATTCACGTTTAAGAAAGTGGCACGTATCTCCAAAGAGCAATTCAGAAACTGAGGAGGGCCATAAAAGTCACCTGTGGGAAATATTGAGGCCTCATGCTAGCCAGCATGTAACTCTGTTCCTTTGCAGTTTACAAGTCTTGGTCACGTTTCTGAGATCACCAGTAACTGAGATGCTGAACAAAAACAAAGCAAGACAGTGGTAACGGGGCCCACCTTTGCCTGACAGCCAGTTCATCCAGCCAGAGTAGGACAGATGGGAGCTCTACATCCCCTCACTCTGAGGATATTTAAACCCAATTTCTTCTCTCTCTTCCCAGTAGGATGCGCCAGCTAGCAGGGTATAGCATAGGGCTTTGTGAAGGCGCGATGCATCCATCCCATTGAAGGTGTGCACTGGGCAGACACGAATGCAAGGGTCATGGAGCCGGGTGTAGAAGAAGCAAGAACGCCCCTGGCTTTGTAGCCAACTGGTCAGAGTACTTCCTTCAGAAATGTTGGGCTCTTGCCTCTGCTGGCGAGGTTCTTTCCCATTTTTAATCAATGACTGTCCCATGGGTAAGTAGCCCTGGGAGTAGGTAAGAGGAAATATATCTCTGTAGCCTGGTGGCTGAAGCATTCCCTTAGGAGAGGGACTCCTGGATTCATTGTCACTGCTACCCCTAAAAGTGCTTACTTGGACAACTTGGATCTTGCCCTTAATGTCAGTGTGCCTCAGTTCCCTCCCTGCATCACAGGGATGATGACTGTCCTTTCCTGAAGCCCGGCGTTGGCCCTGCCTAGTTAGATTATCAGTTATTTGAGGCAGAGCCTCTCATATGGCAGACATCGTATAAGGAGATTTCAGTTAGGGTCTCTTATACAGCAGTACAGATAACAAGTAATACTGATTCCAGTCAATTAGAAGCTAGCAAAGCATCGGTCTTTCTTGAGTTCTGTGTGAGCCAGGTCTTCTGCCATGCTCCGTCCTGCCCAGAGATAGCTGAGACACACAAAGCTGCACGTGTCTTGGGGCTGGACGCACAACACTGCCTGTGTCATGGGGTTTGGCGCAGCTTTCTGTTTCTCGCCACTGGGTGGGACAGAGCGGTTGGCTGAACTGAGGCCTGTGAGCTCCACCAGACGGGACTCTCGGTAAGGATGGCCGGTAGCACTTGGCTCGGTGGAATCTGATAGAAACAGTCATCGCTAGCTCAGCGCCGGTCCATCCACAGCTGCAGACAATTGTGTAGGCTGATTAGCAGTACCTCATGGCTGACTTGCAGAGGCACCGTTGTCTCCCCTTGTTCTCAAGGGGGTTGTCCAGCTGCAGCCTGTGCTTTTCTCTGCTAGAATATATCCTACAGCCAGACAAAGGGGCAAAGAAGTCAGTGTGAGTCCAGGTGTAGCTGGAGTCTGCATTCGGCCGTCTCCCTACTAGTTTGGAGACCAGATGGAAGCAGACAAAGTGCTGACTTTGATCATCTTTTCTTTTTAAATGACTTAACTCTGCTGTGATTATCCAAAACTTTGTCTCCAATAGGGTATTACTGACCTCCAATTGATCTGAGTGCAAGGATGTATACGCTCCTCCATTATTGATGAATACTTGTACAGTAACTATGGGGAGCAGACCTCATGGCCGCTCAAAGAGCAGGAAGTTTGTGTAATTGCAGCTGTGCATCAGGCCTGTAGTCTGGTTGGCAGAGACAGTATCATTTAAAATACTGGCATTTTCCTCTTGCTTCCCTGCCTATGGTACAAGCTTTTAACTGTAAGCCTTGGGGTGATGGTATACAGAGGATAAACACTCCTTCTCTAATTACCTTTCCCCCATGTGCAAGTCTGCGGTGTAACATATAGACTGCATCCCTTCCCTCCCTCCTCTTGGCTCCTGTTATCTCCTGAGGCCATGCTGTGTAATTTAGGAAAATATTCAAGCCTGGTAATTAACGTCTGAACTTCAAGAGGGCACCGTCTTTGCACAGTCTTCTTTGGAGGAAGATTGGGGAAAAACTTTTCCAACTGCAGTCAGATGGACTTTCCAGGTGGGAAAACTATATCATTTACAGTGTTGGATTTTTTTTTTTTTTAATCTTTCTTAGTTTTAAAGAAAACATTGGCCTTTGGAGACAAGGAGCATGTTCAGCTGTATAAGATGATTGGATTTTAAGATTTTTCTTCCAGCTATGAAATGAGATAGAATTTGTCTCTCTTTATTGTTTCACTGAAGACCGGGGTCTGATCTGACTCCCTGCTGCCTGTATACCTGAGTGACTCCACAAGCCGTGGTGGTGTTAAAGCTGACCTGTTGTCAGGCAGCTTGTGCATCAGAAAGAGCAGGGAGGAAGTAAATGTCATTTGCATTGTACCCTCTGGAGGGTGGGCTTGGGTCTGAAAACCAGCAATGTCTTGCTCCCAACACTAACTCTGTTTTCCTGGTCCCGTCTACAGAATTTGGTATTTTTTTCCCTGCTCTTGTAAGTACCCAGAGCCTCTACTCTCTTAAACCCTGTGGGGCAGTGGCTGACTGTAAGGCTGCTTTGTTGGCCCCTGTTCCCTGCTCTTCCCCCACGCTGCATGAAACTTTAAGTCGACCTTCCCCTATGGATGGAGCCCAGGCTGCAAGCCGTCAGGCTCCCCAGCTGCGCTGCTCCAGGGGGCCACTGCCCCAGCACTGGCTGGCGTCCCTGCTCTCATCACCTCGCCCGCACCTAGCATGAGAACCAGATCCTGGCAGGACATGGGAGATGAAAGGTTATTTCTAGGAGAAAGGAGGAAGAAAAGAGGGAGCGAAAGGAGGGAGAGAGTCGTGTTGAGGAACAAACACAGTGCCTCAGAGAGAAGATGGGAGCGCACAAGTGTATTTGCACGTGAGCTCCTTGGAGACCCAAAGGTCCAAAGAGGAGATGGAGGCAATGGCTAAGAGGCCAAGACACTGGAAGGGTGAACAAGAAATGGGGAACGTGAGGAAAGGGAGAAGAGAAAGCACAGAAAATATAAGGGCAGACAATCTGTGAAGCAAAGCAGAATATAAAATCCAGAAAATAAGAGCAAAAGAAGTTAGTCTGGGAGCAGACTGAGTTATAGAGGCAGTGCAGCTGGATCAGCCCATACAGGATAGACGATAGTGGGATTGGGCGCGGACGTGAAAAAAAGGCTGAAAGTACTGAAGGAAATGCTGCAGTATTTTCACTCAGTGGGGAGAGTGATAATGAAGAAGAAAGCTTGCTTGGCTGGGGAGAGGGAGTAAACGGCCCTCATTGCTTCCCATCCCTACCCACCAGACATCTCTGTGATCACCTCCAGCCCTCACCAAGGCTGTCCCCATGGCTGTGACACATCCCCTTGCTTTACCTTTGCCCTCATGGTCACCCCACAGCGGGGATTTCTCTTTTCTTCTGCATGACTGCCAAGCAGGGATGCCTTCAAAATTTAATGTCCTTTAATGCCACTTCCTGTTAGCAGTACAGGTCCCTTTAGACTTGTTGTCTCCCTGAAACAAGAGCACGTTGGCAGAGAAGGCTTTAAAGGTCCCGAAAGGCTGTGGGGAGCTGTCAGGAAAGGGGCATCCCATGATCCCAGATGAAGAGATGGGAGTTGCTTTTGCCTCTCTGCTTCCACATATGTGCACTTCTTTTATATAATTGCCCCTCACTGCGCCTCTGTTTTAGCGCGGTAGGCTAATAACGCTCTGTGGAGACGGCTCTCGAGAATACCCATACGTCTGTACAGGGATGCCAGCTGTTGTTCATAGTTTCATAGTTCTTAGGGGCTGGAAGGGACCTTACAGATCATCGGGTCCAGCCCCCTTGCACTTGTTTGGATCCTTGCAGGAAGACAGCCTTGGCACACTTGAGGCACACCCAATGCACGTAAAAATCCTCCCAGTTCAAAAGCCTTCCTCCTCCAATGCCTGCTTCTCCTGGAGGTTGGGTTATACTGGCAAAAACCACTGTCTCATTTGGATCCGTGGGCTGGAGGTAGACAGCAGAGGTGACCTTGTGGATCCTGATGGTCTGTACCACCTCCAAGTTTTCCTGTCCTGGACTGGCATGGGGGGAGTGTGTACGTCTGCGTGTGCACAAGCGTGCATGTTATCCCCCTCCTCTTCATCACCTCCTTCTCCTGAACTGGTGTTGCATGTCTTGAGTTGCGGTTGCTTTATTAAGGCTTGGCCCACTCTCGACAGATTTGTTGGCATAACTATGTCAGTAAAAAGATCACCCCCACCCCCCCCCAAACTGACATAGCAATGCTGGCAAAAACCCTGCGGTGGATGCAGCTTCTACTGACAGATAAGCCAGCGTAGCCAACTCCATTCGGAGACCTGTTTTTCACTGTGCTCTTTTGGCAGTGTATGCCCTTGGCTGGTGAAGAGAGTGCCAACATCATCTTTCTGGTATAACAATACCAGCCAACCTTTTTAAGTATAGAGAAGCCATTACCTTCCAATTTCCCTAAGGCAAGGCAACTGCTGTCCTGGTGTACCGTATAAATGCAGAGAGGTGTATAAATAACTGTACAGCAGTCATTATGTGCAGTTTAATCACTTCAGACAGGGGCAAGACAGAAAGGTGGAAGTGATGTAAAAAGGATGTGGACAAATTGGAGAGAGTCCAGCGGGGGGCAACAAAAATGGTTCAGGGGCTGGGGGGACATGACTTATGAGGAAAGACTGGTGGAACCGGGCTAATTTAGTCTGCAGAAGAGACGTCAGAGTGGAGACTTAATAGCAGCCTTCAACTACCTGAAGAGAGGTTTGAAAGAGGATGGAGCTGGGCTGTTTTCAGTGGTGGCGGAGGACAGAACAAGGAGCAGCGGGCTCAAGTTGCAGCAAGGGAAGTACAGGTTAGATATTAGGAAGAATTTTCTCACTTAGGGGGGTAGTAAAACACTGAAACAGGCTACCCAGAGAGGTGGTGGAAACTCTGTCCTTGCAGGTTTTTAAGACCTGGGTAGACAAAGCCTTGGCTGAAATGATGTAGCTGGGGATGGTCCTGCTTTGATCAGGGTCTTGGACTAGATTTGGCCTCCTGAGCTCCCTCCCAACCCTCATTTTCTATGATTCGCCGTGCGCAATGTATCTCACCGCAACAGTTAGATATTGTTGGAGGGCCGTTTAACAGCGAGGCTGTCTCAGGCTTGTGGACCCTGCTGTTCTCTTTGATTTTTGTGTCAAGGGCTGTGTATTGTTAGAAAGCTATGGGGAACATGTTTAATTCCAGCCATTAAGCACTATACTGTAATAACTGTAATATATTTTAAATACAGAGAGTGGCCAAAAAACCTCTGTTGTCAGAGCTACAGATAGCAAGAACCAAATACTGCTTCCATGTACATTAGTGTCAGCACCGAAGCCCTGAATCATGTCTCCTCATTGTCTTTCTTTCGTGCAAGTCTTCACTTCAAAGCAGCGGCTTGCACTGGTTCAAGGCAGAAGTCGCTGTACTGACTGCAGTGGATTTTCACTCAGATCAAGAACAAAATTTGGCTCCTGGTCTGGGTCATGAGAGGGTCAGTAGGGATAGGTTGTGTCTCCTCTCTTTAGCAGTAAGAGTAAAGGAAAGGGCAGTTCATTTCTCGTGCCTCCATTCAATATAGAAGAAGCAATTACTGCAGATAAGAAGCGAAGCTAGATACCATCTCACAGGATTATCCCTCCCCTTCACATGGATTTGTTTTCATCTTTCACCCTTCATACCAGGCACGGGTAACTCCTACGGCCCTTTCCCTTGGGTGTACACATCGGTGCTTGCATCTGCTGCCATGCGTTCCAGCGAGAAGCAGGAAAGCCAGGGGTGCCTGCGGGCAGGGTGGGGTCCTTTACAATCAAGTGTGATGGGTTTTCTGGTCTTTTTCTTTCCATGTTTTGTATTTCCCTGGCCCCTTGGGATGAGTTCACATCCTCTGCTCCCGTGCTTATTATGTCTTCAGACAGGCAGGATGAAGCCTGCCACCTGGGTTTCTCTCTCCCGCACACCACACCATGCCTTTCAGAAAGTCACTGTGGCTCCCACAGAGGAAGAGGGTGACTTCAAATCTGGTTGAGGTAATTGATGGGAGACAGGCTCCTATTCCCAGGGCTTGACTTGGACTGAAGAGGGATGAGACTCTTCTCACGGTTTCTCACTTTAATTGTCTTTTGACAGGGTTGTAAAAGCCATCACTGTGAGCATCTCTCTTGACGGCCCAGATCCATGGCTGGGGGGTTGTTATTCTTCCTCCCCATCTGCTCCAGCCCTCCAGCTTTGTCCATGGTGGGAAGGAGTCAGGACTAGTTTCTCACAGCTGAGCTACTTGATTCTGCTTCTCTGGCCGGCTTCTGGCCGTAGTTCAGTTTGCTTTTAAAGCTCAGGCATTAGCACTTTCTTAGGAGCTTGCCATAGATAACCAACATTTTTAGTTTGCTCAGTTCAGTCAACAAGTGAATTTTCCCCCGGGATGTTTTCCATGAAGGAAAATAACAAATAGAATAAAACCTGGAGTCTCTCCTTCTTGGGCAGCACCAAAAGAGTTGTCTCGGTCGTATTTGGGCAGCCTGTGGTCTTGAGATCATGGCGATGCAATAGCTGTTTTCACAGGGGCCTGTTCGGGTAAAACTGCACTTGAAAATAAAGGAGCTTAACACTTGGATTACAAATAATCAAGCCAAGGGCAACTTCGCTGCAGTCAGCAATGTTACGTGCCACACCAGGTCTGAATTTGGTCTCTGGCTGTTTCAAAGTTTCAGATTTCTTTTGTGCTGGTCCCAGCCCCCTGCCTTGCATCATGCTTACTCGTCACATTATTTGTGTATCATGGAGACTATCCGAAGTAGGGAAATTTGCACTCATGTCATTGACTTGATTAATGACACGGTCCAAACTCCCCCATGTGGACATGCTGCCATGGCATAAAATCAGCCTTGCAATTTGTCAGGGTAAATTGCACAACTGTGGGTTTGTATCAGTGGTTCTGCTCTCTGGGATTGTGGCTGAAAACCACAAACTGTAGCAACTTCCAAGATGCCAGCTACTTGGAGATGGGATTATGCTCAGAGGGCTGGAGCAGTTGCCAGACCAGGGGAGACTACAGAAGGCTAGGACTCTTCAGCCAGGAAAGCAGAAGGCTAAGGGGGGATATGATGGATGTCTATAAAATCATCAAGGTGTAAACCAAGTGAGCAGGGAATTGGTCCCAGAATACTATAACTAGCAGGGCATCCACTGAAATTTCCACTGAAATTAGTAGGAGACAGGTTTAAAACTAACAAGGGAAAGTACTTTTTTACACAACTCACAGTTAACTTATGGGATTCATTGCCACAGGAGGTGACAGAAGCAGATAGCATAACCAGGTTAAAAAAAAGGACTGAATAAATCTATGGATGATTCAACTATTGTTATTATGGTTGGAGATATTTCCTCTGACATCTCTAAATCAATAATGATGCATACCAGGGAAGGTATTGAATAAGGGATAGATCACTCCAGATATATCCAGTTCAGTGGATATATCTCTATCGTATGCAACCCTGGCACTGTCAGAGACCAAACAGTGGGCTAGATGAACCATTGGTCTCACCTAGTGTGGCACTTTCTTAGTGTATTGGAAGCAATCTAACATAGCGTACTGAGTTGGCCACAGCACAGGCAAGGAGGTGGCACAGGGTGGCATGTGGATTCAGGAAGCAGATTGGTGCTACAGTGGGAAGCACTAGTTTGCAGGAGTGCCGTGCTAGGTGCTGTATTTGCACTTCCCAGATCTGTAAAAGACTGTTAAATTCTCAGGGCTTTGCCTCGTTGAATCCCGGTGGGGTTCTGTACTTACCTGTGATAGAAGTAGAGATGTCTGCGCATATGGGGCTACAGCTGACACGAAGAACATTACAGCCCAGAGGAAGTTTCCGTGAAGGATACAGGTGGGAACTGTGGGTTTGTTGTTGATTCCAGCTCCTTCTCACCTTTTTAACAACGGACTCAGTCTTGCATAGGAAGAGCCATGTGGTTTGCAGAATGCTAAACCACTCAGTACTTGAAGGGGGCTTCACAAAGCTAACTTAAGTGGTTCAGCACCCGAAGGGTCACATTGGAAACCAGCAGCGAGTTACAGTCTCTGGGGGCCTGCTGCTGATGCTGCTGCTGCTCTGGGAGACAGTACAAGACATGGGAGACCTGACAGCATCAAGATCCCAAGCATCTACATGGTCTGCCTAAGACAGGTGTTGGCAATCTTCTGCTGCCATGGACTGTTGCTTCCAACCCCGTGCTGTAGGCCAAGAGTCTTTGCCCCTGCAGAGTGCCCCAGCGGGTCGTGCTTACCCATGCCACCTGTCTCCATCCTTGATGGCAATGGAGAGGGGCAAATTCTGCACTGAGGGGAAGTGGAGGTGCGAGAGAGTAGCAAAGACAGCTGTGGAGGGTGATGCTGAAGAGGGGATGAGTGGCACAGCACATCTGCGTGCCTCCAATCCTCGGTGCTGCCCCAGGCCTGGTTGGGGGTATGTTGACAACCCCTGGCCTAAGACAAAGGCAGTAACTCAGCACTATTAAGCCACATGGCACATGCCTCCCTCAGATCCCAGTCTGAATGCTGCAGTCTAGACTGAACTACAAAGTACTTCAGGAAAGGGTAAGAAAATATCATGCCCTCTAGCCAAGATAGTGGCACAGGAAAACCCCTAGTCTGGGTGCATCTCTGCCAGCAGCACAAGGCCCCTATCTGCTGAACTTCTGTCATTTGGGGAGACAGTTTAAGTACCCCCATCGAAGTGAAAGATGAGGAATTTTATCCCATGGTCAGATTGGTTTGGACTGTCGGGGTTTTCCCTTCCTTTGTAGCGAGGGGCTTGACCCTCTACCTGGGATCTCTTGAGCATATATTAACAACTTTTGCACAAGCAGGGTATTGGCTGCTGTGGCCCCCCTGCTTTACCTGTGGCAGGTTAGGCGTTGTCTTGTGTTTGTACCAAAGTTGACACAAAATTTGGAGTTGTAACAATTGCCTTTCATTCAGGAAAGTATGTGACCCTCCCACTGTCTCTAGGACATTGCCAGCTCCCAGCTGACTTCCTGCCCTTTGGGCAGGGGGCTGGACTCGATGATCTCCCGAGGTCCCTTCCAGCCCTGATGCCTATGAAATCTATGAAGTTACACCGTAGCCAGGACCTGAATGGACTGCAAATGGGCCCCCCAAAAAATAAGGGACTGCAAACACTATGGGGCAGGGGAGGTCCCGTGACTGACTTGGAAGAAGTGCACAAGCTGAAACCCCTTCCTTGTAAGTGTTATTTTGCTAGCCTTGTTGAGCAAAAGAATTGTATTCAACCAGAAGGGACTTAATCAGCTCTCTCACCTAACACAGAACACAGGATCCCCTGAAGTGATTCTTGTTTGAATGAGAATATATATTTCAGAAAAAATACCCAATCTTGATTTGAAAACTACCAGTGATAGAAAATCTACCAGAGGTCTTCATACATCGTTTCAGTGGACAGTCCCCTTCACTGTTCAAAATGTGCACTTTATTTCTAGTCTAAACATGCCTAGCTTCAGCTTCAAGCTATTAATCTTGTTAGACTGGAGAGCCCATTTTGTTATCATCTTCCTTATCAGAAATACGAGATTTCAATCATTGTGACCTCCAGGAGGTGACTGACTTGAAATGTTGTCTTGAAATGTTCATGGGACTAGCATGGGAGGAGTGTGGTGTTGTACCTGTGCTGGTCCAGGCAATACTGTGCCCAATTCGGATGGAAAGTTCATGGCGATGGAAAACATTCCTATCTGTATACTTATGCTAGCTTATCACCAGAAAGACAAACACTAAGCAAACATCAAGGGTTAAAAGAAGATTTGGAGTAAATGTTGAATATATTTTTGCCTGAAATATTTTACACAGTTCTAGCAATCAGTGCTGTGTCTCGCAGGAATAAGGCCAGTAAGTTGGTAAAGCACAGGGAGTAGTTTATGACTCATGACTGGCACTGTGCCTCATCCTTTCACTGAGCGCATGTAGTTAAAAAATACATTTAAGCCTATTGCTTCTCTTGGAGGGTGTTTTAGCGACAAGAACAGAGATTGCAGGTCAGAATTCCCTGTATCTGCTCTTAATGCTAGTGTTTCTAGTAACACTAAGTCAGGTGTTCAACTGTGTTGTGCCTCGGTTTACCTCTACAGCACAGAAATAATACTGTTTCCCCATCTCAGAAGGATATAACAAGAGGAAAGCACCATACCTGATGAACAATAAATACCCTTCTAGTCTGAATGTGCTTTCTCTTTTTGAAAGAAAATGGGCCTTGGCTCAAAGTAGATGTTAGGAGCACTGGCAGCAGCTTTAAAGGCTTCGTGAACATCTGTCTGCACAAACAGCAGCTTGTCATTTCAGGGATACGCCTGGTTTTGTTTCTTTACTGCATTCAAAAATGTCAGGATACATCATCTTGTCCAACACCACTTTGAAAAGGAGCTTGTGGACCATTTACTTCTGGAGTGCAAAAGATTAATGAATTCTGGGAAGAGCACACTGCAGCCCCTCCCCATCAAATCGCTATCACCACACAACACACCGCATTTCCAGGAATAGAGCCTATAAAGTTTATTTTCGTTTGTTCATTTAGCACCCGGTGACCAAGAGGACATACTTGCTTTACAAAACAGATTGCCAGATGCTGTAGCTGTCAAAGGGACACGGAAATTTGGAAGAGGGGAGCCTCCCCTTGCTGAGATCTAAATGAGAACTCGTGGTGTCTCCATCTAGTCTGCCGTGCTGTTGGTCCAGCACCAGGCAGCCTGCGCAAAAGGGAGAATCCTTTCGCAATAAAGGTTGGGTATTATATGACCAGCCGGGCAAATTCTGGCATGCAGCCTCTCCTGTTAGGAAATCAAGTAGACTCTTTGTCTGCTGTCTAGCAGGCACGGCTCCTCTCGTTCCAGTTTTGCCTGATATGAGGAATTGACACAGGGGCAAAGGGAAGTTTTCCCTGAGACAACACAAGCCTCCAGGGGGGTCATTACATGTTAGACAGAAAAGGACTTAAGCCTCCTCTTACCCATGCTTTGCCTGCCTGTCACTCCTCCTCACCTTCCCTCTCTCTGTTTAGCTCCCCTCGTCCCCTTTTTTGAGCTGGCCTAAGAGATGAAGGTACCTGTTATGGAAGGGCAGTCTGATTGCCATGGTAGTATTTCTGTAGATATGGCATGTAAGATGGATGGGATAAAAGATCAAGTATGTAATGCTTAGAAAATGTGAATGCTTGTACAATATGTATACTTGATATGGAGAGATCATGTGGTATATCTATAGTAAATATTTTGCAAATGGTTAATATAGGTAGTGAATCCAGTGCTAAGGCAATCGGTTCGCTTCGGACTATGGTTTCACAGAAGTGAGACACATCCAAGCTGCAGATCCCGCAGCAGGTGAATGGCGCTCACTTGGACACCCCCGGGTCTGGTCCCTACCCTCACATCCAGACCCGTGTCTAGATTGACTTCACTTGCCCTTCGACAGCCTGTGCCATCTGAGTGTAGCATATGGACCTTACACAATTCGGGACTGGGAATGAAGCACCGAGGGTAGAAATGGAAAGAGGTCTCCTCGGGCTCTGCTCCCAGCTTGCACCTCCCTCCTCAGCTGGGCAGCTGGGGTTACATAGTCATCACCAGTCACCGCTTGCTGCCTATTCAGTGAGACGCTCTGTGTGTTTATGTACATCCTACAGGGTTGGGGGGGGAGGCATTTTAATTAAAGTGCTTGGAGTGTCTCATGTATCAGTTTCCCCGTGCTGAAAAATGGTGACGGGAGCATTTTAACTAAAGCTTGTCAAACGAGCTTTAGTTAAAGCACCCCTGCCGCCATTTTTCAGCATGGGGAAGCTGATGCACAAGACACTGGAGTCTGCTAGAGTGTGGTAATTACCGCTCGATTAATCGAGTCTGCTCTGATATCTCAGAATAATGTTCAGAGCTACCAGCAAGTAAAAAAACCTTACCCAGAGCCCTTTGCCTTAATCTGCACAGATCTAGCCAGCCAGCAGCACTGGGAGGTGCAAGTCAGTGCTCTTATGCATGCAGGGTAGGTCACAGATCTGTTCTCTCCGTCACCACCTGCAAGCAGGGAAGCTCAGGTACAACCTCCCATAGCGCAGAAGGGTGGTCGCCTTGTCTGTGCTACACAAAGAGCCCAATTTAGAAATAGCTCCCTCTACCCCAGGCCTCTCCCCAGTGCAGACGTGTGTGTGACTGAAATGACCTATAGAAACCCCGTGCAAGATGGAGCAGCGCTCCCACATGATCAAGATGCCTTGAGGTCATTGTCTGTCTGAGGGGAAAGCAGGCGGGAAGGTCTCCGACTCCAGCCCTTATCCCATCAGTCCCTTCTCTATACAGCAGCATTCGGCATTGTCTTTGCCCTGAGCCGTTTCTCCCCCGCTCTGCACTGCCCTCCTCCATGTTTACAAGCTGGCTTTAAGCAAAGTCCATGCATCTCCAGAGCCGTTAGGCCAGCGGGGTAGATGGGGCCAAAGGAGCCGTGTGAAGAAATGCACAGACCTGCCTGTCTATGCAGGATCTGATACGGCCCCCATCACTGCAGCATCACAAGGGCCTCCCAAGCACTGAGCGAGCTTTTACACCGGTCCTGTGAGGTAGGCAGGATGGTTGTCTGCAGTCCTGAGGCAAAGAGAGATAGCAGGTGGTGCGGTGCTTAGCCTTGTCCTACCTGCTCCCATGGAAAGCACTTTTCCCATTGACCTCGCATGGGCGCAGAGTCCAGCTGATGCAGTGTTTGTGAAAATCTCATTCTGCGTGACATGGCCAGGGTCACACTGGGAGCTGGGCCGGAGCCAGGAATTACATCCTGATCCTCCCCGCTCCAGTCCAGAGCTTTAAGCACAAGTCCAGCCTTGGTCTGACAAACTCTCTGCCCCTCCTCAGTGCTGTATTGTTGCTTAGCAGAAGCCATGTGTCAGTACAATCCTTGACAGCGTCTGTGAGGCCAGTTTAGGAAATGTTCTTCCCAGCTCTCTGCTTCCTGAGCTCTCACCTCATCTGCCTTGCAGGGAGAAAGTCCTTCTGTCCCATGGCCCAGCAGAGACTCTTGCTCTTTCGCCTTTCTTATCTAGCTCTTATCCAACTTTTATCCCTGTTTCCCATCTACCCCAGAAGTGTCCTTCTACCTCCATATCCCTGCACAGTGCATTGTTCCTCTAAATATCCTCGCAAAAGGCATCTTTCTGTCTCTCGCACAATTCCTCCACTGTATGTGTGTCTGTGTCTGTATGCCCGTGCCTGTGCCTGTATCCGTGTCTCCTCGAAGCATGCTGATCGGTGGTGTGAGTGGCTGAAAAGGAACTAGAAATCCTGTGTCAGAGCAGAGCTGGCCTGAACTAGAGGCTGGGAGCTGACACAAGGATAGAACTAGGCCCCACGGCTCCTCTTAGGTTTGACAGCAAGCCGCAGCAATTTGCCCTGCGTAGGTGAGAAGCAGTTTTCCATGAGGTGCTGCTTGGTGCAGGTAGCACTGGAGAATCCCTTCAGATACCACCTAAGATACCATCCTTGCCTCATGCATGTATACTCCATGGCGGATGTGTGATGGGCTGCTTTACCTCCTTCTCATCCCATCACAGAGCAGCGTCGGGGCATCAGAGTTAAACAAGTAGTGCTTTTGTCTCCAAGCCGCAATGCTGGTTTCCCAGTAGGCTGAAACAGCAGCTCGGTGAGGAAAGTGTCCTGGAAAGAACAGCATTTTCTGTGATAACATCAATGCTCTTTGCAAATCATCTTATTTGCCTTGACATTTCAGCAGGACAGAGGCAACTCTGTCTGCACCCCGAGTACAGTGGTGTCATAAACTATGTGTGCCCCCTTTTCAACATGGGGATGCTGATACATGAGACACTCTGGGTGCTTTAATTAGAGTGGCTCTCAGAGCTGCTTTAGTTAAAACGCCTCCCCTCCCCACTCCCGTAGCATGTATATAAACACCCACAGTGTCTCAGCAATTCCTGCTGAACAGACCAGATGTGACTGGTGCTGACTGTGTAACCCCAGCTGAGGTGGGAGGTGCACGCTGTGAGCAGAGCCCGAGGAGACCTCTTTCCATTTCTACCCTTGGTGCTACATCCCTAGCCCTGAATTGTGTACCGTCTGTATGCTACACTTACTGTCAAAAGGGCAAGTGAAGTCAATCTAGACACGGGTCTGGATCTGGGGGTAGGAACTAGACCACAAGGTGTTCAAGTGAGCACCATTCACCTGCTGCAGGATCTGCAGCTTGGACATGTCTCACTTCTGTGAAACTGAAGTCTGAAGTTCAAGTGTGCCCCCTGATCCACTTACCACAAACACAGCTTGAGCAGCAGCCTTTCTGTTGAGACTGGACCGTGTTGGTGCCTTCACATCTCCTGTGGAGCCTAACTGGGCTTATATCAGTGCATGCTAGGAAAATCTGGGCAGCTAGACTATAATGGGACATGCAGCAGGATGGCACCAGCCACACACAAGGTAATGCCCTCTGGGTTATCCCAGCCCTCTGTACTGAGGGCTGTGCAGGTAGTCTCATTTATTCAGCAAAACATTGTGTCCTATTAGGTACATGAGGGAACCTCTGTATGGAAGGAGGTGAATAAAGACCTGTCTGGACCTCTAAATATAAGACTCATAGTCACTAATTGAAAATTAGCTGGGTTGTATATGGACACAGGCCACATTAACCATCCCGTGCTATTAACCATTCAAAGTGACAGGGCAGGTAAAGCCAAACTTCTGTCTTTCCTACCTTGTTTTAGAGTCTCTATATGGCATGGATTACCTCTGTGTGTGGCATGCAACAGATTGTGGAGGGGATAGGCAGCACAGTGGCAGATATGGTAGGGAGCAGAAAGCAAAGCAGCAAATTAGGCAGGCAGCACAGGGGAGGAAGCCGAGAGCAGAGCAACAGATCAGGCAGGGAGCACAGGGCTGGGAACAGAAAGCAGAGCCACAGATCGGGAAGGGGATCAGAGTGGCAGTTGCAGAGGGTGCAAGTGTAACGTGTGGCATGCCTGCCAAAAGGCTTGACCCACACTAATCTAGATAAAATGACAGAAGGAAATAAATATAAAGCCTCCATTTCTACAATCACTGTTCTACAGTCTTCATTTGACAGGAACCAAAAAAAACTAGGAGGAGAAATTGTGAATTTGCAACCCAGTTTTATCCTGCGCTAGGAAGTTGGTCTCTGCTAATTACCCAAGGAATATATTTCTAGGCTACTGCTTATTTATGGTCATCCCTAATTGCAATTATTTTTGTTAGGTTTATTGAAAAACGCGAATACAGTTGAGAAGAATCTGTGAACTGTTTATGAAAACTTATCTCTGAGCATGTATGTGGCAGGGGCTTCACTAACATTTTCCAAACAACTCCATAAAAACATAAACTTGGAAGAACTGCTGTGAACGTTGAAAAGCCTGGCTGAACCTTTGGCTGATGTGAGATATAACCCATGAACTAGGTGTTATAAACAGCGTCTTCAAAGCAAACAAGGCGCAGTGTGCGCGAGAGAGAGAGAAGGAAGAGAAAGAAAAGAGAGAGAGAACTTTAAAGCCATGCTATGGCCTTTTGTTTCATTCTTTTCACCCAATGTTTTCCATTTAAATCGTAGAAACAAAAAAATCCATCTGATTAAAGGCAAAAGAGGGGGGAAAGATGGCGAGATTTAAAAAGATAAGGCAGATTACCAATGCAGATATGAGTTCTTAAAGTGAGTCTGTACAGTTAAAGTCAGCTTAACAAAAGATGCTGACTGAAAGCCAATTTAATAACATTGTGCAATGTTGAATATGGACACTCTTAAATCAATATAAATCTGCTGTAGCTCACTATTGCTTGCACTGATAAATCGACAGGTACAAAATTTCTATTTTAAATTAGTACGAGAGCCCATGTAAGGCTTTACCTGACTTTAAATCATTTTTAAACTGACTTAAAGCAGAACACGTGCAGCTTCTGTGCATACACAGCAATGCTGCCAGCTCCTGTGGTTTTATCAGAAGTCTGATGACATTTGGAGTTTTTCATAAAGCCCCAGCTCATGCAGTTGGGTAATTAAGTGAGAAGCTCAGCTTCCACTGAAAAAATAAAAAACACCTAAATGTCTACCCCTTATGCTTGTCAAGAAAAGCTTGAAAGCGTAACCTGAGTGCACATGAAAGGTTATAAACCAGAAATCAAGTTTTAAAAGAACTAAAATTATTTTTTTTAAATCTGCTTTGAAACCAATATGATTATTTTTGAGGGACCTGACTCATGCACCCTGAACTAAGTGATACTAAAACAACCCTCAGTTTTGAAATTGGTGGACAGAGCAGCCTCTCCTTTACAAAGCACCCTTGGTTCGAAACATGTGACGAAGAATCTGCTGGGAAGCATTTGAAGCAGGTCATTCTTCAGCTTATTGTGGACGCTTGCCCTCAGAGTCCCTACACAGTGCATGGCCTGTGGATATATAAGGGGTTTGGGCTTTTCTTTAAAGTTGCACATACCTATAAATTCTTTTTAAAAAGGAGGGGGTCGGGTTCTTGTTTGGGATAGGAATAGAAAAGGAAGACCAGGGTCCAGGAGTAGTGCTAACAATGCACGTTGGGGAACAGAGTGGGAAATGTAACTACCACATTATCAAGGGCCAGTACTGGCGATAGCATTCTGCTTTGATGCATTTCATTCCCAGGCCAAGGAGATGAAATTCGCTGGGGAGCCCAGTGAAGATCCATCTCCCCATCTCTAGTCAACACGAGCGAGCTAGGAGGAAAATTTAATCTCATTGCAGAGATTTCTGTTCGCAGTTGGAAGTAGTTGCACTGGTATCAGTGAAGTGAGTCAGTACAAAATCAGGATAACAGGAGTAGTATCAATTCCTGTTGTATAAGAGGCAGCGCTTTGCTGCCTTGTGATTTTGTGCCTGTTCAAAATACTGGTCCTGGAAAGGAATGGAGAGGTCCAAGGTGGACATTAGGGTTCCCAGGGCTTTCTGAGTTGGTAAGGGCATCGATAGCTTTTCTCTAATACAGGCTGAAAATGATCATCCAGCTGCTATTGAGCAGCCTGGGTTACGTGCATTTCCCTCTGTACAGTTACCTACATCATAAAATTAACCATTATCTAGCTAAAACTTACCTAAAAGTCTTTGCTCTAAAACTTGTGTGTTCTGTTTTGCTTCAGTGGTCTCATGGGAAGAAATGCTGATTACATTATTTTTCTGCATTTTGTCGTTGTTCCTCTTAATTTACACCAAAGATATCTTTTTCCTTCCATCCCAATACTTTCTTCTTTTACTTCTGGGGTATCGTCAGTGCAGGCTGAAAGTTAGAAAAAGCATTCTGGCAGTAAAAGTATCATAAGAGAATAGGAAAAGGGCATACTTTCCTCACTGTTCCTTCTGTTTTGTTTCTTTCCCCCTCTTTTGCAGTTGTTGCAATCTCAGGATGTGAAAGAAGACGCCGTCCTTTGCTGTTCCATGGAGGTAGGAATGAGCCCTTGGAATCCCTGATAGTCTGGACCTAAAGCCCCAGCCACTGTGCCTCTTGCCATTGTTTCCACCTGTGCCAGGTGGCACTAAAATGTCACAAAATCAGAATGGAAATCCGTTTTAACCTCCTTTATGCTTATTCTGCGTTCAGTGACACAAAAGCTGAGAAGTGGACAATCAGGCCCTCTGACTGTATTTTTTTTTAATATGTTGGGTGTCTTTACACATGTTCCTGGGGGGTGTGCTTTAATTAGAGCGGCTCTTGGTAGCCTCTGTAATTGAAGCGCCCACAGTGTTTCGTGTATTCGGCATCCACACTTCAAAATGGCGGCAAAGTCACTTTAACTATTAATTAAACTAATTAGAGAACCCCCAAGGCCATCTTGAAGTGCGGGGACGCTGAATACACAAGACACTAAGGCTGCCCGAGTATGCTTATGATCACGCTGGAGAAGACTCGATTCATCAAGTCTGCTCCGACGCGCTGTAATTTCATGCTGCCCGGTACATCTACACGCACCCGTTGGTGTTTATTGCAATGAGACACTGCACTGAAAACGAAACTGCTCAAAAAGAACACTGAAACCTTGCAGCCTCGTCACCTTGTACTGAGTGACAGACCCGGGAAGAGGTGTAAAACCAAGTTCCTTACCACCTGTGGTCATCAAAACTCCCATGACTCCTTTTCTAAGAACAGGCGTGATAACATCATCATTAGCTGTATTTCCTCATGCTTGAGTGTTGCAGACTGGGTCCTTCAGCCCATGTTACCTTGTACTACATGCTCCCCTCGCAAGCCAAATACTGGTATAGTCAAGCCAGGCCAGTGCTGGGTGGGGAAATTCTGAAGTAACACTGGTGATTCATAAGCTTATGAAAGGACATATATGACTTGGTGCCTGCAGTAGCCGAGGACTGGACTCAGTGACCCTGAAGGTCCTTTCCAGCCTGAGGTTCCTATTCAGTAGCTGTCACTCTTCCCAGGAGTCAGGACTGAATTAGTGCCTCACATGGCCAGCATTGGCTTGCAGTTCCTGGAGGCATCATTATACATCTAGGGTATAAAGACAGTTCCCCAGCCCCTTCATACTTTACATGTGTGTTCATAAAGGTCCTGTTCACAGGACAATAAATGAACATATGCAAAGGAATAAAAACACCACAGTTGTCCCTGCCTGCTACGCAGTGCTAGCATCTTGCGCAGATAGGACATCTACTGTTTTCAATAGCCAAGCTAAAGCTTTGGATGTGGATGCAACAGTCACTCAAAGTCCTGTTGCCTATGCACTGGATTCTTGCTTAGAACATGGTTCCAGGAGATAGTGAACTGCCTTAAGATAGGGCTACAATCATTTCCTCCTTCAGGACATAGGTAGAGCAGACACTTCTTGCTCAGAAACTAATATCCCCTTACCTGTCTCACTGGGATGGTTTATTTTCCATGCCTCAAGATTTGTTCACTTTTCGTCCCTACTTCAGTTCTCCATTATTCCTTCCTCCATTATTCCTTCCTCCAACATACTGCTGCTTTAACCCAGTACTTTATACTCCTTGGATAGAGCAGCACTTTGACTAGAAGGCATCACTCAAACACAGAGCACCTTATAGTATCCCATAGAGATTAGACAGACATCACTTTAGGCACACACAGTGCACTCTCATTCCCCATCTAGTCTGAGGCCCAGAATCTAAAATGGAAATCTCTTAAGTCACCACATGCCACACGAATGCTGCCATGCTACTAAATGGACCCTTGCTGGATTTTTATATTACACATACAAATCTTCATTGAAAACAAACGTGATTACAGCTGCAAAGTCAGATACTCAAGATGTTAGGGAAATACAAGAATTAAGTGTGTGGCCTTAAGTCATTGTCCTTGTCAAAGTAATTTGTTTGTTCACATAGCACACTCCCTTTTTCCCCCCAAATTAGCATGTATTAAATGAGGAAAACAATTCTAAGCAGTTCGGTTAAGAGAAGAAACCTTTTGTTCTTCTTGTTTTCTTCCCCAAACAAGGCATATGTCTTACTTGGGGGTATGTGGTTTATTTGCATGCTGCTTTTTCAGCTGGACCCCTACCTCATGCAGGTGTAGACGGAAGTGACAATTTTTGCCCAATCTGGCCACAGAAAGTAGTTTATAGCTGTGACTAAACACAAGTGCACAGCTGCAGGCAGCTTCAAAAATGGCAGATCTGGTGAAAATTTGACCCCCTATTGCATGAGATACAAGATAAAGACGTTTCAAAATGCAACGTCTTCTGTAACATGTGTCTGCTGAGCTCCCAGCCTGTCGCTGTTTTCAAAATGGGAGGGAGGAAAGGGAGTGGAGGGAGTTCAGTCTGAGGGGTTTTCAGCCCCCCAGGAGGCTGGGGCAGGTGTAGTGGAGCACCGACTGGGGAGCCCCAAGAACGAGCTCCCTCCGCTGCCTTTCCCCACTCCCATTCTGAAAACAGCTAGCACTGGCAGAACCCTGACCGTTGCTATAGGCAGTGCCATAGCAATGAAGTTTGGTGCCCAGAGCAAAGCCCACAGCAGCAGCCCGCCCTCACCCCACACACAGATCCAGGGGGCACACGCCCCCCCATGCTTACCCTGGAGTGCATGAACTGGCAGGAGCTGCCCTTCCCCTGTCCCCACGCCCCCACAAACCTGCCACTCACGGCTCCATCTTGCACACTGCCCCTGCTGGGCAGTGCTTGTTGATACCCCTTTGTTTTGGGGCCTGAGGTGATCACCCCAGTCACCACCCTGCTTGCTACAGCCCTGGCTATGGGAGACTGGCTCCCAGCCAGTCCCCTTCCCCTGGATCCAACAGTGAACTTCCATTTGGTCTGGGCAAACATTGTAACTCAGAGCTCTTTGCACAAATCATTCTGAGTTACAGCTGGGACCTGCACTTCTGTCTGCACAGTCACTGTTCAACATTTTGTTTCCTCGTCCCTATTAAGGGTGGGACCCCATGCTTCACCTCCTGCTTGCTAGTCAAGCTCTGCTCTGGAGACAGCGTTGGGAATTTCCTCATGGACCTTTTAGTCACACTCACTGCTGTCATGTTAGAGTTAATTACATTCATTTGTGAATTCACTTTCACAATACCTTTTGGAAACAAGGGGTTTTCATTATCCCTAGCTTACAGAAACGTGAAGAGATTAAATTAAAAAAAGTTTCCAGTACATCTGGTGCCTGATTTGAGGCACCCAGGACTTGTGTTTTCAAAACACCTAATATTTTCTAGCATTTGAAAATACCGCTCCCACTGACTTCCATTGCAACCATGAGTGCTCAGCACTTCTGCAAGTAAGACCTCAAAGTCTCTAGCTGGGCACCCAGAACATGAGGAACGCATAGATCGTGAACCCCTGTAGAAGGTGACGTGTCCAGCCTCCTGTAGGCACTCTGTGGCAAAAGCAGAAATAGAAATAAGGTCTCCAAGGCAGCATTCAGCTGCCTTAAACACAGACTTTCTCTCCCTGCAGTCCTCTCCCTCATTCATACCTCTGCAGTATGAGGCAGGGGTCCTACTGACAGCCTCTGTCACTGCACAGTTCAAGATCATCCCCAGCTTTGGTCCATCCTCTGCACCGAGGATGGGAAAAATAGTATGTGATCTTGTTATTAAAAAACAAGGACTTCCCTTTTCTTTTTCCCATTTCAATCCTTTTTACTTGCTCCTTCTTTATAAGCAACAGGCTTACTATGAGGAAGTCTCAAACAACTTTACTAATAGACCAGCCCCACCTGTAATTAGAGATGATCTTGATATGTCTTGGCAAAGGCAAGGTCTAGTGTTCTGGAGACAGGCATTCTGGTCCCTGCTTTGCCTTGGGCTTTGTGAATTTAGACTAGGCAAGTGCCTTCCAAGTGACTTCTGTACATCTAATTCTCCCTTTGCAAAATAGCTGTTACAAGACTTATCTTCCTTCCCCGCATGAATGAGCCAGTGTTTCTTAAGTGTCTCACCCTTATTAAGCTAGGTACAGACATTCAAAAAGCCCAGGGCAGAATTGATTTAAGTTATGCGGCTTTCCGTAAGCAGCCTAATTTAGTTCAGTAACGAACAGCACACACATTGTTAAACTGGGCGCCACCATTTTTAAACCAGTCTGCGTGTGCTGAACTTCCATTCTGTTATGGGTATAAACTGCTTTTGAGTGCTGAATTTCTATTCTGTTACAGGTATAGACCATTTTCCGATCATTTATACCAATAAAAATGTAATGTCTGTACCCGGTCTTAATGTTGAGAATCTCATAACAGATAAGCAAATGTAGTCTAGCACATGTGATTTCACAATGTGTGGAGTCTTACTAATATGAGACCTCCTTAGAGCACCAAATGACTAAAACAGAGATGTGGAGAGAGACTGCGCCAGTCTAAAGTGTTTGATTTAGCAATTAGTGGGGTAGTGAGTCATGCATTTATACATACACAAGTATATCATGTGTGTGTATGTATATAAACATGTGTACACATATATGGATATAAATGAGTGTATTTTCATCTAGGCTAAGGCCCAACTTGTCTTTTTTACAGGCTCAGATTGTATCCGCAGCCCGAGCCTTGACTGTACAAAAAGTGGCACTGATTTAAATACGGGTGTGGGCACATGAGTAAGCTGCTGCTGGATAAGATGGCTTGTGAATTTACAGCACATCAGCTACTCCATGACAATTGATAAGCACACTGGTTGACTATGATGTAAAAGCAAGCACATGGGCAGTTGACTGGAATAGCTGATTCACCGTAAATTCACACCCTACGTTTCCTTGTATTACCTTGTTTCTGTGCCAATACTCTTGGGCTATGTCCACACAAGCGTGGACGTTTGTTTCCCCAGGGACAAGAAGCAGCGGCACACCATCTGCCACTAATTCATGTCCCTGAGGAATGCCTGTGCCACGTGCCCTCTGGTGCACAGCAGGTTACCCCAAGTCGAGTGGGGGAGGCTGGGTCCAGCACTGGGCTAGCCCCAGCAGCCTTACCTGGGGACCTCCTGGGCTGCAGCAGTGGTGATCCTGCTGCTCGGATCCTGGCTGGCAGCCGGTCTGTGGCACCAGCCAGCCAGGCTCCGGTTTTGGGTGGAGTGCAATGCCCCCATGTGCGCTGCTCAGCTATTTTTTTTTTTGCACAGGTTTTTTTTCCACCCCCAGCCCTGCCCCATGCTGCTACCTTGCAGCGCAAAGAACAACTGAATGCGTGGTATGTGGCACGGCAGACGTGTCTGCAGCACCACATACCGCACGGCCGCGCTCATCTGGATGCAGCCTTAGAGTGTATTTTTAAACCTTTCTCAATCAAACCTGCACAGGGTTGCACACAGATACTTCCTAGGGTTTAGCTTCATTTGTTTTATACAGCATTAAGATGAACTAAAACAAGCCACTTTCAGAGTGTCGTTAGGGCATTCACATGCAAACCTGTTGCCATTTAACAGAATTGTGCCGTTTGTTACACTGGTGCAAATCTGGATGTAGGCAAGGTCTAAACTGCGGGTGCTACCCTGGCAAGAGGCACCTCAGTGGGATTGGTACCCATACCCGGGCAGGTCAGCCTGCCTGATGATTTGCCCTCATGTTTCAGCTGCAGGTGCTAATGGAGGTGATGCTTTTGCCTGTCGGAAAGATGGCTGCACTTTTGGATGTCAGCCCCAGTAGGCAAATATTTTCTCCTTATTGTGGAATGCCATTCACTGTAGTATCCACAGGCCTGGGAGTTGTTATATGACAGCAAACAGCAGACCATCTGTAGCTCCTCTACTGCGTTTCTCTACAGCAAGCATCACTCTTTCAGTGGTGCCATATGCCCGCATGTAGCTCTGCATTTTCCTCTTTAATAATTTACAAGCTTATTTGCAAGCAGGCGAGCTTTCCAGGAGGGTCTCCACAAAGTGATAGATTCTCTGTTAGCCTTGCTCTGATTGGCCAAGCTGCCTATTTCCTTCCCACCCCCCCACCCCACCCCCGACTCCAAGCCTGACAAGCCCCAGCTGACACCTTCGTTGCAACCAGGAGCGTTTTAAAACTCCACAGTAATAAAAGCCAGCGTGGCGACTTGCACTTTAACACGCAACTTTTGACCCTTCTCTCTTGACAGCTGCAGAGCACAGGCCGGCTGCTGGAGGAGCAGCTGCCCGAGATGATGACAGAGCTGCTGGCGATAGCACGCGACAAGATGCTGTGCCCCTCGGAGTCCATGCTGACACGGTCCCTCCTCCTCGAGGTCATTGAGCTGCACGCCAACAACTGGAACCCCCTGATGCCCACCATCACACAGTACTACAACAAGACAATCCAGAAACTGACAGCCTGAGAAGGAAGGGAGGTGGGGGAGGACGGAAAGGAGCAGGAAGAAGACATGCACCTTAAAAGGAAACAGGAAAGGACTGCGCTACAAATTGATCAGCTACTGGAGAGGGAGAAGCAAGACCCTTTACGATTCAATACCTAAGAAGACAAAACGCCAGCATGCTTAAGAATATGTTCATGGGGTGGGGGTGGGGGGAGAAGCATGTTTCTTCTCAGCTGTGTTGCCAAGTGCCAGCCCTCTTCCCCGCCGTGTTTTTGTTTTAGGTTTCTTTTATTAAACCATTGCTCATGCAGCAGTGCATCCCGCCGTGTCATTGTCTGGCTTCAGAAAAGAACACGGAGAATTTGAAAAGCGAGTGGAAGTGCAGGCGAGGATTGTTTTCACACCATTCTCCTGGCTTGCACTGGCCAACTGGCAGGAGACAACGCGCAGCAGATGTCTCGGGAGGACAAAGAAAGACACGTTCCACTCCAGACGCTGGTAATTGACGGCTTTTGTCAAGCGGAGCTTGCTTTCTTTTTTTTTCTTTTTGTACCCTCCTCTTGTCTTCAGCTTTTTCTCCCCCACCCATGCCCTCCAAAATCTGATGCTAGACTAGGACTTCACACCAGATGAATTTTCATTTGCACTGGGTTTTCTTTCTCTTTGCTCTTTTGTTTTGCTTTGTTTTAAATGAACAGTTGCTATCAACTTTAAAACAAGAAAACAACTTTATGAGGTGAGCCCGTGAGTGGGGCACACAAAGATGCTAAATTAAAAGGAGAAGTCAAAACAAAATAAAATAAAATAAGCCACTTTAGACGTGCCCTAGCCACAGACATCTTGCCAGTAGCCTGTTACAGTAATTGAAAAACGTGCGCTCTGTGCTGGGAACTCGAAGAAATACGGGAATTCTGCAGCCGTTTGCTGTTGCTGTTAAAGACTCGATAGCCCGCATCCACTACGCTATAAGCCGTTTTTGTTTGTTTGTTTGTTTGTTTTTCGTTTGTTTAAAAAGTGCTTTATTGTAATTAAAGTCACGGTTGTAATTATACAGTTAAACCTGGCCCATTATAGTTGGGCCTAATAATATACAGGGTGAGGGGGGAAATGAAGACTTGAAATTCATCTTTGGAAACCAATAAATAGACAACAGCAAGTTATATGGCATTTGTAAGGGAAAGAAAAAAGAAAAGCCAAAAAATATAGGTCTCTAGTTTGGCTTCTGACTAGCTTGTTTCCTAAAGAGTGTGTCTAGGTTGGTATTACATAGATGTGGAAGTAGAAAGGTGAGGCTTCCCGCTCTTCGCATCCCCTGAAGGGACTATCTTTTAATCAGTGTAACTCCTGGGGGGAGTGTGCTCCACGTGGTGCATTTCTTTCCCCAAAATAAGTGTTAGGAGAAGAGCAATATGAATGTCTAGAGACAGATGCTGGAGGTAGCAAAAGGAGGAGGCCTACCCCGCTGGACTTGTCTGTGTACACCCAGTCCAGTGAGGCTACAAATCTGTCAAAGCCCCAGCAAAGGACCTGCATGCAACAGTTGATGCCTTTAGCTTTACGGGGGTCTCCAGTTTAATCCTGGGTGTGTCGGTCAAAACAGAGGGTGTCACATACAGGGAGGCTTGTGTGGGATTTGAATTGCCATGTCCATCGAGTGTCCGGTCTGCAGAGGGTGCACCCTCAGCTAGGGAACATTGATGAGTCTTTCGCTAAAGTTGTGGTGGCTCATGCTTTTAGCCTTCAGGGTTCCCAGTTCAATCCCAAATTGCCTGCCCAGATGAGTTTTATTAGTATTAAAAACATTGTGAGCCCTGGTATAGGGAAGCTGTCGTCAGGAGTGTAAGCATCATATTCGCTCAGTGCGCTGACACCAATGACCTGAACTGTCTGGACAATGGGGGAAGCATTTTCAAAACTCCCCCCATGCAGTCAGGCCTACAGGGAGGAGAGAGACCACTGATTTGAGGCGACTAGGAAGAAGGCAAACAGTATGTATGTAGCATGTGTTATTAGGCTGAGACGGTCTTCAAATAAGGAGTAGTTTTGAAGCGCATGCAAATTTGGCAGCTTCTGAGCATTCGGTACCTTTATTTCATAAAGACTCCATGCTATGCCAGGTGTGTGATTTCTGAGAAGAGCAAAACTCCCCGCTAAACCTTTCCAGGAGGCCTGATCCTGCAGTGGGGTGAAACCTTTAATTTCCAGTGAAGTCCATGGACCTTGTGGATGCTCAGTACTGCCCAGAAAGCACTTAGTGACCTAAGGATCTGATTCCCAATGTATAGGCCAAGGCAAGTGATTTGGGAGAGTGTGGTATTTATTTGTTTGGGGTCAGGGCATTTTTAACCACACTTTTAAGACCTGTTAACTAGTTTTGGATTATTTTTGGAAATGGAAATCTTTTCTGGTCCAGCATTTGAAATGTGCTTTGAAGTCACTTATTTTGGCAGTGTTGTATTGGTAAAGAGGGACTGCCAGGCCATTACTTCACTTCCTAAACGGTGACCAGGAAATGATGTCAAGGCTTGGTGGTTTCCTTATTTGCTTCTTTATTGATGCTTTTACTTACTAAATCACTTCTGGTGCTTACTTGATGAAGTCTAACAGAAATGGAGAGAGGAATTTCCCTGTATTTGTTCAGGGCACATTACAGAGGAAAGCTAGAAAGTGAAGCTGGAATAGATAACCCTCCTCCCATACACATGCCACCTGACCATAGCCCCCCACATCAGGTGGATCAGGCAGTGATCATTAATTCCTGTATAACCTTCCCACAATTGCATTGCTGCAACAGGTCTAGAAAACACTCTTGGGAAATCCATTTCAGTGTTTATAACACGCACAAATTATTTTCCAAAAGGCAGTTTGTGGTTTGGGCTACTGATCACTGCTTGAAATATGTCGGGGGTAGTGGCATAGTCCATTTTTTTTCTCTACGTTCCTCTTATTATTCAATTTACTTTCCTTTCCCCTGGTAATGACAACACATACGGATATGGCAGGCCCACCCCATCCCATGGAAACAGTACAATTCCTAATTAAAAACAAGGCCTGAACACAAGCCCCCAGATCCAAACCACCAGCAGCTGCAGGGCAAAGCAGATCTAAAACTAAGCTCTGCAACTGAGACCCATCCCTTCTTCCACTAGGTTTAATTTTTGCCAGCTTGTTGAGAAGAATAAAGATTCAATCCAGATCTTTTTTGGATGTTCAGGATGTTTTATGGAGGCGTAAAAGAAAATCAGATCCGTCTGTGACTTGAGGGAAAAAAATTACATGTGAGAAGCCAAGTTTGAGGGCAGAAATTTCCAACAGAGAAAATGCCACAGGAGGAGAAGAGATTTGTTTCATGATTCACAACTATTTGAACTTTTCAGCTGATGGTCTGCTGCGTGTTTTCGAAGGCACATATGAAGCAAGGGAAAACAGCAGGAAACAGGAACTTCAATTGTAATGTCTCCAAGAAAGAAAGAAAAATCCATGATTCAACTGTGAAACAATTCTCTAATGTTGCTGGGCTTCTCTAGAAAGATTGATTTCTGTTCTAGAATTGACCAGGGCTGACTGGCAAGTTAGCACTTCTTCCCTGAGTTACATTGGGAAACGGGAAGTATTGTCACAGCAGAGGCATGAATGTTGTGTCTCGGATAGTTGTGAGAGGTTGGACTTTATAGGACCAACGAGGTTCAGCAACATTATAAGCATCTGTGTTGTATATTTTGACTCAAACCCTCCATAAATGTCTGCTCCCTGAGGACCCATTCCTTGGGATTTGGAAGAAGTGATCGTTTCAGACTGAACGGAGCACAGCCTCACAAAATTGTCACGGTTTTTTAGGACTCCAGGCACAAAATCTACTTTCCCTTTTCCCGTAAGGATGGTACAGACTGAAGGCAAAGATTGGTTTGTTTGTTTTTTTAATAAAGAAAATTATCCTGGATGAATAAAATGAGGTCCTTTGACCCTAGGTGACTTCCTGCCCTTGGGGCAGGGGACTGGACTCGATGATCTCCCAAGGTCCCTTCCAGCCATAACGTCTATGAATTTTTCAAGGTTGATCTAGTGTCATGGAGGCTTCCAGTGTGTGGCTGGTACGCAGTTGAGTGTTGGCTTGCTTTGTGAGCCACTCAGCATCACTATTTAAGCAGTTTTCCCGATTCAGTTGCTGCTCCTTGTTCCAGAATAAAGTGGGGGGAGAATTAGATTTTGTTTTCATTTTTTTTAAGGGGAAGCGGAGACCAAAAGACTGGCACGAGCCGAGCCCTAATGGGAAACACGTACCATGATCAAACATGACGGTAGGTTGGAGTACTAGTGCCTCTGATAACCACCGTCCTCACCTCCTATTCCTCCAGGCCCTCCCAGGAAGCTTGCCAATGTTTGTGGCCTCTGTCTTCCACCTGATAGAATCCCACCCTTTCCCGTTCGACCTTTGAATGTATCGAAGGAAGAAAATGGAAAACCCCAGAGGAGAACTGGATATTGTATTCCCAAGACCTTGAATTCTCACCTAGTCGCTGGCAATTTTCTCGAAGCATTAAGAGGCAAAGCCAAGCCACGTGGCAGTCATTCTGTTTAAGTGCTTCCCCACTGCCCACCCTAAGGTTTATTTATTGCTTGCCTTTAATAGAGAAGGCCTTCTACCTGCGGCCCTGAACCCAGGAACACTGGCTTAATGGATTTGGCCCCTTGCTTTGTTCTGCAGTTCTGGGATTTCTCCCAACCTTCCTTGGACAATGTCTAAAAACTACTTGTGATGTGGAATCCATCTTTTTAATGATTGTGATTTATATCCGACATTTAATTAACGTATGTTCATTCTGCCATTAACTGCTTTGTAATTTGGTATTTTGATTGCGCCATCAATATATGTGAATCTAAATGTTGACTGAAAATGTATTTTTTTCCCTGGAATTATGAACACCACCAATCCTATCATTTTCAAGTCCATGAGTAACTGTCAGATGTACGTGTGATGTTACTAACCACTGAACAGTATTGCTAGGAAATGAAGGAAACAGCACAACATAGCTTTGCTCTTAATCTAAGGTTGGTGACAATTTGTTGTTTCCAGGTTTCTAGAATATCTGGAAACTGTCCACCGTTTGGATGTGAAGATGTCACCAGTATCACCAGTATCTCACTGGTGTAATTAACATCCTATAAGATGCTCTGTGCTGGGAGACTCCTGTACCAGAGAGGTAGCTGGATACAGTATCATGAATCCATGAGATGTCTGTAAAGCAGAGGACTGGTTTTTACATGTTTAGGTTTCATTGCAAGAAAAATTCAACATGAGCTTTTTTGGCTTTCTTTAAAGACTGCAAATTTTTAGTGTCTATTCAAATAACCTCCTGAAGGAGTATGAGCAACTGTTTCTGTTTCTGTTAGGCAATGGGAAGTATCCACCTTTGTACTCTTCTCAAGTAAAAATAGTTGACAGACTTGTTCCCTGAGGACTAAACCAGCTCAGAGTGGGGAGAGTGTAGTTAGATGCACTGGGGCAAAACTTCAGCTGGTGTAAGTCAGAATAGCTTCTTTGTAGAGATGGCATTTTACACCAGTTGAGCATCACCCCCTTCGTATACAAGCCATTGAAATGGTCTTGCTTTCTCCCTCGGGAGACGTCCCCTCACTTGCGATCTGCAGCACATCCAGGTTGAGGCCAGCAGCAGCGGTGTTGGAAGGCCCCTGAGATGCTACTGGGCAGGCACAAACTGTTTTCTGAACAATACAGCAACTACATTTGCCATCAGGATGGAGGTGGAGGGGGAGAGCTCAAATGAAGAACAGATTTGTGGAGTCCTCTGCTCTAGCATGGTTAGCTGTCTGCCCAGAGTCTATATGGCATGTGATTAAACTGGTTTCCTAGTGAAATTATTTCCGAGCCGAAGGTTTTAGTTTTCCACAATGTGTCTTGTTTTTTTTTCTCTCCCATGAGATTTCACCACTGTTTGGAGAAAACTCATTTATATGAAGGGTGAAGCCTGAAGGGGGTGAAACCAGTAAAGTAAGCAATGTGCTTGGATCTCTCTCTTCCCCCAAAGGAGCTTAATTAGTATCTATTCTTGGCATGATGAATGACTATGAAAGAAAAATTGTCAGAAGACCCTATGATTTATTTTCATACTTATTTTTACAGTATCCCTCACTTGGAAGTCTCTCAAAGTCTTAAATTTGTTTTTTATTTCCCCTGTGGGTATTTTATAGATTTACACTAATTTTGCTCTTCTCAGTTAGTTATTATCCCAACCAGTTGGGTACTTCTCTGATCTTCAGGAAAAATAACACTAAAGTTTTTCCAAGTCCAGTGTCAAAAGCAAAAGGAGCTGTGGTTTCCTTCAGAATGCAGTTACGCTAACAAGTAATTGGGGGGGCGGGAGGCAGGGGAGTGTATTTATTGCATTTGAAAAGCAATATTTTTAATTTAATCATTTATCGTATTTGTTAAACTAAGCGCTTTAAAAAAAAGAAAACATACTTTTCGGGGGAGGGCGGGGGGAGACAGTCTTAGATGTTCCTACTTGAGAAAAAGAAAACCGCCATTATTTTCAGCATTTCAGTGACTGTTAAACATGGGAGACGATCACTCTCCGAGACAATTCTGTCTTGTTTCTACAACGTCCTGCACCACTGTATGCTATAAAATACATCATCTGAGTAATAAATGTTTAAAGCTTGACATTTCACCATCTCTGTTGATATGTGGTATCAGTTTTGGTGGTCTACAAGGTTTTTATCATTGTTTAGCTTGGAACAAAGTATGGAAGAAGAGGAAGACGTTTAAAAAAAGTGGTTAAAACTGCCAAGGAAGGATTGATTTCCTCCCGTTGTGGTCTGATACAGCAGTGGGCCGCGCACCTGATCTGCTCACAGGCCGACCCCTCTGGGGGCTCCAACCTGAGGGGTCCAGGTGGAAAACCGAGGTGCTCAGCACCTCACATGATCAGACGTTAAAAAGTTGGATCCTGCTCCCATTGAAATCATCGGTGTTTTGCCAACGGGAACAGGTTTGGGCCATAAGGGCTCTACCCAGTGCCTGCCGAAGTCAGTGTGAAGACTACAGTGAGTACTGCCTCCGGACCCTACTGAACTGATCCTGTTCCCCACAACGAAACAGTGCAGGGGCATCCAAAGCTATACCCATGAGAGTCTTTCTTCCCCTGCTCCTGTTAAATGAGTAGCATGACTAAATACCTCAGCAGAAGGGTGTGGTTTGGTTTGGTTTGGTTTGGTTTGGTTTGGTTTGGTTCAGTTCCTTTGGGGAAGGGGAGGCCGTTGCACATTTTTGTTGCTGTTGTAAGAGTCTGCATTTTAATATATGCAAAAACTCACTTGCTGAAACTATCATTTTTATTATACTGCGGTTCATCTAAACGGATGACAAATAGTGCAACTATTACGGTGACTTGTGATATTAATCACAGAATAAATATTGAAATCAATATTTAGACCCTTCCTTTGCCTCCTCCTTCGGCCACACTTTGCAGAGGGTGGTTTTTGGTTTTGCAGTATTAGTGATCCCCTGATGAGAAGCACGCCTGAGCTACAGAAAAGAAGATAGCGGCCCCCTACGCACAACGTGTCAGCACCTAGCGGGTGTCTGCTGGCTCCCCATAAAGCAGACACTAACCTCAGATCAGAAGTTGGACCCCAGTCACAAGTCACATAAGGGAAAAAGCAGCCTCCCTCATTGACATCTATGGGACCGGGCTCCAATGCCACAACCTCTAGGCTGGAGATCCACATCCCTAAACTGGGGGAAGATTCAGTTTTGAACCAAACTCAGAAGCTCAGAGACACCTGGTGCCAATATTGTGGTTTTAATCTAGCCATAGGGATTTTCTTCTGGCCATATGGACTGCCCCATCACTGCACAAGGCAAAAACAGTCACAAAGGGGAATATGAGGACACATTGGAGAGAGTTCAGCAGGGGCAACAAAAATGGTGAGGGGGCCGGGGCACATGACTTCTGAGGAAAGGTTGAGGGAACTGGGCATATTGAGTGTAGAGAAGAGAAGACTGTGGAGGGGATTTAATAGCAGCCTTCAAGTACCTGAAGGATGGTTTCAAAGAGGATGGAGCTGGACTGTTCTCAGTGGTGGCAGACGACAGAACAAGAAGCAACCGTCTGAAGTTGCAGAAAGGGAAGTTTAGGTTAGAGAATAGGAAGAATGTTCTCACTAGGAGGGCAGTAAAACACTGGGGCAGGTTACCCAGAGAGGTGGTGCAATCTCCATCCTTGGAGGTTTTTAAGGCCCAGCTGAGCAAAGCTTTGGCTGGGATGATCTGGTTGGGGATGGTCCTAGAATTCAATTGCACTGGTATCCCTCTTGCAAGCACTTCAGAGGCTTGCTTTATTAAGCCATATGTTTGTATTAGGCGCAGTGACTTCTGATTATAAATCCACCTGATTTTGAAAGCATGGCCTTCGCAGGGAGTTAACTGCTGAACTCAACACCCATAAGCAAGCACCTGTATATACCACATTCGAAGTGGTCAATGGCAGGTTTATGGAAGCCCAGGCTCCAAAGTTAGCCCGCTGGCTAATAAAGGCTTCACTAAGCTTCTCCTCACTTTGTAATGGGACAACTCAACTGCTTTGAGCAAGGGGTTGAGCTAGACCTCTGATGTCCCTTCCAACCCTAATTTTCTGTGATTTTATGTGAGCATTGCAATGCTCTGTGTAACCAGGTGTGCCAAGTGCTGCTACCTGCTTTTAGACTGGGTAAGAACTTGCAAACCCCACTTTTAACTAGCTTTCCTCCAAGCCACACATGGACGTACGGTCAGGGCTCCTCCATCTTGCCTCTTGAACTGAGACTACATGCGTGGAATAGAGATGTCTCTGTCCAGTAACAAGAACAAGAGCCCAGGGAGTCGGGCCTCCTGGCTCCTCTTCTTGGCCCTACCAGTTACAACTTCTCCAGTCCAGTGTCAGGTGAATCATTTAACTATTCTGTGCCTTGGTTTCTGCATCTGTCAAATCAGAAGAATAATCCCCTCCCCACACTGTTTGGAGACTGAATTCATGATTGGCCAGCTCTGGAAAAATGCTGATGCTCAGGACCGTTCCTGAATAATTTAAATGCTTTGAGAGTCTTGAATTGGAAGCAGTATGTATGTCATGAAGGAAGGAGAAAGCCCAGGTACTGCAGGGAGAGGGGCTTAAGTAATCCATGCAATAGCAGGAATTGGCATCACAAACAAAAAACACAGGTTAAATTCAATTGCACTGGTATCCCTCTTGCAAGCATCTCAGAGGCTTGCTTTATTAAACCATTTGTTTGTACTAGGCACAGTGACTTCTCCTAATTATAAATCCTCCTGATTTTGAAAGCATGGCCTTCGCAGGGAGTTAACTGCTGAGCTCAACACCCATAAGCGAGCACCTGTCTGTACCATATTCAGAGTGGTCAATGGCAGGTTTATGGAAGCCCAGGCTCCGAAATTAGCCCACTGGCTAATAAAGACTCCACTTTGCTTCTCCTCGCTTTGTAATGGGACAACGCAATCCAAAAGATAGGTGCCTTACAGACACGTGTCCCTTGTTACACTGTGGAAGACCTGGACTAATACACCTCCTTCACCCAAGGGGGTGAAGCACCTGAACTGCCCCTCCCCAAGACATCTTTAGTCGCGTGCCCACAATACAAGGTATCCATCCTCGGTCTGAAGTTGCTGCATTCACGCGCACAGAGCAGTGGCTGTCAGCCGCCTCCCTCAGTTACAATCGTATTGATTATTTTCATTTGTTCATTTATTTTTTTGCTGGAGGGATCAGTTTAACATGTTCCACAGATTACTGTGTTTTAACCTTTCACCCTGGTCTAGACACCATTGAGTATCCACTGTCCCTTTTTAATGAGAAAATGGAGCCCCCTGTGGTCTTTCTGGCTGGACGGTGGAGCCAGCCGGATTTCCAGGAACAGATGGTGGGATTTTCTGACGGCACTGCTACCACCAACCTGGCTCCCTCCAAACTGCCCAAGTAAATTATTAAAGATGCAATTTCCTTTCATCTTTCCAGTAAAATCTATCTTTGCTCTGTAATCCTGTGCATTACTGTCATTGCAGAGTACAGCACTACGCAGGGCTCCCCACTCCTCTGGAGAAGCTTTTTGCATGAGACTCAGCACTTTGTGCGGTTACAGAGGGAGAGAATGAGCTGAAAGAGCAAGAGGCTGCATGAAGCCAAGAGGTCTGGCCTGGAGGATCAAGCTGGATGATGGGAACTGGACTTCTGCCCTTGATCTCCTCCGATTCACTATCTGATGCTAGGCAAGCTGCAACCTCTCTGAGGCCTGAGATTCCCCATTGACAAAATGGGGAATAATATTTGGTCGAAGGGGCTATGAGGTTTCACTACTATTGAGAAGGTAGTTCATTTGTGGCAGACAGGTGCTCAAATAGCAGCATGGTGATTATCTTTGGACATGTAATACCCCCTCTCAAAAGAAGAGACAAGTGCAGAACAGTATTTTCTGTGATAAAATCCTTTAAGTGCTATAATGAAATCCACCTCTCCTTACCACTGCCATCTCTCACTGCATAGCTATGACCACATTTACAGGCAACAGCGCCATTAAAATTGGTTTAAAAGCAAACTGAGTGTTTTGAGAATTGTACCTGTTAAAATAAGGATGCAATTTTTAAATACTGAGGCTATTGTGTCTAGAGGATGCTTATTTCAGCTGAGCTTAAATTCATTAGAAACTAAACCGGAACCAGTGTGTCCCACTAGAGTTTTGCACTGGATTAACCCAACATGTTGAAGCAAATTGACATAAATTGGGATGTAAGCAATCACTGAATGTAACTGGTGCAAGGCCCTATGCACATAACATACATATGCAATACATTGATTGAACTTATTCCTGCAAATGTACCAGTGCAAAGCCCCAGGGGCCAAGTTTAAATCAGACTAAGTGTGTCCACACAGGGCTTTGTACCACCTCAACTACATCCATTTAGAAATCCCCTCTTTAAACTGCTGCAATTCTGTCTGTAATCTGGGCCTATAAACTCTATTTGGCATCTTGCATCTGTTCCCGTTACTTGCTTTCCATATCCATTAGCCATTGCAGTCACCTTTTATTTATGATCCAAAACTTGTTACTGTTCTGACCCCTGGTATTTCAGAACTGCTGCCACAGGAGATCCCAGGACGCCGGGCTGATGTGCATTACATGAGTCTGTTCAGGTAGTGCCTGTTACTGGAGGACTCCCATGCAGAGCACCAAAAACACTTAACCCTACCAGCACCCGGGAATGGAGTAAGTGCTCCTTAGTCCCTATTAGCAGGCCATGTGAGGTCTAACTTCCTTCCAGCAGTCACCACCAAAGGGACAAGGGGGCTCTTATTGCCTGAGTTGTGCAGTCAAGTCCCATGCAATGAAAATATCCCCCCCATTCTTTTTTTTTTAATGTTTCCTTTCTCATTCAGCTCCTGGAGGCAACAGAATTTGAGCAGTCTCGCTGCCTTGCAAAGCAGGAATCCAGCAGGTAGTAGGTAGCCTCAGCCCTGCTGAGAAAAGCCCGCTTGCATGCGGCTGCAGCATCCTGCCAACCTAGTATCAGAGCGACAGTCTCTGCCTGTGACAGCAAGGAGGAAGCTGGGCTGCAGGGAAAGATGTGGTGTTGGCTTCAGAGCCTCAGGCCCCCAAGCTTGTTTGAACTCTGTGTCTGGTTTTGTTCTTGTGCAGAACATCACAGGGTCTGAGCTTAAATGGCAAAATGGCTCCAAGGGGTGAGTGGAGCAGACCCTTCACCATCATCTGTGCTTCCTGTGGTGTCTCCACTGGAGCCGTGTCAGGTCCTAAGGAAGATTTGCAAGGGATGTCTCCCTGGGGCTCCCTCCCTGCATAGTTTCTGGCTCTCCATACAGAAAAGGGCCTCGGCCGCCTTCACAGCAGGAGCCAGGGCTGGTTTGGGGAATCGGTGTCATCTGCTGGTGAGTGTTTCCCATCCATCCTTCCTCTGCGCCCAGTCTGTAGAGCCTATGAGTTTCTTACAACCCCAGCTAGAGAGTTTAGCTCTTGAGCTGTCATATCTTGAGCTATGCTTTTAGCTCTGGATGTCCTCTGTGCCAGTGGAGTCCAAGCGTGCTGCGGATAAAGCCCTGGGCCCTCCCCCCATCCTATCTGCTGCTCTGCTGATCTGTCACTGTGCTGCCAGCCCCCTTCCTGATCTTGTCACCTCGCGTAGACACAGCCTGGCTCATATGAAGAAGGCCCTCTGGCAGCATGGTTGATAAGTTATGAACATCCCATGTCTGTCTCATCCATGGGATGGTTCACAAAATAGGGACAAACAATATAAGTAACCATGTTTTCAGATGCACAGAACAGCCATATACATTCGAGGTGGTGCCTCAGCCTGAACTTTTAAACGGGGGAGGCATGTTTTATGGTAGTGTAGTGCATCACTGTGACAAGCTGGTGGACTGGTGGAATCCCCTTTGACAAGACCTTATTTTATAGTAAGGCAAACGAGAGTAAAATCAAGTTTTCATGGGAGAGAGCGCAGCGTGTACATCTCCTGAGCAACAGGCTGCATTGACTCTGCCTCAGGTAATGGCAGCTGTTCCCTGATAACAGGTCCGTGGCCTGGGAATGTCAAGGGCTGGTACACGAGAGGCAATCTCATTGCCGTTCCCCACCTAGGGGCACCACATTAACCATGGAAAGTGCTCAATGACTGGCCGCGACCAAAGGCAGGGTCCTCAAGTAAAGCTAAATCAAATGCATCCCTAGGACGGAGCTGCTTGTCCCAGAGACTCAGGACCTGTCCATAATGCCCACTCTCATTGAGTCCTGTGGCTCAACTGCAGTAGAGGTGCCCTAGTGACCAGTTACCCTTTGGACACCATCAATAATTGCTCAGACTGTGTAGCATCATTGGGGAAGCCCTAGCAGTTCTTTGAGCAGGCGGCCTCGGCTCCTAGGAGCCCAGGAAATGAGAGAAAGACTGAATCCTATGTTAAAAGTAACATAACACAGCCAGCTGGACGCTTTGTCTAGAATCCGGACTGGGTTATGTCCGCCGTAGCTTGGAGAGGACAGTAACGTGTGTTAGGTTATCTCACAAGATCTACTAAACAGCTGGATCAGTCCTGAGCGGTTTGTCTGTAACTATTGCTGTGTTACTTCCTATATTATTTCTTGCTGCTCTTCCTATCCATGTGACAACTGGGCAGCTGGGAGTTTTGCAAACTGTTAGTGATGATGAAAACAACAAACTTACCCAAGCCTCAGCTCCCACCATCCATTGATGAGACTACGTAGGTCCTTCTCCAAAGCCCAGTAAATCCAGTAGAAGGATCACCATTGACTTTACTGGCTTTTGGGCCAGGCACTTTGTAAATGGTCCTACCCATTTGTCAAGTGATAAAGGTAAACAGTGCTCCCCCCTGGAATACATGGCAGCTAAAACAAAATGTCAGGACGTAAGCCTCTAAGTATTTGACTAATAGAATCGACAATTAAATCCCAAGTCTTTGTGAATTCAAGCTATTTTGATCTGCGTGGAGCCAGGTAAAGTGTTTTGAATTTACAAGCAGGCCCAATTTAGCACTCTGAATTTTAAAAAAGTGAAAAATCGATGGGATTTTTATGTCTATTTTTAAGCAATTCAAATATTGACAAAATGTCAATGTTTTATTGTTGTTAACAAGCTCTAAGTAAGTGAAATTGTGTCCTCAAATATATAAAGAACCACCTTAAATATACAGGAGATTGTCTTTAACTAGTCTTAAGAAATAGGCAAGTTCAAAACCTGATCAGATTCTCCCAAAAGGAATAATAAAATGGGAAATAGGCTATCAGAGTTGAGGAGCTATAAACTGTGACTACAGTGGAAGCCCTGGTTTTATTGATATGAAAGAAATAAAATGCCCTTTGAATCTTCTGTGTGGCAAGCAGACAATGGCATTGCCCCAACGGGTTGTCCCGATTGGAAATGAGATCAGACTAGCATTTGGATGCACTTAGATATATAAAACCAGCAATTCATTCCCTCGGAAACCAGGGTTACGAGCACAGTGTATAGAGATAAATGCATGCTGAGCTGCTGCCCTGCATTTTAAGGGAAAACGAATTCAAAGGATAACTGAAGCCAGAGATAGAAGAGATGCATTGGACCAGATTTAAACCGGGCCTCATGCTGACCTCCACGCCTTGCATCATAATACCCGTGCTGGTGTAAGGGTTAGCAATGTAGTATCATATGAGGTGTAAAGTGAGGAAGGAACAGGCTAAAGCAGCAGTTCTTAGCCTCTTTGGACTTGAGGCATTCCTCCATAACTTTTGTGAACTGAGTGGCACCCAATTTGGAAAACTAATTTTTATAGCACAGTGCTTATCTCCTTGCAGAGGAGCTGGACAGTTGGTAGGCTGAGCCTGCATTTATTTACTTATTTCCTCACACTTTGCTTGTTTCCTCTTATCCACGCACACCCCAGCACCCTTCAAAGGATCTGGCAGCACCCCAGAGTGCTGAGGTACCCTAGCTAAGAATCACTGGACTAAAGGAAAGAGAAAAAGGGATTGCGATGAAGGGAAAACTACTGGGCTAGAAGGAGATTACTAGCAGGACCAGTCTTATATTTTCATTAGTGACTTTAAACCAATGGCTGATGGCACCCAGTTGAGAGGTATTGTCAATACAGTGGACGATAAGAATATCATACAGCAAAAACTGGGTGACCTCGTGGACTAGAAAAATAGAAATAGGTAGAAACTCATGCACTAATAACAAGAATTTCTGTTTTAGTGTAGGAGCTTACTGATTAGAAGCAGCAGAGGAGCAAAAACTTGGGGAAAGTAGTTGGTCAAAGAGTGACTATGAGCCACTAGTGTGATGCTACCATGGAAAAGGCAAAGGAAATCCTAGCATACATCAGGGAAGTTATTTCTAGTAGACCCAGAAAAGTATCAGTGCTGTTGAACAAACCATGGGCCAAATATCATCTGGCAGACTGTGCAATTCTGGTCAGCCATGTTCAGAAAAAATGAAGTCAGATGAACTGGTGCAGAGGTTTACCAGATGATCAGGGAAACAGAGAGGCTAATATATGAGACGGGACTTAAAGAGCTTGGTTTATTTAGCCCAGGATGACAATGGCTGAGAAAGGATGTGACTGTTCCCTATCAATACACCAGACCCAGATAAAACCAGGATGGAGAAGAGCTATTTAAGCTAAAGGCACAAAGGTATAAACTGGCCAGGAGGAAATTTAGACTGCAGATTCAAAGGTTCCCAACCACGAGAGGGGTGAGGGTCTGGAGGAGCATCCCACTAGAAAGCACAGGGGAAAGAAAGTAGAGCGATGTGAAGGTGGATCCTGACCCATTATGACGGGGATTAGGGAGGTGGTTCCCTGCCAAAGCAGGGGTCTGGACCCCAGGAGTCAAGAGCTGCTCATGTCCGACCAGCAGTTCAGTCCCTCAGCTCTGTACACCATCCCACAAGGGCCCCCCACCTGTTTTCCTTTCCAGTCGCTTCCTTCTCTTCTTCTCCTCCTTCCTCACTGCTGCTAATCGCAGGTAAGTAGGTATACTTGCATATACTTATATTACATACTTGCAAATAACACATCTCTACAGCCGAGGGCATTCACAGCTGTTGCATTATTATTTCCGAAAGCCTGGGTTATTCTCCCTTAATAAGGACAGCTATTTCAATCAGAGCATTTGTGGGGGTAGCTGGGGGAGGGGAGCCAGGGGATCTGATGCAGAGACAGCAAAATGCATCGTGTCCCTCTGCATGACGGCACTGCCGCATGTGACCGGGTAAGACGCACAACTGGTTCCTGGGGAAGACGTTTCTCTGTCCTCATTTCGGGCATTTCCATTCTTTGTGCGCCCAAGGCTGAGGTTACGCTAGTACATGCCTTGTGCGGGCTGACTTCCGCTTGCTGATAGCAGCCATGGGTTAAAGTTTGCTCATGGTAGGGCTCTGGTTGTTTCCTCCCTTCCCTTCTCAGTGATTCTCCCAGCTGGCTTTACTGTCCTTTGATCAAAGATTGGGATGAGCAACTCAGGCTCCCAGCATGGTACAGAGCTTGGGGATGGTGTGATGAGAGGTGCAAGCTTAGGTGAGGACAGATCACTGATCTGGCAATAACTAAAGCAGAAGCAAGAAAAGAAAATAGAACAGGGAGCTTTGTCTCAGCCAGGACCTGGAAGGGGTTGAGTAGCATGTGGTAAGAGAGTAGTTTAGCCAGGGCAGTGGCATTTCTGGACCACTTTGCTACATGTTTTTTGAAGCCTTCCCCAGAGGCATTGGGTGCTGGCTGCAGCCAAAGCTGGGGATTTAGACCAGGGTGCACCAGTGCTCCTGCTGGGACTGAAAGCCAAAGATCCCTAGCTCCAGGGTCTTGCTCTCTGCCTAGGGTCAGACTGATCACCAGATTTGTGGTCTAAAAAGAATTTTACCCCATAGCCAGATTGATACGGGCTGTGGGGGGTTTTGCCTTCCTCTGCACCAGAGGGCACGGTCTCCTTCCTGGCATCTCTTGAGAACAGATTGACATGGCATGGGAGCAGGACATTGAGTGCCATGGTGCCTCTGCTTTACCTGTGGCAGGTTAGGGTGCTGTCTCGTGTTGTGTCAGAGTTGACGGTAGTTTTATGAAGAATTTAGACTGTGGATTGGTATGGATGCAGGTGTTGGTATGGATTAGTATGGATGCAGGCAATGGATGCAGATGTCGCCGTGGATGTAGTCTTTCTAGACTTCAGCAAGGCCTTTGACACCGTCTCCCACCCCGTCCTCATTAAAAAACTAGGCGGCTGTGGCATTGATGCCTACACTGTCAGATGGATTGCAGATTGGCTCAAGGGTCGTACTCAGAGGGTAGTGGTGGACGGGTCATATTCGACCTGGGGGGAAGTGGGCAGCGGAGTCCCCCAGGGCTCGGTCCTTGGGCCCACGCTGTTCAATCTCTTCATCAGCAATTTGGATGATGGGGTGAAATGCAACCTGTTTAAATTCGCTGATGATACCAAAATTTGGGGTGAGGTGAGCACGCTAGTAGGGAGGGAAAGACTGCA
>NW_017728909.1:10447079-10543851 GCF_001723895.1 Crocodylus porosus | reverse complement strand
AGACATCCGCAAGAACTACTTCACAGTCAGGGTGGCTAGGAGCTGGAACCAACTTCCAAGGGAAGTGGTGCTGGCTCCTACCCTGGGGGGCTTTAAGAAGAGGCTGGATGACTACCTGGCTGGACTACCTGAGTCCAGTCTTTTCTCCCGCCCAGGCGGGGGGTTGGACTTGAAGATCTACAAGGTCCTTCCGACCCGACTTCTATGAGTCTATGATACGATGGTTTGGATAGGGATGATCCAGCCTCAGGCAGGGGGTTGGGCTAGAAGATCACTCGTGGTCCCTTCAAACCTGACTTCTCTGCGATTCTGCTGCCAGTGTGTTAGGTGACACCTCCCAGTCCTAATCTAGATAAAGGCTTAATCTCAAATCTTCTGTCCTAGACACTGGAGACATCATCGGAAGTGACCTTCCTGTGCCAAAAGGACTGGTCTGAGAAGAAAGCTGCCCCTGCTACAGATCTGCTGGATGACACTGGGCAGGTCGCTTCTCCTCTTGATGCATTGTTTTCCTCCTCTGTGAAATGGGGGTATACATCCTGACCTCTAGTGTAAAGCACTTCGAGATCTCTGCATGAAAAAATGCCATAGGGCAGTTATGTCTATAAGCAGAGGCATAATTTCTAAGGTTAGCGCCCTGAGTTAAGTGTCCCCTTTCTTCACTGTGCTCTGTGCATTCCTCTCCCCATCTCGGCCTGCGGCTAGCCCAGGCCTCCCTGCTCTGTGCTGCCCTCGCGATGCTCTCGTGCCCCCCCACTCCTGCCTAGCCCTTGCACTAAAGAAGTGAGAGAGCCAGAGAGAAGGACGAGCTGAGGCAGAGGCAGGGAAATGCACAGAAAATGCAGAGAAGGGGGATATGTCACCAGTTCTTATCACTACTGTCACAGAGGCCAAATTCAGCAGTGAGAGGAGCAGCACCTGCAGTAAGGGGGCAGGAGACAGAGAGACCAGCAGGGCTGAGACAGGGCAGCAGCAGCTGAGGATATGCAGCCGAGGGATGTGATGGAGCACAAGCCTTACTAGCTATGCCTCTGCACCCAAGGGATATCTATTAATGAATGAAATCTCAGAGGTTCCCTTTGGGTGGATTAGTGGCTGCAGGCAGAGGGTACCTGGGGGCACCCCTCTAGGTTGGGGGACCTGGTCTCCCATCACTAGTTATGCTACTCTGTGTGCCTGGTCCTCCTTTCCCTATTTCTGACACACTCAGACAGAAGCCTTGCTGCCAGGGCCAAAAAGAGTTTTTAAACACTGAGGGATTTCTTCATAAGAGCGGGTTAGGACACGTTATTTATAGTGTGAAGATCCATTATGAATTTAGTCACAATTGTGTTCAGCGACTATCTCACAATTCTGCTCTGATCTTTCTCAATTGTTGATTTTTCTGTAAGAGTTCATCACATAGTTTATCTGAACAATGCTTAGCGTATGTGGTTTGCACAGAATATTTGCTTCTGCCATTTTCTATTCATTATTTATGTGGCGTGTTTATCTCTTCGTATTATTTCTGCTCTCCAACTGGGTGGCTGGAATATTTTAAACCAGAGAGTACTGAGGAGTGAATAAGACAATGCTGGTTTGAATTGCTGATGAACCAATAATTGGTATAAATATGAAACTTCCCAGGTTTCGGGAGCATTTTCATGAATTCCTAGCAGCTGCTCAAAGACCTGTAAATAACAAAGCAGCACATCTCATGCATCATGGCTAATTTATCTCTTCTAACCATCAGGAATTTGCAGGGCTCTTTTACTTTTCCGACAGCCCTCCCTTTAATAATGCATGAAGGCTGGAGTTTTTAAAGTCTAAGGCTAGGGGCGAAATGGACAGCAAAAATAAATCCTGTTAAAGTGACAAAGTGAGCTTGTGCTTAACGTAATGACATTGCTGCCGTGTTTACAAGCTGAAATGTAGCTTAAATGATTACTGCTTTGGCAAAAGTAAAACCAGAATGCTAAACAACAAGTGTGGATCTGTGCGGGTTTCCTTGCTCTGTAATTAAGCCCTTCTCTGGGGCTGGATTTGCTAACAGCTTTCTCTCATTTCAGTGACAGAGAGGAAGCTGCATTTGGCATTTTCATCATCATTAACAGATGTGCCGTGAGCAGCTCAGAGGAGCCGAAGCTGTGGTCATACACTGTGCAGAGCACTGCTGATCTGAAGTTCAGAATGAAACATCAGTCACTCTGCAAACCGGGAGCCAGCCTGTCTTCAGAAGATGCAGAACGAAAGAAATGGGTCTGCTCTCAGAGCAGGGTAAGTTGCCTTCTGTGCAGGTTCAGCACAGGCAGGAGGCAGGCATGGCTGCATTAGAGCAAAGGCTAAAGGGATTTGCTACTGGGCCTGAATGCACTAGAACAGATGTGAGCAGCTGGATCCCTTGTAGCTATCCATAGCCAGCAGCTGTATTACTCTGGCAAGTGGTCTGTAGTTAGAGCATAGGGCTAGGAGCCTAGGACTCCTAAGTCCTGCTTTCATCTTTGCCAGTATAAAGGTAGGCCTGCCCTGAAGGGTGAAACTGGGCACCAGTGTTGCCTCCAAGTCTCCTTCTGCTCACACACCTCGAACCAGTGTGTGATGGTTCTTTCAGATTGGGCTAGCTAGTTCATCTCAGGCTACAGGTTCACCCTGCATTCTGCACCCTTTGCAAAGAGGGTGGAGGCTTCTCGACTTCCCTGGGAAAGAATCAGAAGAGTTTAATTTGCTTCAGCACAAAAAACATTGGTTGTGCCCACAAAAACCCTAGCAGCACATGCTAGCAAGGGGAGGACACGTGAACTCAGTATGGCTTTGTAACTCAGCCGAACCCACCACTTCGTGGCGTTGAGCAGAACATGGCCTTCAGTGTTCCTCCACCTGGATCTTTGCAAAGGTTGCCTTCTTCCTTCAGTGAAAGTCCTTCCAGCACCGTGCACAGATACTCTGTTCACGCACAAAGAGCAAACAGATATTTCAGTCTTGGAATATTTTTCATTTAAATTACTCAAAAGAACCAAAGAACAAAAGTACAGTCTCCATGAGAAAGGGCCATGAACATGAACAGATTCTCAATGACGTGAGAGATGCGCGAATCATAACCATATTCAAAAAGGAGATTGATTAGATTGCAGCAATTAGTTCTGTTCATCACTGGGAAGATCCTTGACCCTATTCTCCTCAATAGACTCAGTCCCCTCACTGAGGACATTTTACCTGAGTCTCAATGTGAGGCACAATAGACAATGGTCTTTGTTGCTAGACAGCTGCAGAAGTGCCACAAGCAATATCAAGAGCTTTATATGGCCTTCATTGACCTGGCTAAGACCTTGGATTAAATCAACAGAGAGACCCTATGGAAGATCCTGATCAAATTTGGACACTTGCCAAAATTTGTTATCAACAACAGACTTCTTCATGGCAACATGACAACAACCAGTCTAAGCAATGGCCCACTGCAGAACGGATATGAACAAATTGGAAAGCGTCCAAAGGAGAGCAACAAAAATATTCAGGGGCTGGGAGACATGGCTTCTGAGGAGAGGCTGAGGGATCTGGGCTTATTTAGCCTGGAGAAGAGAAGACTGAGAGGGGATTTAATAGCAGCTTTCAACTACCTCAAGGGGGGTTTCAAAGAGGTTGGAGTTGGACGGTTCTCAGTGGTGGCAGATGACAGAACAAGGAGCAATGGGCTCAAGTTGCAGCAAGGAAAGTTTAGGTTAGATATTAGGATTTTTTTTCTCACTAGGAGAGTAGTAAAACACTGGAACAGGTTACCCAAAAAGGTTGTGCAAACTCCATCCTTGGAGGTTTTTAAGACCTGGCTAGACAAAGCCTTGGCTGGGATGAGATAGTTGGGAATGGTCCCATTTTGAGGAGGGGGTTGGACCGGATGTGACTTCCTGAGGTCCCTTCCAACCCCCATTTTCTATGATTCTATGAAGAAGACCCCTTTACCATTAGAATTGGAGTCAAGCAAGGATGTATGATTGTGCCAAAATGCTTTTCCTTCTATATCACAGTTATTCTGTATCTCGTTGCTGAGAGACTTCCATCTGGAGCCATCATCCAGCATCATATGGACAGGAATCTCTTCAACTGGTTACATTCCAAATCCAAATCCAAAATAACCAAAATCGCCATTACTGATTGTGGCAGCGAGATGCCCCAACAGGCTCCTGAAGGGGAGGGAGCAATCCCTGTGGGCCCCAAGCCACATGAGCAGCCCCCCCTGCTGGGGAAATTCACCTCCAGGGGCTCAGCTGGAGCTGGAGCTGGAGCTGGAGCCATGGCTGTGGCTGCGTGAGTCGGCATTAGGACAGCTGTTTAATCAGCTGTTCCCCAGGTGGGGAAAAGCCAAGCCAATCACGGTGGCCATTCTGGCCGCAGTGGGAAGATTTGAAAGCCCCACCGGGACCTGGGGGGAAGGAGGAGTGAAGGAGCATGCTGGTGTGGAGCATGCCAGATATGCTGAGGCTCTTGCAACAGGCAGGAACAGTGCAGCTGGCTTGGTGCCAGCATTCAGAGCAGGGGGGAAGTTGAGCCCCCTGTAGCAGGCTGGGAGGAAGGAGGCAATTCCACACCCCTCTTCTCTCAAGCAGTCTACTTTTTTTGATAAAAGAACAAATCAGAGGTACCCCGGCCAGAGGCGTTGAAGAGGGCACCGGCCTATGTGAGCCCAGTTTGCCAGTTTCTGCAGTGGACAGCCAGACTGGTTCCAACAGGACCCACACTGATGCGGGTCCCCCCTAGGCAAAAAGGGGTCGACCAAGCACGATCAAACCACACCGGTGGCACCTACCCAGTTGGCGAGTGGACGGGGTGTAGGGGAAGTGGAGCCCTGCGGAATATCATGCCCAAATCATGAGTACTACCATCCCTGGGGTCCCCCAGGAAGAGGATCTCCACTGAACCCCTCCCTTTATCCAATAACACCAAGTCATGGCAGAAAAGTTGAGGGGAGGGGCCCCATGCCAGATGGATAGTATGTCACTCAAAGTAGCCCCACTTAAAACACCTTTCATCACACTGATCTTCAATACACTGACAATTATGTTGTATGTGCCCACTCAATTAAAGAGCTCCAGGTCACTCTCAATTGCCTATGTGAAGTGTATGAATTGCTTGAACTCACTGTCAACTGTATGAAAACCAAGATACTTTACCAGCCTACCCCAAACCAACCAACTGCTCCCCCACGTATTATAATCAGAAGTCAATCCTTGGAGAATGATGAACATTTCCCCTACCTGGGTAGTCACCTTTTCCAAAAAAGTAAATATAAATGTTGATGTTCAACACCAAATAAAAACTGCCAGTGCTGCCTTTGGATGTCTCTGAAATAGTATCTTTGATGATAACATCAGGACCCAAATCAAACTTCTCATCCACCAGGCTGTTGGCATCCCTACCTTGTTTCATAGTTTCATAGTTTCTAGGGTCGGAAGGGACCTGAGCAGATCATCTAGTCCGACCCCCTGCCATGGCAGGAAAGAATACTGGGGTCAAATGACCCCAGCCAGATGTTCATCTAACCTCCTCTTAAACACTTAAACACCCCCAGGGTAGAAGCCTGCACCACTTCTCTTGGAAGCTGGTTCCAGAAGAAGCCTACACCACTTCTCTTGTATGGATGTGAAACCTAGATGACATATTGAAAACATCTGAAAGTTTTGGGATGTTACCATCAGCAATGTCTTTATAAAGTCCTCCTATTAATTGGAAGGACAGAAGAACAAACACCAGTATTTTGGCTCAAGCAAACACCACCAGCATCCAAACCATATTAATACAGCACCAGCTCCATTGAACAGGACATGTCATAAGGATACCTGACAACTGGTTCCCAAAACAGCTTCTATACTCCCAACTCACTGATGGTCACTGATCTAGAGGTGCACAAAAGATGAACTTCAAGGATACCTTGAAGGCCAATCTAAAGAAATATGATATTAACATCATACCCGGGAGACTCAAGCACAGAATCATCCCCAGTGGCACCATGAAGTATGGCAAGGCATTGATCATTTTGAGCAAACTTGCCTCACTATGGAGACAGATGGATGAGAGAGACAAAGGGAAAGATCTGTGACCTGACATCACCAGAATCCACTACTTCCTCCTGGAAGTGTTTGCCATGTCTGCAAGCAAACATGCAAATCTCAGATTAGCCTCTTTAGTCATCTCCACACTCACTGATGACTTCCCCGTAAAATGGAAAAATTGTCAACCTCGTATCAAGGGACTGCTAGCGATGATGATGATATCACATCCACAACCACATGTGTTCTCTTCACACTTTTGCTCAACTGAATTGTTTTCTTCCACCATGTCTGTATTCACTACTTTAAGAGCGGCAGGCTGTAGGAGAAGCAGCCTGCAGGTGTGACAGGGAACAGTTAGGAGCTGCATGACCCAAAAGTGGCTGGGATAGCAAGATATAAGTCCAGGGCATGAGCTGAGCCAGCAGTCTTGCCTTGAGAGGCATGTGTGGAAGAGCTCCTGAGCAGCAGCAGAGCTGGAGCAATGCTCCTGATTAACATTGAGACCTGGAGCTGGGGTAAGCAGGACAGATGGTTTAGGGATTGAGACTGTAGAGGTGGTGGAGGTCTCAACTGGTCTGGGAGTGGGACCAGGGCTCATGGGATGGGGGCCAAGGCCAAGGAGCAGGGCCACAGCTGGGGTCAGGGACCTGTGGCCCAAGAGGGATGAGAACCAAGGTCTAGGACCCATAGCCCAGGAGGGGCAAGAAGCACCAGGGCCAGGGAGCCTGTAGCCTGGGAGGTCTCAGCTAGGCTAGAAACAGGGCCGGGGCCCAAGAGTAGGGGCCAAATGTCAAGGAGGGGGTCACAGCAGAGATCTCAACTGGCCTAAGAGTCGGGTCAGGACCCAGGGAGAGGGGTCAAAGGCTGAGAAGGATCACAGCTAGAGATACAGAGCCCAGAGGAAGGTGGAGACAGGGCCAGGGACCCAGTGCATCCAAGAGGTGGAAACAGGGTCAGGGCCCCAGGGCCATGCCCAGGAGTAGCCAAAATGGGCAAAGTGCTCAGGCATGGGCAGAAGGAGATAGAGGCCTGAGCTCAAGAGGAGCAGAGGGTGCAGGCCAGAACTAGTGAGTGACCAGTAACACCTGTGAGGCTTAGGCATGGCTAAAAAGGCAGATGTAATTAGCACTTTAGGCAATGAGTTGGGACACCTATACTCATAAGCATGAGATCTGGTTTAGGGAGCCCTGGGACAGCCTCCCTTTTCAAAGGTTTAAGCGCAGCAAGGAGTGGCGGGCAAATTGAAGGGGAGACGGTCCAAAGAAAACAGAGGTGACAAGGGCTAAAGGAGCGCCACGGGCTTTACAGCCACTCCTGGGAAGGACCCTGTTACATGCCCTTTGGGACAGGGAACTGATTCGAACGCTGTCCTAGGGAAGGTAAGGAGGGGCTGACTGTTGACTTCAACCGGGGCTCAGTGAGACTGCATGGAGAGCATGATGGTTAATGTATTTTGGCACTATGGTTGGGAGGTTATGCTACCACGTAAGTACCATATGTACTGTGAACTATGTACATATGTACTACGTAGCCAAGAGAAAAATGGATGTGGGGCTGAGGCAGTCACAGGTGGGCTCCAGCAAAGCATAGATAGGCAGAGGTGGTCTCTGAGGCAGGGAGTGTGTACACTCTGCTTTGTTTGTGTTGGACTTACTCAGGATTGTTTCTTGGTCTGGTTTGGTTTCAATTCCTCACCAATGCAAGGATTTCAATCTAATAATAACCGTCCCAAGCAGCCCCAGCAATAAGCAGAAGTCATTTGGGGGCCTGTAGGCTTTGATAAAGTCCACCTGAGACTCTAATCCAAGAGGAGTATGTTGAGACTAACCCCATGACAGTTGTTCTGGAGTCATGTTAAATTCATCCCACCATACTGATGAACCTCACACACAATAAATTAGTCCTACTATATTAATGCTCATTTTCCAGTGTTTCATTCTGACCATGGTTATTCAGGGATAAATTAGGCATTTTATGGTACAAATTTACTTAGGTTATAGGCTGTTGAGGGGAGAACTATCTTTTCCGGATATATATGTACAAAGCCTGACACAATAAGGGCTTCTGGAGGACATGGATGGACTGAAAGATGGATTGACCCCTTTAGTACTTGGAATATCCACCCAAAGGGAACCTCTGAGATTTCATTAATTAATAGATAATGCTAACAATGTAGACAAATCAATCAATGGAGAAAGACTATTGGTGTCTTCTATTTGAATCCAATTGCATATTCATAGGTTCCTAGACTATAAGGTCAGAAGGTCCCACTGGATCAGCCGATATTCTATATTACACAAACTCTCCGACTCCCTGAATGAATTCCCATTTGGACTAGAGCATATTTTTAAAAAAAAATCCAGTTTTCACTTAAAAATGTCAAGTGAAAGGAAAGTTCACCACAGTCCTTGTTAAATTGTTCTAAGATTTAATCATCCTCCCTATCAGAAATGTGCCCTCTGTTCCTAATGTGAATTCATCTAGGCATCACAGCATGCGTGTTCTTAGCAGCCTTGGTGTATGGAGCAAGGACTGAATGAGAAAAGAAAGATGGATTGACCCCTTTAGTACTTGGACTAGGGCATGTAAGCCAGGCAAAGTGAGGAAACAGGTATTGCCAGTGACAAATGTTGAACCCATGCTGTAGATCAACAACCATCGTTGGTGCTTACCAGTGATGGGCACCGTGGGGAAAATTTGAGGGGATAAAAATGCAAACAACTTACCATTCATCAGCTACTTGGGCTTAACCCTCATCCCATGGTAAATGGATGCTACTGAGATTTCACTTCCAAGTACCTCCGGGTAAGAGCATGCACATGGACAGTTATCTCAGCAGCTGATGCAGGGTAGAGTCCCATCCTTTTTTATCTCCTGGTAAGTTGTTTGCATGTGCATATCTTAAGTTAAAAGAGTTGAGTTTGATGTCTCTTTCACCACCTATCTTGTCATTTGTTTGACCCCCACTTCACACCCAGGGAGTAAATGATGATGCAAAATGTGGGGCACCACTGATTGCATGCTAACTCCAAGTGTAATCTTGCATATCTCCATGTCCGTTTCCATTTTAAATAGCTCTAGCAGCCCAACAGGGGGCTGGAGTGGTGTGGGTGCTAAGGGGTGCAGAGGTTGCACGTTCCAGGCCGTAGCAGACGTGCTTGTGGTGCGTGCGACCTGTCAGATTTCACCAGAGTCTGTGACTTCTGCTAAATACCTTGTCACAAGGGAGTTGGAAGTGATCAGACATGGAATATCCACACAAAGGGAAACTCTGAGATTTCAAAACTTTGTTTCATCCCAAATCGGGAATAAAACTCTAAGTCTCTTGGGGTTTTCACAAAGTTTTCAAAATATTTCAGCTTGACTCCTTATCCCAATGGATGTTAATTAGAACAGGGCTGTGCAGCTTGTCAGGGGCCAGGGCACAACCCCCCACAACTGATGTGGGGCAGCTGCAGTAGTGCCCTACCCTCCCGGGCATCCCTTCTGCTGCACAGAGCACAAGCAGCACCCCCCCAATACACACCTTTTCACCGCACATATGGATAGCCTCCTACCCTGCTGCACCATGCATGCAGGCGGTGCCCCAACTACCCCACTGCACACACGCCAGGCGGGGACAGCCCCCAAAACTCGCCAGCTGCTGGCTCCCCCACCACACTGTGCCAAGAGCTTTCATACACTGCACCACCTCGTGGGGCAGACGCAGGAAAAAGAGCTCCTGGTGGCTGCGACCAGAGTGCCGGGGTGAGCCGCAGGTGGTGGGAGTCCGGGGGTGTGCTCCAGATTAACCCTTTATGGTCTGCATGCAGTCTCTGGGCCACCAGCTGCACAGCCCTGAGTTAGAACAACACTGAAACAAAGGAGTTTGGCTTCACTGACAAGCCTTTTTGATCATTTCCCACTGAAAATATTGACAATATTGATATGTTCCCAAGAAATCTTTTGGTTTCATGACACTGGTGTTTTCTGATGGAAAATCTTTTTGTTGTAAAAGCTTTGACCATCTCTGCCCAGCAGTTCTGGCTGAGTCGAGGTGATGTTCCCTCTGTGTGTAAACTTATTGGCAGCAGTGACTGAATCACAGATCTCAATGACTTTGTCTCGCAACTATTTTTGCCGTAAGCTCTGACCTGCGTCTCCCAGATCTGAAAGAAACAAAGCAGAACCACAAATCAGAAGGAAATGACCCACCGTATAAGTTCCAGCTGGCTTCATTTTCTCCTTTACCCAATCCAAACTGGCCGCGTCTATGCAAGAGGCTTGCTGCACAGTAGCTCGTTACTACTGTGCGGTAGTATCCCGGGGCACGCACCATGACGCAACACTACTGCACAGGAGTAACGAGCTACTGCACAGCAATAACGAGCTACTGCACAGTCAGCGTCACCGTGAAGCCGTGCTGGGATGCTACTGCCCAGTAACAGGAGTTACTGCATAGTCATTTAGTACTTGCAAGTATTAAATGACTGCTCGGTAACAACTGCGCATTCGGTATCTCATGGGAACTAAAGGTCGAAAGGCACTGATATTGGTAGAGAAAAAAAACTGAGTTTACCTTTACTTTGGCCTTCTCCTATCCCTATGAAAGCCAATAGCAGTTTTGCCCCTGACTTCGCTGGGATCCAGAACGGAGCATGAGATCTGCATGAGGCTTCCTGGAGATCAACTTTCTCTTGACATTTCCATTGGTTCCTCATAAATATTGGATAGCTTATATAAAAATAAAAGAATATGTTAAATTGGGCTTCCTCGCTCCCACAGACAACTGCTGTACATTAACTGTCATTAATTACATGTCTATGAAAGCATCATAAAAGATGCACCAGCGATCAGCTGGTTCAAATCTGGGTTACGCCACTGAGGCCAGTGGAGATGCACTGAATCGCACCAGCTGAGGTGCTGGCCCACAACCTGTGTGCGCGTCTGTGTTTGTGTTCAGAGCTGGAGGAAGAAGGCCAGGTTTGCAGCCCTGGAGCCTGGAATCTTCTTTGTGGGTAGCAACTGGGCAGGCTTCCTCGGTGTGGAGCCGAGCGAACTCCGATTGCACGTCCCTCAGGAACTTCCAGTATTTTGACTTTTTTTTTTTTCATCCTGAGTCAGGACGAGAAGTTGAAATAGTGAAACTGTTCATGGAACGGAGCTCTGGCATTTCTGAGTCCAAATGTTGGGGAATGTTTGGATCGAGCGCGGCAAACCAGAGTGAAACATTTCATTCTGAGTCAGTCTGACATTAAACTGCATCTGACTGTGGTGCCTCGTGCTGCCTCATGCTTTCATTCCTCCTTGTGGACTAGACATCCGTAATGCCCCACACAGCTGAGTCAAAGGGGAAGCTGGAGTATCATAGGAAAGGTACGCATGGGGCGATGAATCGCTGTCAGGCAGCAATGACGAAACCCGGTCAACATTTTTCATTCACAACTTTTTGTAATAGAAAGTGGTCTTCTTTTAAACAGGAAGTTTTCTTTTTTTCCCCCCCTTCTCATAGTAATTACCATATTGCCGACACTGGGCCAGACTGGGATCCAAGCCTGCAGTGCAGTCCTCTGGCTTTCCCCAAGTGCTGACAAGTCCAGAAGGTGGCTCATTCACTGACTTCCCATGAGGGATATTCAAAGAGCCTCTACCTGAGGGCCACGTAGGCAAATTCCCAGGAGCTGTGATACCTGGTCTGAGGAAAATGCTGTTGAGCGTGGTTCATAGTCAACGTTCACGATCCAACTTCAATTAAAGAGTGATGCCGCAGATGAACAGAAGTCAGCAAGCCTCACCTTTCATGTGGGCATGGAGTCTGCAGAAGCTGGAGCTCCCTACTCGCAGTGCTGCATGCAGGGACACGTGGTCTTGGTGAGCCACATCTCTCAGTTACAACTTCTGGCTCATGCTCCAGGGGCCAATATCTCGAGGCTCTTTATGCTTCATGGACTTTCTGCAAACATCGCTGAAGAAATCCTGCTACTCTACTGTGATGAATATGTGGTTGCATTGTCTGCTTTGATGTTCTATGTGAGGGGTTTGTCCAGATGGGTTTTGTTCTGGTGGGGAAAGGATTAATGGCTGGATTGCAGAGGGACTGGCTATAACATGGCTAATAGCAATCCCCCAGTTGGTGCAGGAAAGGTCCCTGTCCCCAGAACTGGAAACCTCACTGCAGAGACAGTGATGGTTCCTGCCTGCCGCTGGAACCAGCCGGGGCTGAGAAGAAAGCCCTGGCTGAGTGCAGGAGTGAAAAGTGTTAGATAAGAGCATGTTTTGAACCTTTATTTTCTGTCTGTCTTCCCCAGTTCTGTTGTAGTGCTTTTCCCTAATTATTGAAGCTGGGAATTTTTTTTCTCTCCAAATTGAGCTGTCCTATAATTGGGTATCTAACTGTATGTACCCTCACGGCCTTGGCTGACTTGGGGTCCCATCATAACTACCCACCCTACTGTGCCTGCTCACTGAGATCTAATCAGGCATTTGGGGCAAACCAGCTTGTGCATTTTACCTTTAAAAAAATAGCCTTCGACCAGGCAAAAAGATATGGGCCTTAGCAGCAGGCATATTTCTGCAGTGCTTCAAAACAGGTACCATAGTTTCTCAAATACAACACACACATTTTTCTCCAAAAACAGCTTCTAGAAACTTGAGTGTGCGTTATATGCAAGAGATATGGTAATTGCAGTTTCCACCCTGCAAAATCAAAAGTAAAGTCTGCAGCAAACATTGAGTAGGCTCAGATCCCTGGCTGCTGCTATTCATAGTTTCATAGTTGGTCGGGTCGGAAGGGACCTGAGCAGATCATCAAGTCCAACCCCCTGCCACAGCAGGAAAGGGTACTGGGGTCAAATGACCCCAGCAAGGTATACATCCAGCCTCCTCTTAAAGACCCCCAGGGCAGGAGCCAGCACCACTTTGCTTGGAAGCTGGTTCCAGATCTTAGCCGCCCTGACAGTGACGTAGCACCTCCTGATGTCTAGTCTGACCTCCTGATGTCGATTCAGTTACTACAAGGAAAGATCTTTTTTTTATTTCATTCTGCCTTTCAAAAACAAAGTGTATTTTATTCCAGTGTGTATTGTGTACAATAAAATATGGTATATTCCCAGCTGATCCCACTGTGCAAGAAACAGGAGTAAGAGTAGCAGCAGATCCAGAGGAGCTGGAATAGCAGCACCCCCCTCCAGACCAGGAATTTTAGTCCCTGAAGCAGGTAAGAATACCCCCTTCCTTTCCCTTCCCTTCCTCTGCCATTCCCCATTTCCCCACCTGCCACTGCTGTTGTCCCTGGCTGCTCCCGTTCCAGTCCAGCCAGGCTGCGGAGGGAGCTGGGCTCAGCCAGGGACAGCAGTGCTGGTGGCCCCTCTCTCTGCCCAGTCCCCTAGGACAGGAGCAGCCAGGTCAGCCCAGTAGCAGGCAGATCTCCATGAGCTCTTCCTGCACCCAGAGGTGTAAGTAAAGAGGATGAAGGGAAGAATGGGAGGGAAGGTGCCACATGGAGGGGAATGAATATGTGCCTAGAGAGAAGGGAGACTCTTACCTGTTATAGGGGCTAAGTCTCTGGCTGCTGCTCCTACAGTGGGGTCTGTCTGCCCCAGGGTGGCAGGGGCAGCTGAGAGCAGGGCTGCAACCACCCCTGAAGGGATGGTTACTGCTCCCACACCCCTTTTTTAAAACCCTGGGTCCACCCATGAGCAAGGGCATAGTACTCAGGTGGGAAAGTTTGTAGCTGGGATCCATTTTATTTGTCTGATATCAGGCTCCTCTCTAAGTCAATGACTTCCTCAGCATGCAGTGATCTACATCGGACAGATGTGTCAGGTGCATCCAATTGATTCCCTTCAGCCATCACTCTCTGAAGGCTAGAGAGCTACTGATGTCTAGCTCCCAATCCTTGCAACACCAGGCAAGCCTCTTGCACTAAAGATTCACCACAAAGCTAATTCCAATCCAGTGGATCACAATTAATGCCGTGCTGGAGGCAGAAGCGGCAACTGAATCACAGTGACTGCACACAGATGGGCTGTTCTCGCTGCTGTTTGGTGCCAGTGGCTATGGAGCTCATTAACAAATGAACTACAGCATGATTCAGCCCTGAGTGTTGCACATGATGGAAGTTTATCATTGTAAATATATGTTGGATTTCTACCATATGAGCGTCACAAAACACTTTGCAAAGGGAGCTGCGTACGATTGCTGGGTCATAAACTGAGTCACCTGTCAAATTTTCCAGCTTGATGCTATGTAAAAAACTAAGATTTAAGTTAGATGAGTAGCAGCTGATGCTTTAATAGCACAAGCAGCTCCAGCCTGTACTGGGGAAGGAAAGTGGGCATTTGATAGGAGGTAGATGCATTATTTCTTTCTTCTTGAGAAAAGCTCTCAAGCGATTGTGACCAGCATTTAGTACAGCCTGGCTTGGTGACATCCGATGTTGCTGATCTATACTGCAGAAATTGTATGCAAAGAGAAATCCTTTTTCATGCCATCTGGCTAGACCCCAAAGCTGCTGATTATCAGAGGCAGATTTATACACATTATAATCAAGCTGGCTAGCATGCATACATATATAGCTATGCTGCTGGGTGGAATTTGAGCTGTCCATCTGTATGTCGCAGGCTTTGTGCAGGTAGGCAGCTAGCAGAAATTTGCCTTTAGTGGATGGAATTTGTGATTGTGAAAGTGGATCATCAAACTCTCTCCTGACTATAGCTGTGAACTTCTGAATAGCTTTGGTCTGAGTAGGCCAGAGGTCAACACTGCTTTTCCAGCAGCAGACTGGAATGACCCAGCTAGGGTCTGAGCAAGGCCAGTGCTAGGACGTAGCCACTGCCACTGCTACCTCCACTGCCACTTGTCCCTGCTGCCTGGCCATGGTATAGCACAAGCAAAGCTCCCGGTTGCCCTACTGCAGCACAGCATGTGTGAAGCCCCCACTGCCAAAGCCCCTCCACTCCCTGCTGAGTGCTGCCAAAGCCTCCCAGCTCTGGGCCAGCTCCAACGTCTCCACAGGCTGTATCTGTCTTGCAGACTGTAGGTTGCTGACCCCTGCAGTAGGCTTGTTGCCTTGGAGGCACCTCCGCCTTTGACATGAATCCAACTTGGCATGGGTCCTTATGCAGCATGCTTTAGAAGTGGCGCTGGGGACTGCTGCTTTTTCTATGGGGAAATCTCGTAACAGCTTAACCTTTCGGTGTCACAGAAGAGGTAAAACTGGAGTCGGCCCCCACCTATGCAGTGCGCTCTATTGTGTTACATGTCTTGGCTGCTTTCAGCAGCCCCCGGCCCTTCAAACATTTGCACATTTGACAGTGGTGAGGGCAAAATTCCTGACTGACCTTTGACTCGGAGGAAATACGTTTTCTGCATTAATGTTGGATCTGCCTCTAGCATCCTTAATGACCCATCATCTGGTGAACATGGAAATCAAGCAGCAATGGGCAGAGCCATTCTCCTCTGTAGCATTTGACTTGATTTGCAAGGAAAGGTTGAAAGAACTGGGATTGTTTAGTCTGGAGAAGAGGAGGCTGTTCCAGGGGTTTGGTAACAGTCTTCAGATGAAAGGTGGTTATAATGGGGATGGTGATAGGCTATTGTTCAGGGGTAACAGAAATTTAGTCTTAAATTGCAGCAAAGGAAATTAGGAGATTAGGAGGATCTTTCTCACTATGAAAGTGGTTAAGCACTGGAGCAGATGATGCAAAAGGTTGTGGAGTCTCCAGCCTTGGAAATTTTTAAGAGCAGGCTAGGCAAACACTTAGTTTAGACAGGGATGATCCTGTCTTGAGCCAGGAACTGGACTAGGTGACCCCCTGAGCTAGGGACAGAAATTACACATAAACTGGTATAAGTGATCGTAAACCTGCTCCAATCTGTAACATAACAGAAGTTCAGTGCACATACACTGCTCTCAAAATGGCCAGAACTGGTTTAAGATAAACCTGGATGGTTTCAGACTTAAGTAGTATCAGACTTAACTGATTTAGGTTAAATCAGTTTATTGAATTTCTGTCCCAGATCCCCAAGTCCCTTCCAGCCCTACTTTCTGTGACTGATTGTATAAATCTATAGAATTATAATTCAGGTTATGAAGTCAAACATCTTCCCCATATCTGCCTCAGCTAAGCCCTGTACAAACACAGACCATGGTGGTCTCCTCACCCAAAGACCTCCTCACCTCCCTTGATCTCTTACAAATGTGAATCTCTACATCCGTGGGACTCTTCCTGTGCGTAAAATTGCCCCGTGTTTAAATTTTTGCAAGTTTGGATTGTGACTTATTCAGACACTCTTTGAATCCCTGGGCATAGATGAACAATTGCCCTTAGCTTCTCCTGACCACAGGAAAAGAAGAGGACACACGGCTATTACCGCAGAGCAGCTGCTCAGCACCTCCGCTTAGCTCAGTACAATTTGCTTGTTTGTCCACAGCCCTAGAAAGTGAAGTCAAAATGACAGCTCTTGCACACCTTTGACTAAGTAGTCCTGGCAGAAACCGCTACATAATTTAGCCATTCCCCATTTCTTGCTCGTTTTAAAAGTCCCAGTTATACATTAGAGCTGTGTGATTTAGTGGTTTAAGCACTGGAGTGGAAGGAGGGAATTCTTGAACACCGACATCTTCTGCGGTCTGAGCTGTGTAATTGGACTTCTCATCCTCAGTTTCTCCTCGTTTTAAACATGGAGAATAGTAACACTTCCTGCCCTCGGAGAGCACTGCGAAGCACAGTGAACCACGAAGCACACGTGCTCAGCTCTGGGAGTCATCAGACCTTCGGCTCAGGCTTGCATTTCAGAGAGGGAAATGTAAAGCCTGGTTTGGCAGAGAAGAGGCTGTGAGCAACGGGGGTCTGTGGAAAACTGTGACGCAGCTGGGGAAGGAGATTGAAAGGTATGTCAGGGGAAGACAGATTACAAGAAAACTGTGTTGAGGTAATTATACAGATTGTATTATGAAAAAACTGGCTTGAGGGCAAATGCAGGAAAACATTGCCCCGCAGAGAGAAAAATGATAAAGATTGTGAAATTTAGTTCACATATTATTTTACAATGTAGATAAGTTCTACCCTAAAGGCAATATTGCTCACCTCATGCCAGAAATCCATCCCTATTTGAGAGCTCTGGATTTCTTTTGTGTCAATGGACAAAAAAATATTATAGCTGTGATGCTACCGGAGCCTGGATTTGTTTCATGTGCTGATTTTCCTAGCATTGCTAATGAATAAAGAGAGCTTCCAATAAGCAACTAGGAAAAAAATCACGATTTAGAGATTTTTGTAATGATGATATTGCAAGCACTGATTAGACCCCCTCATTGTTGCACTCATATTATCGCTAGATAGAATAATAATTTCACCTGGTCTGTCAATGCTTTTCAAAGCCAGGGTAGAGGAGTGGGAATGACATTTATTCCCCAAGGATCAATACATTAATTCACAGAAAGTCCAATCCATCTGCCTTTGAAGTCGATGGGAGTTTTCCCATTAACTTAGTAGGAAGTTGGATCATATCCATAAAAGATACACTATAAGAACAACGCAAGGAATTCCTACAATATCATATTTCATGACATCCATGCAAGTTTTATGACAATATGGAAGTAATTGGAGTCCCAGATCCCAAGGAAGACCTGGTTATCAAAGTATGACCAAGGGTTTAAGGTCAGAGGGGTCCAAGTGGGTCATCAAATCCAGACCTCTGCTACCACAGGCAGCCACAGCATATGGTCCTTTTCATTAACTGATCACTCTCCATTTTAAAAGCAGTCAGGGTTTTTACCCTCACTACTACTACTGGAGTAGTACTAGAGAGTCTGCGCCAGGCCCTCACTCCTCTGATGATTATCCCAGACCCTCACTTCTCTGAAACTTTTCCATGTCCTGGTCAATTTATGCACATTTGTTCTTGGACCAATATTGTCGTTTAGCTTAAATACTTCTTTTTTTGTACTTCTACGTCCCCTCGTGTTTTTTTCTGAAAAGCAGTCATAACCCGTCTCAACTGAGCTAAACAAGCCAATCTATTTTAAAATCCTCCTGATAGATTTGTTTTCCTCCCCTTCCCCCACCCTATCATCCTAATAGTCTTCTTTGCACCTAATCTAGTCTACATTCATTTTTGTATGTGGCTTCCCAGAATCGCGCATAGCATTTCACCACTGCCGGGTACAAAGGCGTCAGCACTTCCCTCTCACTACTAGAAATACTTTGCCTGAGGCATCCTGGTATCACACTTTGCCTTTTTTACATCACATTGATGGCTCATATCCTGTGACTGGCTATGCACCAAATGATGAACTCTTGACTGATAGCAAAAAGTCATCTTGTTAGTCTCTAGAGTGCATGACCTTGCACTTTGCACTACCTCATTTCATCCCATTTCTATTACTCCACTCCTAAAAGTTTCTTCCTGTGTGATATTCTGGTCTTCCGCAATGTGGACAGTGCCTCCCAAGGCGTGCCACCCAAATTTCATTCGGAGACTCCCACTTATTGTGCCAAGGTCCCCAATAAAAATATGAAACAGATTGGTCCCAGGTTCACAGACCCTCGCAAAACCCCACCACTAATCTCCCTCCAGGCAAACCATTGCCCCTTCAGCCCAACCTGCTGATGTCTCCTTTCACCAGATCCTTATCCAGTTCTTAGTTTCTGTACTAATCCCAGTCCTCTCCAGTGTAACATGTTAATCTTCCATGTGGCACCATAGCAAAGTCCTGCTCCTGAGGGAAGGAAACAAAGAAGAGAGGGGAAAAAAATAGGGTGGCGCCTAACCACATTGGATGCAAGCAAAGGTATGTCCATACCCTATCCTCCATGCTCCTGTCCTGCTCATATGGGCCAAACTCAGGAAGGCAGCGTGGAAGCAGCTCAGCGGGCACCCACCCAAGGCGTCTCTTGAAGACTCAGTCTCCAGCATGCTTGAGGGTTGCCCAAACATTTCTGGGTTTACTGCATACCAGTGAGGTCAGGGTGCACTCTGGCGCATCCTTCCCCAACAGCACCAGTTACACCGTATAATCAAGCCCTAGGTGATTGCCGTTCATCTCAGCAGTGCTAGTCTTTCACTAAAGATCTTACCTATACACAGAAGTGTTGCCCACAGAACCGTGTCAGCTAGTGGTGATTATTTTACCAAGACAGTCACACCAGCAGAACTCCTTGGGCGGCTCTGTAAAGGTGGCTTCCCCAGGAATAGTCATCCCTCTTCCCATATGGGAACAGCTAGAACAGTGGAGGGTCATTCAGCCAATATAACTGTGTCCCCTCTACCAGTGTTAGGCACACTTCTAGTTAAAGCAGCACAACTTTCTAATGGGGACAAACCCAGAGACTCTCACCCAAGTCCAATGCCCCATTGTCTTGGCTGTATCGTCACTACTATTGCAATCACTGGCTGGAAACAGGCTACCCAGAGGTGGTGGAAGCTCCATCCTTGGAGGTTTTTGAGACCTGGGTAGACAAAGCCTTGGCTGGGATGATCTAATTGGGGCTGGTCCTGCTTTGAGCAGGGGTTGGACTAGATGTGACCTCCTGAGGTCCCTTCCAACCCTCATTGTCTATGAAATTCTGCTCAGCAGCTTCCTTGTCCCTGTGGTGATCATTTCCCTGGGCTTTTCCAGCAAGATGCTCACGACTATAAAAATGTTTTTCTTCTGTTACACGTGTTCTACGTTTTGTCTTTTGACAGAACGCAAACCTGAAACACAGTGAAACCAGTGACTAAGCTAAGGAGATCAGCCAGATGGCCCCAGGGATGGGACATAATGAAACAAAGAGCCTTTCCCCTCAGGGCTGCTGCTTCAGACGTGTTTGAGTGAAACTTGTTACCATCTGTGGGTGGTTAGTGGTGTCGGTGAAATGAGATTTAGTGGTCTCAGCCAGACCCCAGAGACATGTTTCCTGATACCTAAAACCAGTACGCAACAGACCTGGAGGCTGCTGGCAGTCTCAGGAGAGAGAGAGCATGAGCACAATAGGCTGACCTCTTCTGAGGCTCAGCTCTTCTTGTTTGCATAGTAAAATTTTGCACACACACACACACACACACGTGTGTGTGTAAAATTTTAATATGTATCTCTACCTCAAGCCAGAGGCAAATCAGTATGTATGTATATATATGTATCTGTGTATATACACACACACACACATATATATGTATATGTATATATATATAGTACTTTGTAACAGTAGATCTCAAAGTGTTTTGTCAAGGTCGGTGTCATTGGTCTCATTTTACAAATGAAACTGAGGCACAGGGAGATGAAGTGACTTGCCCAAGGTTGTTAAGTAGCCTAGCGGCAGAGCTAAGACTAGCAACCCACCCCCTAAACCTGAGCCTTGTGCCTTATCCATGAAGCCCCGGTGTGTCCCCAATAGGCAGTACAAGATGCAGCCCTCATGCTGCACACCTCTTTTCTCAGGTTAACACCTTTGTTTTGTGAGCTTTTGCAGTCTGGGACTCAGGACACCTGGGCTCTATTTGTGGTTCTGCCACAGACCCCCTGTGTGACCTTAGGCAAGTCACTTAGGGCTCCATTCTCCCTTTATTGATGTCAGTGGGGATCTTGGCACTGACATCAGTATGCGCTGTGCCTCTATTTCCCATGTGGAAAACAAGGCTAATGATCCTTCCTTCTGACCACCCCTCACCGGCCTTCCTTGTCTTGATCCTACCCAGACATAAGCACGTTCTAAGTAGTGTCACTGAGTTCAGCACATTTATGCACAGCGCACAGAGATAAGTGCATATGTGTGAGTCCTATAAGCTACTTAGGGCAAGAAGCGTCTCATACTGTGTGTCCGTGTGGTACCTGGAGGTACAAGTCTGTGAGCTTCCGGATGCTCTGATAGTGCAAATTACCACCAACATACATAAACACAGCAAACGATGAGTGATCTCATGTTTTTTTCGCATGACAGCTTCTCTTTTCTGCCCACTTCTGCCAACATGGAATTATTTTTGCATGCGCTGTGCGTATTTAATGCAGAAAAACACCACTGCAAAGTACATCCCAAAATGCATCCTTAATAAAACTCTTTCCTGAAGGCCTTCTCAGCAGATCCGAGAAAGTCTTGTGTTTAATTGTATCACTGTCTTGGAACAATTTGCAGAAAGTGTCACCCTTCTAGGACCATTGCAATCAGATGATGATGCATGAATGGGAGTGGGGCACAGATGGCTCCTGTTAGCCTGGCCTGTATTGATATGCAGCGCATTATCGGATGTGCTTTGACTACAGGGGTAGTTACATCCAGCGTCTGTCTACACCGCATGGGATGGGCCTGTCTGAGGGTGGAGATCACTGATAGACCTATGGCCTGAAGGGAAGTGCTGAAGGCTGACCCGACTGGGGCTCAGAGCAGAGTGTTTATAACTTCCCCAGAGATAATGTCTCTGTTTATTTCTCTGGCTCTGGGTTGTGGCTGCAATTCTATTTTTCAAGGGTTGTTAATGGCTCGGGCAGTATCATGACATCTGAAAACTGACAGGGCTCATTGTCATTCTTCAGGCGGCCCCTCCTTCATATCCCCTCAAGGGACAGAGGAGCGGCTGGATTTCTGATTTCTCTCCCTCTTAAGGCTATCATAAAAGTTCTTTGAGACAAAATTAAGATCGCTGGGGGTAGGCAAGAGATCTTCCCATAACACAGCCATGGTTCACTGCAAGTATCCATTAATATAGAATAATGTAACCTTCTATAGAAATGATGCATGAAAAAAGCCCCTGCCAAGTGTCTTTTGCTATTACTACAATAGCAATTGCTATTACTAAGTCTGTTTTTTTAGCGCAAAGAAGCTCCTCAGTACTTGTAAAATGCAGGCCAAGATTCTGGTCTTGTGCGGATTTTGTGTTGGAGAATGTGTACTACTTTTAATGGAGTCGTGCTTGATTTGGACTGATGTGAGATCAGAATCCCGTGGAGTTTTGGACTGTTATGACATCATAATAATATAGTTCGCTCTTTAACAGGACACTGGAACGCTTTGTTTAAGGAACGGTTTGGATAAAATTAGAACTAGACTGAATTTTAGCTACAACTTGAACTGAATCTGAACCCAACTCTGTTTAGGGTTTTTGTTGGGTTTTTTTTTTTTTTTTTTAAGTTCAAAAGAGTTCACTGAAGCATTTTGGATTTTTTTTTATCTTGTTCTTTTTCTGCTCTCGCTGCAGCTTTATTTTCTGGTCTGGACTGGAAAGGCCAGAAAGCTGCCAAGGAATCTCTTCTTGCAATATTTCCAGTTCAACTGGAATTGTTCAGACCTACGGTCTCCTGAGAGAACTGGCTCTCTCCAGATCCACAACTCAGCCGTGCAGACAGTTGCAAACAGCTTCACTCTAACCCAGTTCTTACTTGAAAGCTTTATAGAGCTTCTACCTAAAGCAATCTGCTAGTGAGATGATCATGAGTGGGTGGGAGGATGGGTCTCCAGTCTTTTGCCACCTGTCAGATTTGGGCCTATGGATGAGTGCAGGGGTTCCTGATCCTCTTCCATGCAGGAAAGGATCACAATTTTCTCCACCCCCTTCTGAGAAAGGGCAGAATAAAGGGATGGGTTGTGGATTTAATAATACAGTATATGGGGAAAGCCCCACTCACCTTAAAATCATTGTGAGCAAAATGAGCAGACTTTGACCACTGCTCTGTTAGCTGTACAGTGTCCTGGACACATTCCTGCAAGTGTCTTACCTACTTTTGACCTGACAAATTCTGTGCATATTTCTTGCTTTGAAGGAAACGTTTGTCCTGTTCAGAGCTTAAAAGCTAATTAAAATAGTTGGTCAAATCCTGCTGTCAGCGACACTTGTTCTATACCTGCAACAGCTCCACTGATGTTGCTGGAGTGATTCCAGTTTCAAACCAGAGTGACTGTGAAAGGAGTTTTGGCTCGGGGTAGTTGTCCATGTCGGGGTAAAGTAGTATTTTGTAGCAAACAGTCCAAATGTAGCACCAGTCCTGCTAAGCCTTAGGGCCATGTCGCACAGGATGTGTGTTTTATCTGAGATCATAGTAAGTATAACCGTGCTGTATTAAAAGTTAGAACAGGTTCTGATCAGTCACATGGCGATGCTTTCAGTGATCACAAATGGTCGGTCTCAGCCTCCACACCACACTTGGACCCAGCCCTACAATGAGCTGCTTGTCAGTCCCAGCCTCTGCACTTCACCTGAGTTTTGAATGGTGCTGGGCAAGGATGACAATCAAGTGACTTTCAGTCCCAGCCCTGGAGACAGATCAAGACTGTGATCAGTGGCCCAACCCCAGCATTGCCTGACAGCCAGCTGGACTCTCTGGTGTGGTGCCAGGGTTTGGACCAAAAATCAGCTGATTTTCCATCTTAGCCACAAAACTGCACCGCAGCCAGTTCAACACGCCCATGCAATCCTGGACCTGGGACCTCCAATCAACAGATTACGGGTCCCACCCCCAGGACCGCAGTTGATCATATTATGTCCATGGAGCAGTCCTGTGTGTTAGCTCCTCGCTGAAAAAGGCAATGACTTTGTGAGTCCTCTTGTATCATTTGTATTGTAGCAATGTGTTGTCCTGTTTGAACATGTGGACACTGGTGCTTTAAGTGCATTTGCATGTTCTGAATGTCCCATGTAATATGGCCATTAGACCTTAGCAGGAAGTAACGGGTAACTAAGAATCACTTTTGGATGTTCAAAATCATTCCTAAGAATTGTGGTCAAAAAGGACCGTGTTGTGTCCCCATAATGGTATAATACTGCCAATGCCGAGCACTGTTTAAAGCCCAGTCTTTTGTCACTGTGACAAGTGGTGTAACAAAATCAAGAAAGAGCACAGATCTGGGGTAAAAAGCTTTCCATCTCTGTACATGGGCAGACAGATAGGTAGTACATATATCTATTGAAAAACATATCTTAGGTGAATGTGAAGCTATGAATTGCCACATGGCCTGGACATGACTTTAATTTTCTGGTATCTGGGACACCCCAGAAAGTTGCATCCTTGAATTAGCTTCTTTCTTGAGAAATCTTGAGACTTCTTTCTTGAAGCCTTCAGCCTCATCTCTTCCCTTTCATTCAGCCCTTTGGCTGGAAACTTTTTGGCTTCCCCTGACATCTTTGGTAGCAATTTTCAACTCCCTTTCTTCCAAGCTCACACTGAGTACTCTAGGTCCCTCTCCTGGTCCCCCTAATGCAGTTGTCCTGTTCTCAGCAGAGTTCTTCCAAGGTGCACAATGAGAGAGAGGGGCCGTCGAGGAGGAGACAGCCTTGCGGGATCTCAAGAGCCAAACTGTATAAGCAGTATGTGAGGATGGACAACAGTCTGGTAGGCCTCATTCCCACTACAAATAAAACCACGACTTTATAGCCAGTCCAATCCTCTCAACCACACAGGCAACATGGCTGAGTTCATGCCATCTACCATGGCTCTCTTGCACGGCATCCTGATGCAGGTTAAAAGCCATGGGAGCCCTATGGCCAGCCATGCTTCAGTAGCCTCCTATCTTGCCACTGTTCTGTGATGGCTGGAATAGGAGCAGCCTCATCCCTTGTTTTATGAAGGACTGAGCCTTTTCTCAAGGACTGAGCTCCCACAAAACAGGGAAAGGAAGCTGCTGCTGTAGGCTCTCAAACTGGAGAAGTTTGAACTGGACTGGGGAGCCTATGCTATGATGGGATTCTCATATAAATTAATCTAGCCCTTTAAGGAATCCAGCCCTTACCTAATCAAAGTTATAGCCCCTATTAAATAATTAAAGTAAAGGAAGAAAATAATTAAAATCTGGTTAACTGTTACAGTGTTAACAATAATAGTAGATGGGAAATTAGCATACAGTGGGATGTTTCCTGTTCTCAGCCCACTCCTACTTGGTGACTTTACTGACGATCTGGAAGATACATAATATAAAGATATAAAATATAAAATCATCTTCTAATAAGAAATGGGTGGAGGGTCACAAAAACTGGAGGATCAAACAGTCGTGAAGACAGGCCAGTTATCCAAGCCTGTTTTGCATGGAGATATCGCATGGCTCCTTTTGAATAACATGAGTTTTAGTACAGCCAAATGCTTGGTTGTGAAAATTAGGACATAGCGTAACAGTTATAGTGATAGTAAAAGAGGAGGAGGAAAAAGACGTAGCAGAAGATTTTCCTGAGGTGCCTGCCTCTGTCCCAGTTGCTTTCACACCCCAAAGCAAGGCCCTGCTTGCTCAGGGTTAGCAGCTAACAAGGGCATCTTGGTGCTGTCATCATCTTCCTGTTCTCCCAACATCTGGCTCTGATAACGGTGTGGAATGAGAAGAGAAGCCACTTGCTGATTATTTATGTTTCGTTTCACTCATCGCAGGTTGCGTGTTGTGACAGGTATAACTCGCAGTATTTCCTTTAGTGGGTGATTTGCGACTCCCTCGAGAGAGAAGCCTGCGTCTGGAAGAGAGATGAAATGGCAGCAGCTGCTGCAGCAGGGATGATGGTACATGGAGTGCACAACAGGTAAGCGAGGTGATGGATGGGGCTGCGGTTTCATCTGCGGGGGCTGGATGAAGTTGTCACGCTCAGGGAATTTAGGTAACCCTGGTTGGGGACAGTACTATCTTATGGCGGGGTCATTAACTGTGATTAAACACATGTGAAATGCTGACCACAGGCATAAATTGTGCCTGGTCAGCCCAGAGCGGGCGGCCAGGCTCCTGCCTGCTGCCTAGCCACGTGGCTCCACACTTTTAACACCCTTGTGCTCCAGCCAGCCCGCCACTGCCACCCGGAGCCAGGGCTGACCTTCTACCCCCAGCCCTGGTGTAAACAGCTCCATCCTGGCTCAAATTGCTGCTGTTCCCAGTGCACATGTATACATACTACACTGGGGAGCAGTTTACTCCGGGTCCAACTGCCCCAGAGTTTATCGCTTCACATGAATTGCTCATGTAGATGTACCCAGGGAGGATGTGAGACTTAGCTGGTGGCACACCTGCCAAAACAGTTGGCTCCCAGAGCACAGGGTGCCTGGTGCTGAACAAAGCTCCTGGGTGCACAGTGTTCCTCCTGGGAACGATGCGTCTCTCTCCTGCCCCGGTGCCTTGGTGGCAGAGCTCAGAACTCAATCCAGGGCTGTAACCACAACTCTTAGACACGTTATGTGCTTCACAGCACGATCTCGTTGGCCTCCACAGCCAACAAAACGCTGCTTGATACCAGAAATATGCCATGCTAAACGTATGAGTTGCATTTAGCTCAGCCGCATTCTCACTCCACCTTCACAGCGAGCTGAGTTTGCTGGTCATGAATGTTACCAAAGCAGCGCTCCTAGAAAATGAACTGCTCTCTTTATCTGCTATGCAGCACAGGCCAGGAGAAATGCCCATCAAAGGATTTTTACTGTGACAATGAAGGGCTACTTTTTAGTATAAGAGAACAGCAAAATATCCCTGCCCATCCAGCCTTTCCTTGTCTACTGAGGATGTCAGCAGGTGGATCAATGACTCCTAACGGGCAACCACTCCTGATGATCTGTGATGCTGTTTTTTTGCAACAGCACTGGGTTATTCATGCAGTATCAAAATATGCTCCACCAAATTCATTTTACACAATCGGTTTAAAGGCCACAAGACAGTAATAACATTTCAGTCCCTACTGACCCGGCCTGGGTTGAAATCAACCACCAAGAACGGAAAGGAGCTGCAAAACATTTGTTTTCACCCCAACAACAAAATCTGAGCAGGGTCTGATTTGGCCTTTTCCACGTAACTCTGACCACTCGGCCGATGGGTCGTCCCCATTTGGGCTAGGAATGTGATTTGCTGTTTGTGCCGCCCCGTTGCATTTGCACATTTCTAACCTAACCCTTAATGCACTTTTAAAGAGACTGTCAGCCATGCCTCATTTCCTATGAGTTTTACTAGAGATGCATTTCTCAGAGACCAGAATTTGTCGTCCAGGAAAAGATGTGAAACTTACAGCTTGGTTGGTTCACCTCCTAAATTACCCAACAATTATTAGAAAGCTGACTGAAAGGGACGCTCTAATGTTAACAAAGGGGACTGTGGCAGTAATAGCACCGTTAGGGAATACACGTGACAAAGCAGACTCATTTCCTGCAGTCAGAGACACTGGGGGAAAGATCCTTCTGAAGCTGCCTCCTAACTATGACACATTTCCCAACAATTTCAAGACCACTGGGAAATGCGTGTAATGTTGTGCCCACACAACTTCCCCATACGGTTTCTTCCCTGAGTCTGTCATTCTGCTCAGGGCAATAAACACAAATAATGTCCCTGATTCGGGATGTCAGTTGGTGGGATTTTCACAAGTGCCCAGGTCCTACTTTCAGAAGTGGTTTATGGCTTGTCTACACCATCTCTTGCCAAGCCCAGGGACACTGTGGAGGGCACACTGTCCTCTCACCCCTACTTTGCACAGGCCAAATCCTGGAATAAGGTAGGGCGGTGCCCAGCCACTGCTCTCAGGCACTCTGCCTCGGGCACTTACTGCCACGTTCTCCGTGCCGCTCCAAGGCTATGTACTTGACTCATTGCCAGGTTTTTACATGCGTCATGTGGGAGGTTCATGTGTACTGCCAGGCATGGCATGGAAACAGGGGACACAAGCCCTCAGACACCAAGAGACCTAAGGATTGGCTGACGCACCAATTTTGTACCGTATGGCCCCAACCATTAGGCATGGGATTTTTGTTCCCAATAGAGCTACACCGACATAACCCATAGCATGTATAAATTGTGTCAAGATACCTTATAAATTATTCTCCTTCCCATACAGGAGTAAACTATACCAGTATAAGCATATTTATGTCTATTAACTCCATCTATAGCAAATAGCAATGTAGTTAACACAATAAAACTGATGAGTGTAACAAACCCTAGCACATAAGTCTTTCCAGCTTGTGCCCCTAAGTCATCAAGAGGCTTTTGCAATTCCTACCCCATAAAAGCTGCAGATGCTCAGGATGTGGGAAAATCAGACTAGCTGGCAGTGATTTCCTATAATGAGCTGGTGACAAAACTCAGGAGTCATGGTGCTGAACTGATGTCAACCAAGAGATTTGCATGCCCCTCTGGTTGTTCACACTCTTGCCCTGGCCACTGGGCAAGCTCCACCCTTACCACTTGGGCTGACCTAAGTTTTGGGAGTAGGGTAATTTCCTCTCCAGCTCATGCAAAATCCTGGCATATGAAATTATTTTGGCTTGGGTTTATCACTTCACGTAGCCTCCACACAGCTCCCATCTCATAGGTGCTTCAGCTGATAATGAAGGGGCTGCATGCCTGTGCATCTGCAAGGGAGGTTCGTGTCTGCCCTAGATCGGTATCATTGACACACACGGTTATTTTATTATTCTCGCTGTGTTTTTTCCTGGCCTCGTTGCTCTGGCTGATCGGATTTCCAATGGTAACCCAAATAGATGTGTTGCTCTGAGGAGTTCAGGCCAGTACATGAGCAACAGTCTGCAAGTTTCTCTGCTAGGTGCATTATGTAGAGCTCAAAGCTGAGTGCATGGGAGCTGTAGCTTTAAACGAGGGCATCTCTCAGCCTTCCTGTTCATTGCGTCGCCCATGACTGTTTCCCAGGGTCGCCACAGGTTGCCGAGGTCTCTCTCTCTTTTGTTGTGCCTTGGAGGTGTCAGATATGATCTCGGTGTTTGCTGGCCCACATCCAGCTCACTGATTCTTGGTCTGTTTTGCAAGCAGAGGAGGAACCCTGTGCTGCAGAGGGCTTTATCTCTCTGATCTCAGCCTTCTCCGCGTCTGCGAGTTGTTTCTAGGAGTCCTGGCCCAAGAGCTCCGTTTCCAGGAAACGACATGATGTTATCAGCCACCCTCATCGGAGGCTCCATTTTGAGCAGCGAGACGTTGCAGCGACCTCGGTCTAGAAGCACATGTTTCAAATCCAATTTCTAGTGGAAGCAGATAACAGGGAGGAAGGAGATAAGGACAAGCCGGCCAATTCAGCTGGCCCAGCTGCCTCGCTCTGTTCAGCTGGACTCCTTGGAAGGGCCAGACTCCAGCAGGAAGAGTGAGTTTGGGGGACACCCAGACAGCTGGTTCCTAATCAACCGTCTATCAGTGGCTCAAAGTAAAGTCTCTTCCATTTCCTGCCAAGCATATTCGATGCATCCGATGTGCACTTCTGTGCTCATCTTCAGCTTTCTTTGTGGAGCGAGGCAGAGAAACTGGAACTGGGGTGTCAGTCACCCCATGCTTGCACCCCATGAACGTGAATAGGCACATGCCATTGTGTGTCCAGGGTTTAATTCCCCCTGCGTAGTACTAGTGCTATCAGGTCTTTCTTCTCCTTCTTACTCAGGCTTTCTGGTTAGCAAGCTTCCGGATAGCTATGTCCATAGAGATGAGAGGCTTGTCCAATTCAACCTCTGTTCCTCATGTCTCCCCCACCCTGGACCAAAGGGCAATTAATAATAATAACCCTTTGCATATTCAGTGTACTGCAGCAATATTTGCCTGTGGCAAGTAGAGAAGCTTGAAGATTGAATAGACAGGGGGTCATGACTCTGGTCTCCTCTTCAAGCAGAAGAGCACTTAGCCAGGGGGGTTGATACTGAAGATACAAAATGATATACTGGAGTCGATTTGAACTCCAGGCACTGGAAAGGAATAAGCTTTTGAAGAAGAATTCTTATTATTGTTCACACATCCCCCCTGTTAATTTACTCTTTTGCCTCTGATCTCCCTGTGAAATGAAGTCTTCCTCCAGAACAAGGAGCCCTTATCAGCAAAAGACACTGCCATGACTGACTGTCTGAAAAAAATCCCTATTTGTACGGGCTTTGGAGACCTGGTAACCTTTAACTCTAGTGGGAGAATGGTTTGCATTGAGCTCACAGGCCTGAACTTGGATCTCCACCCTGAACCTGATCCAAAATCATGTGAAAAAAGTCCCACTGACATCCCAAAAGCCCTCTACCAACTCCTGCACACTCTTGGGCAAGTCACTCAGTGATGTCCTGCTTCCACGTGCCTCTCTAAGGCTAATGCAATTTTTCCCCACCTTCCGGGATATGAGTTTTTGGACGCTGACTTAATAGAGAGCTCTGAGATCCCATCACAAAAGTTGAAAGGGAACACAAATGCTGAGTAGAAGAGGTTCTTCCAGCTCAGCCCTGAAGCGCAGGTCCCAGCGCAGCTCGGGGAATTGCAGACTGCTCGCTGCCGATTCTGTGTCAGATCTGGGTCTGCACGCGGGCCACGCAACTCCAGACCTACCATAGTGCCTTATACAATCCCTTTCTACAGGAATAAACCACTCTGCAAGTTCAAGTGTGAGAATTATATTGGCTACTTTGAAAAGGGTAATTCCCAAAAAAGAGGAAGATTTAAGACTCCCTTTGCCTAGTTCTGGACTGATGTGGGTTGGATGCAGGCAAATGGCCAAGACGTTTCTGATTAATGTAATAAATCTGATACACTGACTACAACAGCGGAAAAAATGGATTAATCTGTCACAAAAGTATCTGGACATGAAGGTTATAGACTTCTCATTTAGTCCAACAGCTAACAGGGACAGGAGAGAAATCCAGCCAGTAACAACTGACTCATAAATGCCTTTAATTAAAATTAAATGGTCAAAATTAAAGCTTAGTAAAGATCTCCTGCCCACAAGGCAGGTGCCAAAGAAAATCATTCTGATGGGCTAAAATTTTCAGTGTCATTAAAGAAACCTCCTCCGTATCCCCACAGACTGCCCACAGGCAGATTCATGGACTGGGAGGGAAATCGCCTCTTTTGATCTTTCCTGGTGTAACATCATCCATGCTTGAAGTCATTCAGCAAATGTTCCCTGAAGATGAACTTTATGGGCTTGTTTTCAAAGGCTGTTTCCCTGCCGAAGAAGAGCAGCAGCCTGCGCTCCTTTGCCCCTTTGGATCTACCAAGACAAGGAAAGGTAGAGAGAAAAAATATAGAAATTAGAGGTTTGCAAAAGGAGGGAGGGATTAAGGTTTGCAGAACCTCATCAGCCATTCACTGAGTTTTGCAAAACCAAAGCCAAGGAATGGTTCAAATCCAAGCCCCAAAGTCAAATGTATTTGGACTGTGGTTGTGCACACCATTCTCCCAGGGGTTCAGAGAAAGTCAGACTTTTTGAGAATGCAGGCCACATTTTAATGGCAATTTCTGTCAAGGACTCCTTCCTCCTCTCCGTGGACGGTCTCCCACCGCGCACCCACACAAACAGTCTCCTTAAGGGATTTACACCAGCTGCTCACACAGGAGTGGTATTAGGTCACAGTGCACCTGAGCTTAGAGGAGTGACCCAGCAAGAATGGCAAAGATATTTCAGGTTCGGTAACTGATGGCATGCAAGGGAGTGATGGCACTAGCAGTCATATCCAGCCACCTTTGACTCGGCAGTCTAAGTGAGCAGGTGCCCATTTACACCTGGGCTGCTGGGCAATGACCTTTGGCACAAGTCCAGAGCAAGAGTCTCATTCACACCTCTCGAGCTGTAGCAAGACACTTGAACCACTCTATCACCGCATCCTTATCAAGAAAGCACAGGTGGAACTTGGACTCTTTTTAAGTGTTTTGTCCTGTTGGAAAAAGACGTGATTGGTACAAATCCTTTCTGCTTTCATGTCTCCTCCCCTCCTTAATTTTCTGTCTCGACACTGGAAACATAAGGGAGAGTATGTGCAATATTGCCCAGCCATTGAGAAGTGTCATGTAGCCCGTCAGTGGCCCATGGCACCTCTGATCTAGTGACTGAGGCTAGGCCTGCTCGGAAGTGGCAGGGTGCTTGGCCTCACTGCTACTCCCTCTCCATGCAGTCAACTCGAGAAATCAAGTGATGAGGATGCCCTGAGGACACCTCACTACCTCGTTTGCAAAACTGATGCAAGAAGAGAAGGAAGGTGTGGGCTGAGTTTCTGCCTTGGTGCAGAGACTCTGCTGCCAGCCAGCAGACATAGCCACGTGCCCTTGGGTGACTCCAAGGAAGCAGTGGGTTCTACTCCTGCCTCTTCCTCTGAGCAAGTAACTTAACTCTTCACTTTCAAAGCAAGAGGGCAGGATTTTTTCCCACCTTGGCTTCTGGATGACCCCAGCCTTGGGCTATTGCAAGGGTTAACTGGATTGAATTTGCAAAGTTCTTGGTAATTATATTGCATTGGCATCTAGATGAGGGTCTCATAGTATTTGACACTGAATTTACCCATTGGTAAAGGCATTTCCTACCCCAAAGCACTTACAATCAGAACCAGATCAAGTCTAGGAAGGATTTGCCGGTATCGGTATCCTGCCATAGGTATTCCAGCCAGCTCTCCTAGAAAGGGCACAGCTTATATTGAGAAAGGAGCTTTGCTGCTTTACCTCATTCTGTTTCTCCAAGCAAAATAAGCTGTACCAGCCAAGGCATTTCCATGTTGGTGCAACCACTTGTTCCAGGGCAGAAGGCAATTGGGCTGTCTGGCCCCATTTCCTTAAAGGAGTAACAGACAGAAAGCCAGTGCCCATATCCCAGGAGGGACAAGGCAGAACCCGGTTTCGCTGCCTATCTGGGCTTTTGACAAACAATGGCACCGCTCCCCTAACCCCAAAAAGTAACTAATACAGACCTGGGCCTACATAAAAACAGCCACTGCACTTTATAACCTTTGACTGAAATTGGGATCTGTCTATAAGTGTCCTGTAGGCTGAACGCCCCATTTCAGGAACAGGGAGTATCTGTCCTTGCTGTTGTCCCGCAACTTTTGCTGAAATTGCAGAGGGCGATGGCATTGGGCTAACTACAGAAGCTGGTTAAACATTGGTGATTGCCTGTTTAAGGCCTTGTTACCCTTTATGCTTAGCATGTGTTACATTTAGACTGTAGTAAGCATTGATACGACTCAAAAAGGTTTCTGAGCAGTCACACATTACTACTGACTATAATCTAAATCTAGATGGTAATATCATGCAAGTCTTGAACCAACTCCCATAGGATCCCGGATGATTCAGCTGATTTCTGGTCTCAACCTGGGGACCCGCTGGAGCTGGCTGGGGACTCCCATGCAGTCCTGGGGCTGGGACACCACAATCAATGGATCCCTGCCCCGGTACCACGACTGATCATATTCTCTCCAGAGAGCTGTCCTACGTTAAGGCAACACATATTACCTAACATGACTGGCAGATACCTTTCCTTCAAAAAGGTGTAACTGTACTATGATATGAGAGGACTTGGCATGTGTTATCCTGCATGACACTAGCCTTGTGAGTGCACTTAATGTGTGCTAAATGTAATGAGTAACAATCCCTTGAGATGCGGCTCAGAGTTGGGTGCTGCTCCCAACAAACCAGTATGTTCAAGTCTGAGCCCCAGGTGGGATGTTAACCAACCTAAGGAGTTTCTGGTGGGACACTTGGATGACTTGATGAGGCTGATCTGAAAGCCCCTCTTTTAGATCAAAGGGAACCAGCGGTCATAAAAGAAAGACAGTGGAAGACAATGTGAGCATGAGCATCATTCCAGGAGCAGAAACAGAAATCTGGTTGCAGAAAGGAGAACCTGGACGCAAGAGGAACCTGCCAAAGAAGTGAAGATTTTCTCTCTGTATATATTTCTTGGGTCAGCTGAAGTAAAGAGCGATTGTTTTCTGGAATCCTTACAAGTCTGCGCGCCTGTTTGCTTCCACTATCACGTCCCTAAATAGGTCAGCTGTGTGCTAACAAACCTGACGCCCTGATAAAGTCTGTGCTATCATACAGAGAGTAGGGATCCAGTACTTGAGCCAGGGTCTAGGTGCTGGGACCAGGGAGTCCTGTCTCCATGAGGGGGCTGCAAACAAAGAGCCTGTGCCCAGGAAGCGTGCTACGGAAAGAGTCAATGCTGCCGCCGTCTCAGACTAGGGGAAGGTTCAGAGCACGTTGATAGGACCCAAACCTGGCCGCCTGATGGGGGTCAGCTGTAGGAGTTGTTACCAAGGCTTTGCAACCTTATGGGTTAAAATTCTTCCAATATATCGTTCCATTTTCTCTGTCTCTGGACTCTGACGGAGATGGGTCCTTCCTCTCTCTTTTTTGTTACTGTCCCTCAAATATTTTTAGACTCTTATCACTTGTGTCCCCTCTTTGGCGCCTCTTTCCCAGGCGGTGCATATCCATTTCCTTCACTTGCTCTTTGTAGGACATGCCCTCTAACTCTTCTGTCTTTTTCTCTGCCCTTCTACGGACTTTCTCAGGAGTTTATCTGCCTTGTGCTGGCAGGAGTCATGAATTACACACAGGACCAATTGTGCTCTTTATGAAGACTGTCTCAACGTTATCTCCTCCCGAGCATTTCAAATGATACCTCCAGATACCTACTTCTGACTGTGTGTGCAACACTATCACACTTCCCAGGGACAGCTCATTTGCTAGCTCCTGCCATCCCTTGTACTGCTGCCTTCTACAGGCACGAGACCCATTCCTACCCTCAGCTTGCTTTTCTTTCCTTCCTAGAGCCGGTTATTTCCATTTTTACACCTCTCACTTCATCTTCTTGGCTTTAATTTTGTCTGTGAAAACTCACGGCTCAATCTTGTGCCCCTTAAGTTCAGGGCTAGCTTTTATTCATTGAACTTGATGAGAAGAGAAGCAGACTTTCGTATTTCAGAGCTCCCCCCTTACGACTTGAAGGCAAAGAATGGAAGCATTGGAGGGATCTGTAGGTTTTCATACTGGCACGAAAGCTGATGAAATTGGTGGTGCCTCTTTCTGAAGCTGTGGGTCGGAGAGAAGGTAGATCCCGGTCCTGACCAGATGAAGCTCTTGGCTGGTGTGATCCTGTAGCCCAGTCCTTCTCCTTCAGGGGGCACTTACTGTTCCTCCTGCTAAATGCACTCAAACAACTGCTGCTCTCACTTTACACCAGGAAATCCCTTTTTGTTATGGAAGTAACCAGCTTTAGGCCCTGTCCTCAGTAGAAGAGGTCTCACTGGTGCGCCAGAGCTGCGTCAATCTTTCTCCCGGGTGAACAATTGACCAAAAAAAATCATTTTGGGTTGACCCAAAACCTTTCCTTTGATCCAAAACAAAATATTTGGTTTAGTTTTAAGTGAGAATCCTCCCCCCCCACCCCCGTTTTGTTGGACTAAAACCCAAAACAGTCATTTAGCCATCTCTGTCATTTAGCCCAACTTTTAAATCAGTCATTTAGCCCAATTAATTTTGACACAGTCGTTTAGCCCACCTAATTTTGACATGAAAAATATTCAAAAAACAACAAATAGAATTTCCTTTAGAAAATATTGTCTTGACTTTTTAAAATAATTTTCCCCATTTTTACCTGAAACTAGCTACTGAATTTGATGTACATTCACAAACAGCTCCCTTCCCAACCCCCAACACTTTATTTTTTAGCTGAATTTGTTATTCAGGGGGAAAAAAAAGCCACGTCAGTGTGACTTCTTCCAGTAATTTATCAGGGAATATTAATATAGTGCATCCACATACAGTTTTGACCTTGAGAAATACAGATTTATGCTCTGTCTGAAGAAGAACTTAAAGCTGTGGCTTGAGTTCATAGCAGGGAGCTTCATCAGATATTACCGAACACCTTAACCGAGGCAAGGTGAGTTGTATTTTGGCATGTACTGAACTGGCTGAGTTAAAACCTGAAGTGACAAAGATGATCTTCACCAAAAAACAAAACAAAACCCCACCAAAAAAACCCTTCAAACCCTGCTGTTTATGGAGAAATTATCAAAGCTAATGAGCTGCAGCAAAAAGTAGTATTTTTTTTCTAAATATTTGCCTGCCATTCAGAAATCCTTAATGGAAACAAGCTGCCTGTGCACAATTAGTACTGCCAGATTTTGAAGATTCGGGGCCATACTGACTGCAACCAAACCGCCACTTTATACCAGCTGAGGACCTGGTCGTTCTTCTATAGCACAGTCAGTCCAGATATAGTTAATGGAAATATATGTTATGCAGATGACTTGATTATTTCATCTGTGACTCTCTGTCTACACTGGAGGTAACTTGACTGTTAATGGGGCTCTATCATATGCAAAGAACTAGTATCTATCAAAACATAAAGCACTTTCTCTTTTTCCAAAAATCTATCCGATCCACCCCCATTTTTTTCCTGACTTACAAAACGTTTTACGCATGAGAAGTACTGCTCAGCCCCCCACCACCTCCCCCCACTTTAAACCCAACCAGGCTGTCCTTTTGTGCAATGGGATAGTAAAATAAATAAATAAATGCCAACGAGCTCTGAGAGCAATAATACCAACGTTATTGGCCTCAGGGGAATTAATGGCTCCCAAGATTCTGCATGGTTTTATGCACCATGTTGGGAACTAATTTTTTCCCCGTGGCATTTCATAGGTTTAATAGATTTTAAGGCCAGATGAGACCATTCTGATTATCTAGTCTGCCTGCCTGCATAACAAAAGCCATCATATTTCCCCCAACAATTCTCACATGGGGCCCAGCAATATGTGGTTGAATAAGTGCATCTCTCTTAAAAGAGCCAGGTGATCAATGTTACGCAGATATTGCTCCCTGGGAAAATGGAGACGAGAGTGTGAGCCAGGGGGACAACAGCTGGACACTAGAGTAGGTTGCATGCTTTGATTTGATTTGATTGAATTGTGGAACGTAATAAAATATTTGCAAAGGTTTTTCTCCTCTCTTCCTTATTCACTGGTCCATGTGTGTAACCAGCATCTGTTCTTCTGCAGCAGGGCTATAATAACCCCTGTGAACAGCAGTGGGACATACTTGCTCCAGTGCAAAAGCAGGCCATAAGGGAGGCTGCAGTAAAGGAATATTGGCCAAACCCCACCAGGCAAACCTCTGCTCCCGCTGTGCCAATCGCAGCGATGTGATCAGCCACCACTGCAGCCTCATGCTGATGGACTAAGGCACCTATGCCTCTGAGAAAGGTAGGAAACGCTGTCCTCCACATTTCCTTCTGAGGAAGACCTTGGTGGAAGACCTTGTCTGTGAATGCTGCCAGGCCTCAGGTATGAGATAGACAGCCAGGTGTTTGGACTGGCAAGACAGGCTTGCTTCTGGGAGCACCCAGAAGCAGCATTTCAAATGCCTGGGAAACTTAATCATCATGAGAAACTGAAGCTCTGATTGTTAGGAGCCTCCACAGTTAGGTGACAGCTTACTGGGGCTTCAGAGGATCAAAATGTTGGACTTCAGGTGTTAGAGTCCCACCTGAATTCTACTGCAAATCTAACCCGACCAGCCCCTGTTGCTTTTCACTTGGCCTCAGTTTCCTGCCTCCTAATTGGGATCATAAGGTAGGATATGTAATAGGAAAATAATTAGGTAAATAAGGTATGAAAAATAATAGGAAATCTTACTATACAGGAGAAATGTAAGGAGGAATGTCTTAAAGAGTGGGAGGCACAAGGTACCAGATTAATAGTGTCCATATAAATACCCCAAAGAGTTTCTGTTGCAGCAATGTGCTTGCCCTAATCTTGAACCAGAACGCCAGTGTTAGGATCTATCTAAACACAGAGTAACAAGACAATTCCTTCATCATCCTCTCCCCCAGCATCCAAAAGCTAACAAACAAAATCCATTGAAACCTGTGGGAATACTTTGGATGTTAAGAGATCTATCCATATTATCAGGGAGCAGGATGGGAAAACCTGTGCTTCAGAGATGTCTGGGTACATACCATGCCAGCCTTGTATGGTTAAGTTCTCCCCGTGTTTCGACTTGTCAGTGGGGCTGTGTAGAGCGATGACATAATTACAGGTTCAATTATGGATTAATAAGAAGTGGTTCTAGCAAACTGAGGCAAGTCTGCACTAGAAGCGCATTTCACCTCCCCTTTGCCTGCTAGCAAAGGGTGCCACAATCTGTCTGATGTCTGGAAGAACACCTGTTTTCCAATTAGCAGCAGTAGCAACACCAATACTATAATAATAATAATCCTGCTGAGCATATTACTCCCATTGGGCAGTCACTCAGCTTTTGCCTTTGATGGACTGTTGGGCACCGGGTGTATAAATGGGACGTCTCATGATCTCCCTGCCACTTGCACTGGCAGGAGGGGTGATTTCCATTTGCTATGAGAAGTACCCATACTTTGCTCAGATGAAGCATGCAGTGACAACTGCCACTGGGTAATAGGAGCATGGGCCGAGAACGAGCTTCCTGAGCCCGCTACATTTTCAGGCACCCATCTCTGCAACGGATCCATCCACTCTGACCCTCCTCGCACAGAACAGTCACCAAGCAGTGTATTCAGAACAAGCACAACACCCCAACACCGAGCAATAAAAAAAGGAGAGACAAGAGGTTTTGCTTTGTGTGGAAGTGGCAGGGAGTTTGTTAGGTTAATTAGTGCTCAGATCCTAGGAAGAGGACCAGGGCAGAGGAAGCCAAAACCCCTATAGCCTTTGCCAATCCACCCGGGGCATTGAGGGACAGGGGCACCTATACACGTGCCAGATGTCTGCTCCAACACATGCTCATAAGCATCCGTCACAGCAGACTCGATTAAGCAAGTCTTCCAGAGCATGCTAATGAGCAAGCTCCAGCAGCCTCTGTGTCACATCTATTCATGTTTCAAAAAGGGGGGGGGGGGCGCTTTAACCAAAACTTGTCAAATGAGCTTTAGTTAAAGTGTTCCACCACCATTTTGAAGCATGCGATGCTGAATACATGTGATATTGTGGGTGCTTTAATTAGAGCAGCGTTTTCAGGCCGCTCTAATTAAAGTGCCCCCCCACAACCCCAGTGCATGTGTATAGACAGCGAGGGAGAGCAGTGCAGTATGTCTGAAGGTGCTAGTGTTGCCACAGTAGGTCCACCACGTAGACAAGGCCCATGTGGACTATGGTGGTCCGGCTCTGGGTTTACATATTGTGTTTAAGGCAGGAATCATTATTTCCAAGGCAGCCCACCTGCTAAACACCACCGCTGCTACACAGACGGTCAGGCTTCTCACCTGTCTCAGGTAAGGCACAGGATTGCCTTCCTTTGTAAATTTGTCTCACTGTTTATGTCTGAAAAAATTTACTCTCTAGGCTGTAAGCCCAGGAATCAATGATGCTTCATTTGTTTGGTGGATTAAAGTGCTCAGGTCCACTAATGAAGCACATCACTAACAGTATAAGCTTGTAGGTAACAAAGGAACCTAACTGGATCTTCCATGCCTCCTTCATGTGACATTCGGCAGGGCTTCAATCTGCTGCTCTCAGTTACTTCAGCTTGACACCAATATCATTCCACTGGTTCCTGAGTTTTGCCTGGCTTGCGCCAGCAAAAGAAAAGTGTTTTTTTCAGTATCCCCCTAACCAGAGGGACACCATGGCCCCAGTGAAAGCAACAGTGTCCTGCTGACTCAGGTAGACAGAGGGGTTCAGTTCTACCCGCCGTGGCTAAATCCAGCATCCAGGCTCCAAGACTGAAGGATAGCAGGGGAGTGGTTGGGAGAGGGCAACCTGCCTCTGTGGAGAAATCCCTGTATCCTGACATGCCTCTTCTACTTTGCAGATGGGATGAGGTCATGAAAAGGAAAGGGGCGACAGCATCGTACTGCTAAACAGCCAGGCAATTCATATGCAGACCGGCTACTGTTCCTACCTTCCTGTTGAGTTCTTTGCATAATGACATGGGGCACTTCGATACAGACAAAATTATTGATCTGGACAAGATTAGCTTCTAGTGACTGTCTGGCTGCCGAAAGAAAACATTAAAGACCTGTGGGAGATGGGAACAGAAGAAATGTCTCTCCTTTCACAATTGACTACAGTTGTGCATGGAATGAAGTCAAGGGCTGTCCATCTGACTGCCCCATGTTTGCCCAAGAAGCTCATCTGCTTGTGAACGCTTGTTTAGGAGTTTCTGCTGCTGGGCCCCAAACTGATGTGCACTGTTAGCATCCTGCCCATGTGATAAAACAGTCCCGAGAGGCTTCCTACCAGGCCACGAGGAGAAACTGCCAGTCATGTCAGTCTCTCAGCTTATAGAAGAGAGAGGGCTGGGTCCTTGCAAGGCCCTTCCAGTGGCCGAGCATGCTGGCCAGCCCCCCCTCACCTCGCCACTCAGCAATCAGCTGTCAGCAGGGCCCTAGTACCATCGTCCCTTGGATTTCCTGCTCTTCCTGAGAGGTCAGCACAAGATTGTAATTACCCTATGTCAGGGATGTCAAACTCACCCAGACCCGGACCATGAGGTTCCTCCGCAGCCTACATCTGGTGGTGGCAGCAAGGGTCCAGGGGCAGCAGTGGGGTCTGGCAGTGGAGGGGGGGCAGGGACATGTGCAGGGTCAACAGGTGGCAGTGAGGGTTTAGCACTGGCGGAGGTACAGCAGCATCAGTAGGGGTCCAGTGACTGCAGTGTATCTCACTCAACCCCTGCCACCAACAGACCCACAGAGACCCAGGGCCCTGTATTCGGTGGCAGGCCGTGCCCCCTAGCCTTGCCCCCCCCCTGCCCGTAACCCAGTAGGCTGTTTGCAACAGCACCACAGGTTGGATCTGGCTCACGGGCCATACGTTTCACACTGCTGCCCTATTCTTCCTGAAAGAGGAGAAGGAGGAGGAGGATGCTGGTGAAGTAAACCCTCAGGTTCCTTACAGCATCCTGGAGCAGGAAGGCATGGAGAAAGGAGATGGGAGATTCCCCAGGAAGAGGGATTCAGATGAAAACACTTGCCGAGACAGGCTGCTTAAGTAATTGAGGGAATAGTGAGGCAAAAACGAAAAGTCAGGCTCGTTCAGCCTAGGAAAACAAGGGCGCAGAGGGCATATGGCTGCTTTCCATAAGTATCCAGAAAGAGAGAAGAGACTTTTAAACTAAAGGGCAATCATGGCACACCAGTAAATGGGTATGTACCAACCACAAGTAAATTTGGGCTGGAATTTAGGTGAAGGCTTCCAACCATCATCTCAGTGTGATTTTTTAGCAGTCTCCCAATAGGAGCAGCAAAGGCAACTGGACTAGCAGTTTTAAAGATGGAGTTTGATCAGTTTATTAAAGTAATTATAGGATGTGTAGGCTGTGACAGCACAGGACTGGACATGATGACCTCCTAGTCCTGTGTTCTGATGGTATTCTGGCCTCAGTAGCAAAACTATTGACTTCAATGGGGTTTGAATTTCACCCCCGGGAGGCTACATATTGGGTGCATCTACATGTACAATTAATGAGACTGAATTAACTCCAGTGCAATTTGAGCCACAGTAAACTAATCCTTATATCACCATGTATGTGTGCTTCTAAGTGCAGTAATTTACTCCACCATTAGATAGCACCTGGGCCTGACCGAACAATCCAAGGGTGCTGTAAACTCATCTACACTGGCATGTGTAGACAGTGACACTTTACTATACAGTAAATTAGTCTATTGTGCAGTAAAGTACAAATGTAGATGTGCCCAGTATGTACAAATAAAGCAGCATATCTGAGGCCTGGTCCTTCCCCAAATGGTGCACAGGGGTGGGGTGGAAATAGCCTGCTAACCAGGCTCTTGCAGAGACGGGCATATCCCTGGGTGCACAACACAAAGCCAACCCTGAACCCCCCAAGCACAGATCCTGCCCCCTGTACATTGTGGGGCTCTCTCCTCTCCTTCTGCCCCGGGATGGCCCTCTATCAACAGTCAAAGTGCTTCTGTCTCAAGGGCGTGTTGTAGTCTCATGCTTGTGCTCTCTCTATTTTTACAGCTCATACTGGGGAACTAGCAAGTCAAGTGATACAAACCCTTCTCTCCCAGCTGAAGGCCTCAGTCAGTTGGTTCCCGTTGGCCTGTTTCTTTTAACCATCTACTTGTGTGTTTAACAAAAACAGGACACAGAAGGAACCCTTCTCTCCCATCAAGTAAATCATCTGCTTGAGAGGGGCTGTGCAACGGGCAATCCAATGGTAGAGCTGCTTGAATCACAGCACTGGGCAGGACGCTGTGGAGGGTCAGACTCCTGTGGCCTTTGCAAGAAAAAAAATGGACAACAAAAAAATTGACATTGTGACCTATGCTGTAGTTGTATTGCTCAGGCCTCCCCTCCCCTGCTTCAGTGCCCAACCTTTGTGAGTAAATATGGACCAGTCTCTGAGGGCTGGGCTGCTTTACAAGAAACTGGCTTGTTGGAAGAATGAACTAAACTTGGTCCAATGTTGTTTTTTTTAAACATGATACCGGGCATTGCTCTGGATTGCTTGTTAAGAGCTGACAATGCGATCCATGCTATATGAGACAGAAATGCAGTTGGCCAGTCCCACCCTGTCCCTGCAGAAAGCTGGAGCACAGACCTGGGAGTCGGGACACAGGAGTCTGTTCTTGGCTCTGCTACTGACTTGCTCTGTGATCCTGGGCAGGTCACTTCACCCCTCTCAGCCTCTCTTTGCTTTCCCTGCCCCGGTCTGTCTTGCCTTTTAATACTGCAAGTTCATCAGGTCAGGGACCATCTTTATTTGGGTGTGTGCTGCACCTAACACGGTGGGGACACTAGGTGCTATCATAATGTTGGTAACAAATGTTGATGTCCTGCCGTTTTCAAAAGTTACTAGAATTCTGGGTGCTCGACTTAAGACCAGGTTGCCATGTGCTGTTTGATAATTTCTTGTTACTTTTGAACAAGCATGTGGCAGAGGGTGGCAGAGTGAATAGGAGGCACTGGGAAGCCCTGAGCAGCGACACATGGATTACTACTGGGCTTTGCAGCAGTAATGAGACTACATGAGGGCAATGGAGGAGGAAACTCAGCTTGGTCTTTTGCTAGGTTCACCGCAGACGCATGGTGCAGCGTGGAAGTAGATTTGGAGATGGTTATAGGCCAGGTAGACCAGAATGGTTGACGGAGCGGAGGTGGTGGGGAGAGGACAGGAAGAAAGGCCCTATCAGAAGTGCTGTCCAGTGAAGGATTAGGTAAGACCCCAAAGGAAGGACATGCACATCAGTGCACCCTGGCCTACCTGTCACTCTCCTCTCTTGTACAGTAATGTACTGCCTGGCTCGAGGAAGGTGTTCTTCTCCAGGGCCCCAATCCTGCCAGCACGGGCAAACCTTTGTGCCCATCCAGCACCCCACAAAGGCTATGTGAGTGCTATGTGAGGCACAGGGACCTGCCTGCACTGACTGGCTTGCAGAATTAGTCCTCAGGCCATCCAGCAAGCGTGTGAGGAAACCTGTGAGCAGCTAGCCAAACAAGGAAGCTGTGGAGACGTGCTAGGCTATTCCGAAATAGTTCGAATAGCCGGCAAATCACTCCTCAGATGCCACGGATGCTTTGGGCCTTGCACCCTGGGGCGGTTTGGCATGGACTTGATGCCAGGTATCCAGTGTGAGAACCTGCTTTAGATGCCAGGCCCCCATGCTGGGTTATGTAATGCAACACCATGCAGGAGCACGGGCTGAATCAGGAAATGGGGGTGGGTGGGCCATGCGCCAGTCAGGGGGATTTTAGTCTGAGGTGCTCTTGGATGACCTCTTTGTCCTTTAAAGGCCGGATCCTGCCAGCCTTGTTCCGGCAATGCTCCTGTTGGCTTCAGGGGGAGACTGCCCTGAGTTAGGCCCCTCCAGAATCAAGTCATCATTGGACCCAAGAGCGCAGCACCAAGAGCTGCTGGCAGATCTCTGCTCCGCTGTGTGCAGTTGTGCAGGAGATCAGGGAGGAGACCCCCTCCAACAGCTGTATGCTTTTGTCCTGTGTCTTCAGACAGTGGTGCTCAGGTGTTTGGCCCCATGGGCCACATGAGTGGCATGAGGCCAGTCCCAGATCGAGCCCTGAATGCCAGGATTGAACCCAGCACTGGGGGTACAACCACTCCCCCAGTGCCGAATTCCCAGACCTGTGGGGAGCCCCATGGGCCCGAGGACATGGCACCAAGGACCAGATCTGGCTCACAAGTCGCCAGCCCTGGCCTAAAGCGTTAGCTTTTTGAGGCAGGGGCTACCTGTTCATTATGTGTCTGCCACAAAAGGACTCTGGTCCCTGGCAGCAGAAGCAAACAACGCCAAATTGCCCTTTCCCTTCAACAGCACAGGAGCTGAGGGGCCGGTTCGGTTAAATCAGTGCCACACTCTGTGTAGACATGCCTCTTGGGGCTGAAGAAGCCCTTATATTGATTCAGCCTAAGCCCATTAGTTTAGAAGTCAACCTAACTCCCAAGAAGCCAAGATCAGGGTGACTACACAGGGCTTTGCATTCATGTCATTAAATTGTTATTCACATCTGTTTAAACTGGAATGGTGCAACTTTCTTGAATACCAAGATCTCAGCTAATAATGAATCATATAATGTAATTATTTTAATAGCCATTAGTCCTTTGACTTGAGATACCTCCAAGGAGCCAGTCTAAGCCCCCACTGTGCTAAATGTGTGCAAATACAGAAGGCTCCGTCCTCAAGGTGCTTCCAGTATAAGGCAAAAGACATCAGGTGGCCACAAACCAAGAGGGGATCTCCACTAAAAATAGTGCTCAATGCTTACTCAGACAGGGCCTGTTTTGTGATTTCGCTGCAGTCTCAAACTGCTCAAGCTGGGACAATAGGGTCATGAGGGAGCTCTCTAGAGGGGAGCCCGGTTGTGGAAAGACCCCCGCGCCCCACGTAAGAACCATAACACAAGTAGTTAGGTCTTCATTTTGGTGTCTTCTCTGAATAACAGTTCTGCCCACAGCACCCCCTGCCCTGCCCTGCCATGGTAGACAATGAAATCAATATGTGACTCCAAGGGAAAGGCAACAATAAAGAGCAGTCCTTGCAGTCCTTGCTTCTAACTTGGAAGTTTTCCATCCAAGACCCAAATTGGCTTAGCATGTGAGATTTGCTAGGTGCATAGCACCAGGCTTAAAATAAAGTTAAATAGCAATAGCACTTTCTCTTCAGCCCACCTCTATCCCTTGCAGTACATGAAACATTATAGACCCTATTCTATTATCAGCAGCTGACAGTTCACATATGATTTATCAGCAAAAAGTTACATGGTTTGTATCTACTTTATTGTGCTCTTCAATTATTGCTCAGCAGAGCTACACTGAAAAAGCCCCAACTGTGCTATAATTTACTGTGTCACAGTATATCATTAGAAGATTTAGTACTGATTATACTGGAGTCTTGGTACAAAGCAAGATTACAGTTAGCAACAGGAAAAGATTGATGTCAGGGATCCCAAATTTCCAGTGAAATCATTTTACAGGAGCAGTGTACATTGCTGTCACAGATTTTAATGCTATCTATAGCTAAACCTGGCGATGTCTGAGCGTCTTAACACTATGACATTTTGGTACAGCAGGATGCACTGTGGCTTCTGGGGATGGGGATGGGGAACGAAGACAGTGAATGAAGTGCAAACCATAGGAGCACATGGATACTCTTAGAGGTATATCTATTTTCATGTCTACCCTATAAAGTGCTTGATCCTCATGTGTCATGCTAGGGCTGCCATCCAGGACATTAAAGAGATGTTGGGAGCAGGTATGCCACAGACAGCCAAGTCATACCAGACAGCCATGGCTGGGCAGCACTAGCCTAGCACCTTCCTTAGAGCCCTTGCAGATTCGGTCCTGCTCAGCACGTCTCGCCCTATCCGCACGGCATGCAGTAGCTGCTCTAGGCAGGAGCAATAGGAATGATCCCCCGGGTGAGCTCCCGTCCCGCCCAGGTCTTACCACCAGAAGGAGATTCGTGCCACTGTCTTCAGTGAATCCTTCAATTGTGACTGGAGTTGGGCTGTCTTCACTTGGACCCGTGGCAGGTTGTGTGCCTTGGGCACACGGGGATGTAGGTATTTCAGTCTTACTTTCATATTAGCTTTGTTAAGCATGAATCCATGTGGCAGTGGGACATGGAGAAAGGCTTGGTTCCGCTAAGGCTTGGAACAACCATGGATGTACTGCTTATTTCCCCACTCCTACAGCTAGGTTGTGATTTAGCCCCATCCTTTAGTTTGACCCAAGGCTGCAAATTAACCTTCAGGATGTGCCTTTGCGGCTTATGCTTACTGCTCAAATCAAGCATCCAAAGCTTGGCCACAGGGTAGGTGAAGGCAAACCAATGTAGGCACCCAAACCATTCCAAGCAAACCCATTACAAATCCTCTCGGGGGGTCTCTGCAAACCCCTGGCTTCACCCTGCAGACCTGACCCTACAGTTCAGCCCTATCTCACGCTCACTGCCCTTTTGTACATTCAGGCTTGCGGGGACAAAAAAAATTGTGGATGCAGGTGCTGATAACTCGCTTTGCAGACAAAAAAAATGAGCTAGTTCCATGCTAGTAATGGAGCTCGCTGCTGTTTTGGAGTGCGCTGCCAGAAGGAAGTGTGAGAAATCTGGCCCTCATGATGAGAGACAGACAGACAGACAGCTGGGAAGTGAACACAGGCTCCTGAGTCAGGAGCTCCTGAGAGCTAATGCTGGGTCGGCCACGGGCCTGCTCTGTCGTTTTTTTGCAAACACTTTAACTTTTCTGTTCATTCCCCTCCACTGTAAAAAAAAGGCTATCATCCACCTAGAAATCTGGTGTGAGGCTTAGATAACTAAATTGTCTGTGATACTTTGCCCATGAACAAACTAAACAAGCAGTAATAAATTAACCCTCAGGAACAGGTAAAAAAACATATGCCCTACTTTCTAGAAAAGTAAACTGAGGCATGGAGCAAGTTAAGTAGCTGAGCCAAATTCTACAGGTGGAGGGCGAAAGAGCAAGAGAGCGAGCGAGAGAGCGCGATATCAAGCAAGTTCAAGAACTGGAAACAATTCTTGGGGCTCCTGATGCCCCAGCGTATGCTTTAACCACTGAGATAAGCTGCTTCTCTCTCTAAAAGTAGCAACATTGTATATGTCCTTACTAACTGGCACCGTTAGGGCCAGATGTTGCAGTAGGTCCTGGCTGCTTTGTGCCACCGTGAGGGTGCAACCCTGCCCTGAAGATACTGAAGGACTCTTCCTGCATAGAGGACCTTCTTCTAAAGGCATAGCTCGGCAGCTTCATGCCCAGGCAGCCAGGATGTGGTAGCATGCTGCTGTAGGAGCAACCATTTCCTGCCCCCCCACCCACACATACATACACAGAGGTTGCCCCAGTTGTCTCCAAGACTGCTCTGGCTTATGATGGGAACTAACCTGATGACGCCTAAAGGAACCAAACACCTTTTAACCCCAGACTGTTATTGTCTGTACTGGGCTACTCCTCAAGCTGTTAAATGCTAAGACAATTCAATGTGATAAGCGGAAAGCTTTGCTTTAAGATGTTCTGTCTTAATATTTCTCTTTGATGGCATGTTACTTGTGTGATATGCTTAGACCTAGGCAGAAATGTAGTTAGGTTTATGCCTCTAGTACAAACCATGATGGTCATCATCAGAGCTCAAGGCATCCCAAGGTGCCTCGGCCCCCCACTTGAGACGACATTGAACTAGTTGTAAGCAAAAGGTTAATTTTTAATGCCTTTTTAAAAAAAAAAAAAAAAAAAAGCTACGAGGTTGATTCTTACAACATGTCCCTATGGCCTGAAGAAAACTCAGCTCACAACTCAGCCTCTTCTGGGCTAAGATCAAGTATAGTCTGCACTGGTCTGATACCCAAGCCAAGATGGATTTAAAATGGCACTGTGTAATGGGGGGGTTCACCCTGGGCCAAATGCAGACAGGCCTCCCTCCAGACATGACCAATTGCCTACCCTGGAAATCTTCAAGAGGAGACTGGACAGTCACCTCCCTGGGGTCACTTGACCCCACTTGTCTTTCCCGCCTGGTGCAGGGGGCTGAACCTGATGATCTTCCAAGGGCCCTTCCAGCCCCTACCATCTATGAATCTGTGCATCATCGGGCTGACCATTGGGCCATGGAAAAGCTGTGATGTGATTACTGAATATTCAGAGTCTGCTGGCGGAGCACACTAAGAAAACAAACTGAATTATAGCCTGGCTCAAGTTTCCACAACATTTGACCTCTGAGACACTGCTTAAGAGCGTATCAAGCAAGACAGCCTGAGTAATAGTATTAGCAACTGAAGAACCGCTGATTTTGATGGTGCGAGCCTGAGGCTGGTATAATGGGCTAGAGAGTGTCTTGTGCCTTGCTCTACAATTGAAAGCCAGCTTATGACCAAAAGCAGCATTGCGGCTAGGGCAAAATAAGGCCCAATGTGGGAACACACAGTTCTTACTGTCCATTCCTCCTAGCCCCCAAATGTTAGTGCTGTATGCAATGCTACAGCGCCTAGACATTTCCTCCAGGGCCATAGGTCCATTGTCATGGAGGCTCTTCAAACGCATAGCAAGGCACAGCTCCTGCCATGAAGGGATGTCCTCCACCAGCCTAGGCATCTATAAAGGACCGCATCATAAAATATGATCTCAGCTAGCACTGCCTAAGCAAAAGAAAAAACTGGGGTTGAAAGTACTCCCATTCCCCAAGCCCAGGCCCAGGGACCAACACACATCAGTAGTCTGTTGGGTCCTAAGCTGTACCTGTTTGAGGCCAGCTTGCTCTCTAGGACTTTTCCATTTGAATTCTCTGTCATAGAAAGGTGGGGACTTGAATCATTCGTAGATTAGCTTCAGTTTGAGAGAGCCAGTTCAAAAGCCATCTGTGATAGTTACTTTTACTGCCCAAGCCAGCAAAACAGTGCCTGCCAAGCTGCGGGGCACACTGGTGTCCCTACAGGGAAGACGAGGTAACCCCCACCCCAACAGGGGCTGGGAGAGGAAGCAGTAGTTTAAAAAGACTAGTGGTGAGAGCCCTCGCATCCTAAGACTCCATTTTCATGGCCAACCCATGACTGCTTCCTCGGGCTTGATGTCCCAAAACAGGCTTATCCCTAGTTTCCTCGCATCTATAATTGCATCCTTACATGTCCCTCCATGTAACTCTCTCAAAAGGACTCTAAATGCTGATTTCCTCCCCATCATGCCCCCAGCCCCTCTCATCCCAGGTAGCTGTCCAATTGCCTATGCTTGGCAGTACCCCAGGACATGCTGCACAAACCCCGCCCTGCCAGTAGGTCTGGCCAGTCCCTACTCTTAGCCTGCTCGCTGGCACCCCACCCCTCACCGGCTACTCTAGCTGCATGACAGTGGACATGGGCACTGGCTGGGGAACGACGTTGTGCTTATCTAGCCGCATGACGGAAGGCTTGTGGGTGACGGCAGGTGAGCCTGGGCACGTCCCTACCAGACTAGGGGCTCCACGTGCTCCAATTCCCACTTCCCCTGAACCCACCTGGATGCCCCACCTGTAGATCCCCCAGAGCTGCACTGGACACTGGTCAGTCTGGAAAGGGCTGCCTTGTATTGAATGAACTCATCTCCCTAGAAGCACAAATGCTCCTTTCAACCAGTTCTTATCCGGGATTATTTTAATTTTTTTTGGTTAGTTGCCCAATGTTTCATTGTCCCATGATATATCACACCATTTATTAACCCAGAAGCAGCTGTGCAGCCATCTCTACCCAGGCTCTAATGGACAGTGTGAGAAAGAAACAAACCTTTGGAAGTTGTGCCCGATTGCTGTGCGCCTGGTCTGCATGTACAGCCTTGGGGACAGGGAGGGGGGAATCTGAGTCTAGCTATGCGACTCCCACAGTGGCTGAAGGCCTGTTCCCACCCATAGATTTAGGTAGGAGGTAAGATAGAAACAATACCCAACAGCAATGGAGATCAAGGTCAGTACGGCTCCAGAATACAGCTGGCGGTTGTGAGGAGGCAGGTTAAGTGACTTGCCCAGTATCCCAAAAGTTTGCAGCTGAGCAAGCCTGCATCTCCTGAAACCCAAGAAGCAGAAGCCTATAGGAGCATCCCTCGGGACTGCTCATGCCCCCCTCAACCCCAGATATGTGGCAACGTGTGCTGGAAAGGAACGGGTCCTGGACCTCAGAGCTGGATGTTTAAAGCTACTTTAGTTACATCTACCCAGGCCCAGGCACTAACGAAGTCACTCTGCACAGGATCAGATCAAGTGTACATTTTTATTTTTTAATGGAACATAAACTCCTTTAGAAAAAACATTCATCTGGATGATAACACCCATAGAAAAAAACACCAATCTCGTGTTTGTTTGTTTGTTTTTTTAATTTGGCATTTGTTATTTGCATTTATATTAAAGCAAAGTGCATCTTTCTTATTTTTTCTCGTTTATACACATTGCACAATACATAAATAATGATGCTTATAAAACGTCTTTATATTTACAAGTAATAATATATTTATATATAACATAAAATACAATTTTTATTTAATAAATCTCAGGGTTGTTTGTTTTTTTTTTTAGGAGTCCTTTTTTTGTTGTTTTGTTTTATTTCCAAAGCACTACAATGCTAAAGTTCCAATGAGAATGCTCTCTTGTTCATTTAAACCTTTATATTTAGAAAAATAGCTTATGTTAAGGTCTAAACATGCTCATTGAGCTAAGAACAGTGTAAAAGTATCATACGTGCGTATGAATTCAAGACGAAATGAAAGACTGACTGCATTTCTGGATACAAATGGTACCGTTATAACCTGGTCAAGGCAGGTTATGATGGACCAAATATTCTGAATACTTTTTTCCTGTTTGCTTTTGTTTTTTTTAGGCTTATGTTTTCTCACCAAGTCTGCATCTCAGCTCAAATTGAAAAGCGTGGGCCATGCATGTTTTTCTTTTTTTTTTTTTTTCCTGTATCAAGAAACGATAAAAGCACTGAAAGAATGGGCATGCTCCTTCCAAAACCCACGCTCCCACGATGGACTGTCAGCATAACACAGTGGCAAGACGTGATCTTAAATAAACCAACAAGCATACACAAAATAAAATAAAATAAAATAAGAAGGCTAAGTAACTTATTAGCAAGGTTTTCACTTCACTGCGTTCACTCCTGGTGCTGCCTGTGTGCGTGGGCACGTACATTCGTTGCGTGTCAGTGGCAACATGGCGTTGTCACTGTGGGGGCAGTGGGAAAGGGGGGAGAGGGACTCAGTTTGACTTCACATGAGCGAAGTGTGCCATGCTTTGACAAGTAGCATCTGGAATGTGCCACCTCGAGGCAGAAACGAGAGAGAGAGATGGCCCTTGTGTGGGTGAGACAGGGAGAGAAAGAGCGAGGAGAGAGAAAGGGGGCACGTGCACACTCCTCATCACAAAAGGGAAGACGAGATGTCTTGCAGTAGTAGGACTCAGGTCTGTATAAAATCTAGGTATCTTGTTTTGGTATCCGTGAGCGGGAGCTATAAGAAACGGCAAGTAACTCTGAATGCCACTCATCACATAGGGGAATAATTTCAGAGGCATGAAATGATTATCTGATGTAATCCCCTCCCATACCTTCTCCTTCCGAGTTGTTGGTCATTCACACTTTTAAAAAATATATATATATATATTCATCAAAATACCAAGGCAAAAAAAAAAAAAAAAAATCTTTCCATAAGCTATTTCTCAAAACAGAAAAGAAAAACAAAAACAAAAAAACAAAACAAACAAAAAAGTTTGCATGAAAAGCAAGCACTCAGAAGGAAATATTAGCAGCAAAGTAGTTATAAATGTCATGAGTCCACTCTGTCTCGAGTCATCGGTTATTAAAAATAACCTCCAACCAGCACGGGCAACTGCTGATAAACTGTCTTGTGTAGCACTGGCCCCAGCCCTTCACAAAGCTGATCTGAACAGTAAAGCCGGTCCATGGTTGCTGCATGAACTCATGGTCGTTAGGCCTCTGTAAGCTGTACGCCTTCTCATAGTCAAAAGCCTTGATGGAAAATCCTGGAAACACTTTGTGAACCAGCAACGTCCTGGAGTCGGGGTTGTCCAGTGTGGCCGACTTGATAAAGATTGGGTAACTGCTGCGGTTGTATACCCATACGCCGTCCACTTCCTTGGTCAGCTGGATGCCGTAACCAATTTTGCTGCGGACTTTCTGCACCAGCTGGCTTTTGTTGTCTGAATTGAGCTGTCCGAGGCAGAAACCGTTCCCCTGAGGTAGATCATAGAAGATATCCAGGGAGGGCTCTTGGACAGAATACAGCCGACCCACGCGCGTTTTCTCTTCCCAGTATGCCACCACGCACCAGTGTGACCGATCCCCCGGCTCCTGAAGAACTTGGGAATCTAGAGAAAGGGGCAGAAAAAATGTGAAATTTAATAAAGCAGGGAAAATATAATCCAATAAATACACAGCATTGATGGTACACTGCCTCCAGAAAGGTTGTTAAAGTACACAAGAGATCCAAGGAAGAGAGACACACGTCCCCCACTAGAGGAAGACAACCCCCCTCCAAGTCTGTATCCATCTACCTAGGGGGTAAAATTCTTTCCAACTATCCGTAGCCCAGGCTTTCAGAGGTGAATTCTGGATGCCCAACCCAAGACAACCAAAAGGACCCCAATTTTCCAAAAATGCTATCGACTTGTCCACTAGAAGTACAGCTCCTTGAAGTATCTCAGACTGGACCTACAGAAATGGATATGTCCCAAAGAAGTTTGGGACATCTCCCAAATGTGGCAGGGGCCTTTGAGATGATTCTCTCCGTTAGGCTCCGTTTCCCAAAAAGTAACATAGGCTCAGACTCCCATGATGTATTTAGGCACCCATTTGGTGCATATTAGGTGCCTACATGTCTCTGAAGACCTGGGGGCTTCACCCAAGTCACTTGCCCAAAACCACTTAGATAACATTGTCAAGAGCCCAGGCCATAATCCCTCTGAAGCAGATTCCCAAGGGCTCTTCAGGTGCCTCAAGACACAGCAAGGCACCTGGCCAGGTTTTCAGAAGCAATTTAGGCATCTAACTTGATGCCCACCTACTTCAGTGCTAATTGTTTTCAGTGGGAATCAGGCTCCCAATCTGCTTTGGCACCTCAGAAAAACTCCATTAAGTACCTGTCTGCATCTTTAAGCACTTTAACACCTTTGAAAATCTGGCCCTTCAGGCACAGTGCCCAGGAGAGAAAGAGGAAGAGTCAGCACTGTGTGCTCACACACAGACTGTGTTTGCAGCACAACCATTCCAGTCAAGCATGTTTAATAATCAGCCAAACCATGTCTCCACTGTGGGCTTGTATCGCTCTAATGATGCCAATGGGGTTAAAAGTTCCAACTAGCACATTTGGGGCACGGCCTAGTGAAAAGGGACTTTAGGAACTCCTCTGACACACGCCTGCTCCTTCCCATCTCTAGCCTCATTAGCAGCCCTAGAGTGTAGATGAGAACAATGTATGTAGCTGGGGCACCCCAGACAGCAGTTAGTTGATGCCTAGGGATATGTCTTCACTGCACAATGAAACTAAGCTCTTACTTGAATGCTGCACTCAGCTTTCCCCATATCTACAGCGTCTTCATAAAGTCTTGGTGCACAGCTTAAGTTATTAAAGTTTAAAAGTGCACCAGGACTTTATGAAGACCCTGTACGTACAAAACCCTGCGACTCCCAAGCGTGGTGGTACGTTACACCTAGACTTGGCGGCCCACACTGGAGCAAACTAAAGCCCGCGGATGGGGGCCCTGTAACTCAAGCAGGACTTTGTCAAGCGGGCACTCGCATCCCGGCAGGCTACCCCAGGTGCCCATCACCAGACATACTCTGCAGTGAAGACGCTCTCTCTGAAGTCTTCTGAAGCCGAAAACTGCTGAGTGCTGAACCTACGGACTTCTGAACGCAGCAACTGATTCCCTCCTCACCATCAACCCCTAGCTGCAGATAATCAATTTTGGCAACAGTAAATCAGTGCAGATAACGTAATACTGGAGTCGCTAATCAGCTGCAGAAATCTTCTCTATGTGAAGTGTGGGTAAGCCAGGAGGCCAAAGGTACCCACAGTCTCGCATGCATCATACATCACTCTGCTCTGAAAACACTTTCAACCAGATGAGCTTTGCTTCATGTATAATTCCCCCCCACCCCCAAAAGGGGAGCCATAAAAGGAGAGTTAAATATGGCTTAGCAGGAATGGAGGGGATGGCAGATCATCTGCTGTAATTTACTGAGCCTATTTACGCCTATAGCCGGAGCCCTGGTAATAAATGCTATGATTCAGACATCAGATGAACTATAAATCTGCCTGAGCTGCAGTTAAGACTGTGGTTTGTGGTGGCAGGGTGGAGACCGGAAGTCTTGCATTTGTTAACAAAAACGGAAAAAAAACCCTCGGTTCCTTTCGGCCTTCCCTCCTGGCTGCTTCTCTCTCTTTCAACAGTATCACGAGGCCTAAGACACCGGGGTGAAAATGGGGGTGACAGGAGAGAAAGGGAGCGAGCTCTCTCCTCCTCCTTGGTGTGTGGTGTAATGCACCTCGGCTTTGTGCTGCTTTGGTAACAGCTCCTTCCAGCTCTTTTACAGACATGTTAAGACCTGGGAACTATTAATCTCCAAATGCTGAAAGCAAACAAGCTCAGGACTGAAAGTTCACAAAAAAAAATCACACCAATCCCCCCAGATCAACCTGGGGAAGACGGCAACCAGGAGCCAGCAAACCAACAAGCCGGCCACATTCCCCACACCCATCCCGGCGGCCGGGGTTACGGCGCCTGCTATTTCTTCCTCGCAGACCTCCACCCACCGAACAGAGCCCGGGAAAATCCCAAAGCAAGGAGGGTGGAAACACAGTGGTTAAATCAGCGAGTCCATCCGCTCCACTTTCTTAGTGCCTTTTCACCATTAAAAAGTCTCTTCCCCGCTCAACCGTGCATTTTACAGTCCTCCAAGTCTGTTTAGTACAGCGCTGTGCTCTTCAAAAGGAAAAAAAAAAAAAAATCCAGCCACACACTTTTAAATTTCCTCATTTCTATGCCAGCGAGGAAAATATTTCTCCACTTGCTGGAGGCAGCTACTAAAAATGGGCCCCACTGCACATGCTAGAAAACTGGGAAGATAAGCGACTGCTGATCATTGCCCACCACAACCGGGACTGGAGGGGGCCGGGGCGGAGAGGACTGGGAGTCCCGTCGATTTAGGGGGCTCCAGAAAGAGAGAAACTGCCTCCCAGGTTTGCAAGAGTCAATCTGCCTCCTTTTAGGTGTGCCTTGGTTTGTCTTTCAGCCTCCCCCTTCTGGTGCCTCACAATACTTTGTTTCATATAACTCTATCCCACTGAAACCTGGCACCAAATAAGCAGCAAGCAGGGGAAAAAAAGCTGAGTGAGGGAAGGGGAGGGAGGAGAGGAGGTAGTAGTGGGGTTGGGAAGAGACCAAGCCACGATCAAATTACCTTTAACCTAACCTTCTGCAGCTTGCCTCCGCGTACAGTCTTGGGGAAGGAAAGGGGGGAGAGCTCACACTTGACTACGTCCCTGTGTGAGGAGACAGAAAAGGCATTTGCTTCCCTGAAGGAGAAATTAAAAGGGGGGGGAACAATTTTGAGAAAGAGGGGGGGACCCCAAAACCAGGAAGCACAGCTGAACCAAATGCCCTGCCTGTAGCCACCCTATTTTGTGAAAGAAAATCCCTCAGACTGCATTTTTCCCTTTCATCTTTGCAGCCTGCCAGTCCACCCAGCAATTTGCAGAGAGACGTCAGTACAGAGAAGTTTGCAGATTATGTTAATTGCCGAGCCCAGATAAATTGCAGCCCGTGTGCGCACGCGCCTCTCACTCTCCCCCTGCATGGCCTGTAAAACTGTAATCTCATCACACACTGGGGGTTTCCAGACTCTCTGGATCCTGCTTTGCTTTTAAAACAGCCCCTTGCGCGGTGCCCTGGGGGTCAGACCCTGCAGGTCCCCTGCAGGCGGTGGGGACCAAGGTTCATTGCGGAAAGTTAAGAGTTAACACCGGAGCTGGTCCCAGTTACACTGGTGTAACCTGGAGGTGACTGCACCGAAGGCCAGACTGAATCGGGGCTGAAACAGATACGGGTGTAAACCCGTGTGGCGGCAGAACTGGGTTGACTCTGGATTCACGCTGGCAGAGCGCACATGAGAATCAAGCCTGCCACACTCTGGAGCACAGGGAGTTATAAAATGTTATGTGTATGCATCCAAGTTTGTTTTTTTTTTTAAAGATATTTTAACTGGCTGTTTGTTTAAAGAGGCAGGAAAGAAAACCCATGCTGTAAAAAAATTTTTTTAAAAAAAAAGCTAATCAGATGCCTGGAGCTCACATTTTTTTGTTTTACTGCAGTTAAGGGAATTTTGGAACAACCCGCATGGAACATGCTGAATCTCACTGACATTTCTTTAAGTTTTTATTTATTTTCTCTAACATAAAAGCACCCCTTTCAGAGGAGGGTGGCAGGAGGGGGGATTTAAAAAAAAATAAAAAAGCCCATTTCACCTCATGTTTGCACTTGCATTAGAGAAGACCACTTAACAAGCAGCTCATTGCCACTTACAAAGAGATATTTAATTGCCAGCACGCAAAAAAAGCTGCCCTGGCTATGAATGAACAGACCTTTATGGAAGCCGGGAAGTTCATGAATGAATCCCACTAGGCTTTTCAATGACATGGGGTGACCAGACCTCAAGGACAAGTTTTAGGTAATCAGGAATTTTTTTTCAATGAGCTAGTGCCAAAGCACAGTATAAATATGTCAAAGTGCCTTCCGTTCGAGGGGCCGAGCTGTTGACTGGCCGTCTGGTCGTGAAGCCATGAGGATACATGGGGAGGGCTCAGATAAACAGGGTTAGTCCTTGCTGCTGGCCAAGCTACAAAGTCACCAAAGATGCTTTTCGCAATTATTTTTGTCCATCACTATGGGCTGATACTTCCTCCGTTCTCCACACTATCTTGGCACTCCTGCTAAAAGGTCTTGTAAGCCTGTAACGAGCTTGGCTACATCTTTTGACTCGTGTCCGTAAGAGGAAGATTTGACGAGGGGATGAAAATTTTCCACGGTGAACTCTAGGGGAAGCTTCAAAAAGTCACCCAAAGCTTCACCGATTTGTAGTGTTGTTGCCCCTTGCCCCCCCCCCCCCCCCCAGCCAGGCTGTAGCCCCATGCCTTGCAGCTGGTGCAGAAATCTGGGGCAAGGGGGCATGTCCCCCCCCCACACGCGTCCCCCACACTTCGCCTATACAGGCAAGTACAACTGGCCTCAGTTTTACAGAGGCATGGTAGTATTTCAAGATTTGACAGAGACAGCCGAAACTTAGAATCCAGGTGCCCTGCCATACGCACCCAAGGGGCTGCCAACTGCATCGCTGAAGGCCCTTAAAGGCCACATTTGCGGGCTCCACTCCTACTAAGGCACCACAATCATGGACCAGTTTCAACCTGTGCGGTGTTGGGAGCTTTAAAACATCTGGCCCCCACTAGCCAAGCCAGAGCCCTGGGCTCCAAAATACTCCCCGTAACTTCAGGACGTGTCAGGATCCCGATTCAGCCTTTGCAGCACAGGCACCATTAGCATGAACCTGGCAAATGCAGTTACATGACTGCACCAAGTAACTCACCCCCAGAGATGCTTCCTTCAGTAACAAATTGGTGTAGGTTGCAGCACCTCTCCCTCTGCAGATATTCCTGCCACAAATTCAAAGAGGACAGAGGTGCCAGCAACCTAATAGCAGGCTCACCCACCATCCAGCCTCATCCACAAACTCCCCCTCCTGCCAGCCAGGGTGCTTTTATGCAGTGTCTGCTTCCCCACTGTCAGTTGTATCCGAGGTCTGCAACGCATAAATGGCTGAGACATGCTATAGGATCCTCATTCAGAATTAAAAGCACTCCATCCCAGCACCTTTCTTAAACGCCTGGAAAGCTCCCAACCCATTCTGGGACCTAGCATAATCCACCAAACAATGCTACTTAATAATACAAACATGTGTAGCGTTATTATTTTGTTATTAAGCACCCTTCAATTTTCTGCCATCGTGGATGATTATTATTTTTTATGGTCTGCATTATAGCATGCCCAGCGGCTCAGTCAAGATTAAGGGCCATGCTTTGCTGGGTATTTTGCAAAGCTATGGTAAAAAGGCAGTATTTGCCCCAGGAGCTTCCATACTAGCATCGTGCATAGATATAATTATTCGGAGCACTCCTATAGAAGTTTTCATCCCAAATACACGCAGAAGGGAGACAGATATCTAAAGACATATTGCTTTAGCCACACCTAAAGCACAAAGCTAAGTTGAAACGGCAATGTTTCTCATCCTCTTCATGGTCGCTCTCATAATCCTTCTTGTTATGCACAAAGTTATCAGCTTGCTTGATAAAGCCCAAAGCCAGGGCTTCTCTAGCTACTACTAGAGATTATTGACAACATCCTTAGTACTACATAAGGCTTGGAAGTTCAGCTGGGCTCTTGCGACGGGGAAAAAATGTCACCTCACTTTTCATCAAGCCTTACATTCAGAGAGAGGAAACCCAAAAGAGCTGGGAAGAAAACCAGAAGTGATAGTCCAGAGAAATCAGAAGCTGTAGAAACCAAGCAAGTTAGAATGAAAATGCATGGGGGAGTCTTCAATCAAGACAATGCCCAACCTTCACGGGAAGACTGAAACACTAGAATTTCTTGCTCAGATCGATAAATACACGCCTGTGTTGGGTTTTCCCCAGGGCTCTGACGAGGAGGACTTGCACGTAAGAGTATAAGTAATCTCTAGAGCTGGGGCTATGCTATTTCTGCTCTCAAAATAATTGACAAAAATGAAAAGGTTTTGTTGGCATCTACAATCAAAAGTTTTTCTACAACTGAAAACGTGAAAAAACAAGTTTTTTCAGACACTGAAACATTTTGGCCAAAAAGCCCAAACATTTTTGCTTTTCTTTTGGGCAGGGTGGGGTTCCTTTCACAAAAAAGCTAAGGAAATCTGAGATTTGGCATCAAAATTTCCCTTTTCATGAACACAGCCATTTTTGCGGGGGGAGAGGGGGAGACGAAGTGTTGAAAAAATTCTGACCAGTCACACTAATTTTTAAAAGAAAATTCTAAATTTTCAGTTGCTCCCACCTAAAGCTAAGTCTTTTCACACCCTAGTAAAGGATGCTGCGTGTGTACCTAATGGAGTATGCTGCAGCTTGGAAAAGTTCATGCATTTCTGATTCACATCGCTCTAGAAGGTGTAACTCTACCCTGCCTTCTGTGTACTCTCAGCCAGGACCAGCACACTCACCAGGAGGAAGGAAGGTCTTTTATTCAAGTCACTGGCCTGGGTTCATGAATTCCACTTCACACCTGGCTTTGCCACAGGCTTGCTGAATGACCTGGGGCAAGTCAGGTTATTCTCGGTGCCTCCATTCCCCGGCTCTCCAAGCTGGACAGTATCCGCTCCTTTCCCCCACCCGCATTTGTCTATTGAGACCTCGAACTTTGGGCAAGAACTAACCCGTCTTATGTGCATGTACAGTGGGACTCCAAGCACTCCTATTAAAAAATCAAACAGGAATCGGTAATAATTGTTCATTTCTATTAATACCTTTTGTTTGGGGTGGGAAAAAGAAATAACCTTTAGTCCCAAAACAAGAGTCAATATATATCCACTAGAGAAGCCAAAGAAATGCTCGATGTGATTGGAAATCGTACCTTCAGCTGTTGAGCCCTGGATTGTGTTTTTTACGCAAACTCCACAAACATGGGAAAAAACTGACAAAGCTACGCCTTTTCCTCTGTAGTAAAAACAGCATTTAAAGAAAATGCCGAGTCTTGTATGGAGGACAAGGTACCTCCTCATTTGAGTCTAAATCTATAAAAAATATTATCAATTTCTGCATAAATAACCATTCTGGTCTGAAATCAGCTATATGACTTCGCTTGTGATGGTTTCAACTGGATTTTTCACTGCCAATGGCACTGCACTCTTTAGTACATGACCAGTTGTTTTTAACTTCTTTTTAAAGTTATATTGTGACCCAAAGTATTTAGATGACGTTTTTCTAAATCTTTATGGCTCTACTTAGTTTTTCCTTCCTTTCTCTTCAATACTGTGGTTGGATTTTACACTGGAGTATTTTTTAAATATTTCTTATGAAGTAACATATCCTGAGATGATAAATAAAATGCCAGCAAGGAAAGACTCTGAGTTCTGCCGTGTCCTACATGAATCACTGCTCTGTGGACATCAAGCACACCCGTGCAAGCACAGGTGTAACACCGGGGACCAGGTGTTAGAAAATAGCATGCAAAACAGCTAAATGAGCAGCCATAAGTCACCAGTAGACTCAGGCTGAGGAGTCCTGACTTCCTGGACTTTCTTCTCAGCCACAGGTGACAGTCATGGAGAAGTAGCCCAGAAAAGAGAAGGCTGAGGAAGGACTTGATAACAGTCTTCAGATACCTGAAGGGTGATTATACAGAGGATGGAAATGGACTTTTGTCTGTAGCTCTTGGGGACAGGACTAGGAACAATGACCACAAGCTGCAACCGGGAAAAAACTTGGGCAGGAGCTATGAGTGGTCAGGCATTGGAGCAGGATGCCCAGAGAAGCATTGGATTTTCCGTGCTTGGAAACTTTCAAAAGCAGGTTAGACAGACACTCGGGTGGGACGGTTTATTCAGGGAGGCCCCTGCCTTGAGCCAGGGGTTGGAGTGGATGACCCTCTGAGGTTCCTTCCAGCCCCACTTTGCAATGATTCCTACATTTCAAGGGATTGTGGTTCCCTTCCCTTGTTATATGGCTATTTGGAAGACAAATCTGAAATTTATCTGTTGTAAACTGAGGCTAAGGCATACAGAAAACTTGGAGAACAAAACCATTAAATGATGCTCATTCTCTTATCAGCATATGGCAAGCTAATCTGAGGTTTAAAAAAGCAGCTGGACTACAGTAATTGCAATATATTGCTTCCCCAGGGGACCCAAAACAGACTAAACGCAGACCGCTACCCAACAGGCTGGGAAAAACTCAAGTAACCCCTTTGGTCTGACCTTAAGTGGTTGGTCAAGTGCTCTGGACAGAGCCACAACCCCCATTTTTAACTGGCTATAAGGATGGACACATTCAACACACAAACCACAGACAGAGATGGAAAGGAGATCAAGATCTAACAGATTTCTCCCCCTCTGGACAAGAAGTCCACACAAAAAATCCTACTGGAACTACTTATTCCAACGCACACACATGTTCTTCTTCCCCGCACGCACAAATATCTTCCACGAACAGCCTTGTCAAATAGAAGGCAACATGAATTCATTGAAATTAATGTACTGTGAAATAGTCCACCTTCCCCAGAGAGCAGCCTTTTAAAAAAAAAAAAAAAAAGCATCTAAGGGGTTTTTTAGACTCTTCAGCTGTGTTTATACATAAGGATCTTTCAGGAAGGCCAGAGGACAACCTTGTCAAACACACCTGCCTGCTGCCTCTTCGCTTTCGGTTTTGTTGCTGTTACTGGTAAAGAACCTTTTGCAGATTCTGGCAGAAAATCATGCGCGTGAGCTCCTGCTGGAGAGCTGCACAGACACAGCGCATTTGTCATCGTGGTGGGAACGCAGGATAGGAAGTGCACCTCACCATCCACAAATGAGAACTGAGTATTTGCAACGTAAATAAATAGGAAGATCAGAGAGAACGTTGTTCTGTTCTCTCTAAAGCTTCTCGTAATTTGAAGAAGCTAAAGAAGAAAAAAAAAAAAAAAAAATCAGATTTCCCAGGGCAAGGGTGCTCCCTTTAAACACGTGCTCTGGACGCAGGACAGCCAAAAGGCAATCCAGAGTAAAAGAGAAATTCCACTCTAAGCATGATACACTGGTCCCTCCCAATGAAGACATCTGGATCCAAGAGCAGGGTTTGCCTCTAAAGGCTTGCCTCTCAAACTTTTATACTCCTCACTATACCCCAGGGCAGGGCAGTAGCTCTAAATCAGGGGTGGGCAATTATTTTGGGCGGAGGGCCGCTTACTGAGTTTTGGCAAGCCATGGAGGGCCACATGACAGGCAGCCAGGGGCAGATAAATATTAATTTTCTAAACTTTTAGGGGCCCCACGGGCCAGGTAGAATGGCCTGGCGGGCTGCATGCAGCCCGTGGGCCACATTTTGCCCACCCCTGCTCTAAATGCAACGTTTCCACGCTCCTTCCGGTTCAGATCGTTTGAGACCTGTGTTCTGTTGTCGTTGCTGTTTCCACAGAAGACTTTTAAAAAATTAAAAAGAAAGCTACATCTTTATATAGCTAGATTTCGGCTCCCAAACCGCATCACAAGGGAAGTGTCATGAAGACGAAGCAGCTGCAGTTCTTTCACTGGGACTGTCCAGAACTGACCAGACGCCAAAGAGCTCCTATCGTCTGTTGTGTCAATGCCTACTTAGGGAGCCCTTAATCTGTGAATTATTGACACGATAGAGCACAGCATCTCTTTAGGAGCTATAATAGCCCTTCATGTCAGTGGACACTTATGGAGGCCTTAATCCATGGATTGACAGGCTAGACCATAAATTTGTGTCCACATCTAATTAGACAGATCTTATTACGCAGCATAGACAGTAGCACTACAAATTTAAGAGCCTGAACTATTGTCTTAACTATATTAATAAGTTGCCCATCCAATGAAGTCGCATATGTCCAGCCCAAGCAAATAAACTGTTTTTCTTTTTGGTCTTCATGAACCTAAAATCTCTCACCTTCTTCCTCCCAGTGACACTCTGGGCCTGAAATTCCTAGTCAAGCAAAACCAACTTTTGCTGTTACTTAAGGAAGATGTCTTATGCCAGAGGAAGGAGTTTAGGATTTTTATTACCAGAATATCAAAAATTAACAGTAGTTGCTCTCGGTATGTGGAACATGAGTCAAGTCTACACTGAGACCTGAAGCCTGAGCGGGACACGTTCAGATGAAGCTTTCCTTCAAGCTATTATGAAAGAAGAGGCCAGGCACAATGTGACGAGTTGGACAGGCACTTCCCCCAATGTACAGAGGCTCTGGTTCATGACTCTTATTCGACGTTTGCCGGTTATGTGCCAAAAGAGCCCCCAAAATCTTGCCAAACAAAACGAGATGAACTCTGCTCAGTTCGGGAGGTTGTTGCAATCCTGAAACCATGTTTAGTGAAGCCACCATGGTTAGTGAAGTCAACATCCTCTTTCTTGTGAAGTCTCAGGCAAACTTCAGGCAAAGCTGTGCCGATTTCCAAGCACAATTGGGCCGAGATACGATATTAGGGAGAAGGTGTTGGGCATGCCCTGGGGTTCTCCAAGGTCTCTCCACCAAATCTGGTGCAACGTGATGGTCTGGGGCGAATCCCCCTTTCTTTCTGAGTTCTTGGCACCAAAATCAAACCCCAAACTCTATTAAGTCATGATGAGGCTGGGCTGACACTCGCAGCAAACACATTCACCCGAGGGCAGCTGGGAATGAGGTCCTTGGAGCTCTGGCTAAGACCCCTGGAGAGCAAGATCTCATCCTAGAAACACCGAGACAGTCTGGACCAGACCAGGGTTATCACACCGGCTGCTCTTGCATCACTGACTTCTCTAGGACTTCAACCCTAGGAAGACTAGGCCTGGAAGGAAATTAAAGCCTCCGCAACACAGCATATTTAAAACACATCTGTATATACTACACATGTGTGTACACACACACACACACACACACACACACACACACACACACAGATGTCCTAGGTCAAATTCTGACCTACTTTCTTAACATTAGTTTACTGATCTATTTTTTCAATGTACAAATTAAAGAAAAGGGAGGGGAAAAAAAGAAACTGAAACTGTAAAATCTGCACAGTTCAGACTCCACTGCACAAGAAACTGGATTCAGAAATGTCCCATGAGTTATTGCTCTTGCCCAATTATGATGATTAATCAATTACCAGCACTAAAAATTACCCAAGAAAAAAATGACAAGCCCTTCTTACACCCAGTTAAATTGTCTTTAACAAGTTAGTAAGCAGTAGCCACCAACCCTCAAGCAAATGTGCCTGCAGCTAAAAGACGCCCCCCCCCCCACATAGGCCTGTCTGCCTGTCTCCAGTGATTAGAGAGGAGCCAGCTGACTCCAGCTTCCTCTGTCCCAGGCTTTGGGCCTCATCAGCCATGCAAATTACAGAGTACTGTGCTGTCTGAATTTCAACTTAGCTCAGAGAAAAGCCTTAGAGGAAGGGTGGAGAAGCAAAAGTCAGCCAAATCCATTCATAATATTTACAGTAAATGGGCCTCTTTGCTGTTGTTTAGTATACAGCCAGGCTAATTATTTTTGAAGTTTTAATTTTAAGAACTCTTCCCCCTTCACCCCTATTTGTCTCCTTTTCCATTCCCCAAAGGTGCAGGAAACTTCCCTCCCCCCCCCAGTATTTTGCTTTTTAACTCCAGAATGAAGGTTGTAGGTAGGAACCTGGCTCCCACCAGAAGTGAACCCTCCTAGCAATATTTTGCAAACTTTAGAAGCACTCCTAGCAATATTTTGCCAAAAGAAAACAACCATTCACAGTCTCGGGCTAACTTATTATACATGTTTGGTGATGGGAGGCGGAGGCGGAGATAAATTTTCAAAGATTAAAAAAAACAAGCGATAGGTTCTCAGACACCTGAAGAGAGGCTTCCCCCCCATTACACACCTGGGCACTGCCGCGTGCAAACTCTTGTGCCCATCACACTGCTGGCTGGCAAAGCAGACCAGCAACAAGAGCTGGGAGTAGAAGCGCCCGCTGCAAAGTCCTGCTAGCAATTGTTCTACGCTGTCTGAAGGGAAAACCCACGAAGCCAAAGCTGTTCTAGTTGCAGCAAGTGTCTTTATTTCATGCCCCGTCAAAGAAGCATCAGAAATGACACACACCTTCACTTTTTTCCAATGCCATTCTGCTTTCCAAAAAGTATTTTTGCTCCAAACGATCTGATCCCTGTCGTTGTGTAGCGACCAGCTTACCAGTTTCAAGCCTGGTTGCTCATTTACATCTATGCACTCCCATTTACACGCACAGACCAGATGCATGCGCACATGCACCGGATGCCTGGCCAGAGTTGTTAAAGGCTGCAGCTGCCCCAATCAGGTAGACACAGCCTCTTTTCTCCTGCGCCGTCTCCCTTGCTCGTGTTTCCTCTCCGGAGATCTCTCAGCTTCCCACCCGCTCGCCCCTTGTGTTTCTCCCCCTCGCCCTGTCCTTCTCCTCCTGCACTGCTCTGCACTACACTGTGCTAGTGTGGTAGCTTTCCAGGTAATTTCCTGTTAATCCTCCAAATCCATTTTGGACATGTGGTTTTATTCCGAGAGAACAATAATCTTCTTTTCCAAAAAGAGCCCAGCTCACCCTAGCTTTGCTTGGCCGGAAACTGTCAGTCCCACCTTCTTGCCCCTGCCCTGGGCTTTTCAGTTTGTCTTGCTATTAGTACAACCTGATGTTGTTTCATTTTAATGAGAATCAGCAAGATTTCAGTGGTTTCCCCTGAAAACACAGGGAACCCGAGCCAGCATTAATGAGCGCGCGGCTGTGTGACCGCCAAACGACTCATATCTAGTATCAGCACAGAAAGACCCAAGGAGGGAGGCATGTAGCTTAGTGCCTCATTTGCATGAGGAGCCCATGTCCCCTGGGACACGTCCATCTTCAACCTAATCCCAACCCGTATTTGAACCTGAGCTCTTAAGAGCATGGGAGCAGGCACACACATGACTTAGTACCACACAACACAGAGAGCCACACCTGCAGCTGATTTTGCCAAAATGTATGTCCACATGTATAATGTATAATTACTTCTTCTCAGATTCCCATTGATATCAATGGGTCTGAGTCTCCCTTTCAGTCACACCAGGGTAAATCAGAGCCAAAGGAGCTTGTCTGGCATACAACCAACATAAGCAAACTTTATGTCCAAGGATTTCCAGATTATAGTTACTGGGCTAGGGCTTTTGTGGGATGAAGACAAAGCTTTTTCAGTAAAAAAAGAAATAGAAATGGGGGGGGGGGGGGGATCCCAAAGGAAAAATTCCAACCAAAAAATCCAACAATCCAAATCTAGCCAAAAAGCAACGTCGTGCTGGTGCAGCCCGGTCACCTGCGCTCTTTGTTCATTTTGCAGGTTGGTACTTGGAAGTCTGATCTGCGCTTAGTCCCCTAAAGAAAGGCGGGGGAAAGTTGTGGCTCTGAACTTTCTCTCCTTTCTCTTGACAATATGTAGCTATGTACGTTCCATGTTAAAAGGCTTGTAAAGGCCGCCATAAAAATCAATGCATAGCAGTCTAGTATTTCCAAATTGATACCTAATACTCAGATGTGTATTACAATTTTTTCCTGAGTGCATTTCACGCGCGCACACATCCCCTGTAGCTGCACGCCTAATTTTAATATCGAAAAAAAAATCCTCTCCCAGCAGCACACTGACCTACAGTTCTCCCCAAAGTTATTACAAGACCAAAAACAGACATCTACCAAAAAAAAAAAAAAAAAAGGGGGGGGGGGGGAAGAGAAACCACCCTCGATTAAACACTGTTTTCCTAGAGGGTAGGGAAATGTTTCTTATACTGGTATAAAACATGGAAAAATACAGTGGGGAACAAATGCTCTTTTCATTCCCCCCTCGCCCCCCAGCCCCGTTCCATAACAATTATGAAAACTGTTTAGATGGGATGGCATTTTGAACACTTACTGCATTCCAGCCAATAAATTCCATTCCCGGATCTGATGGAAAAAGCACCCCCCTCCTCCTCCCCTCCCTTCCCCTCCCCTCGCTTTCATTCCTTCTGTCTTTCTTTACAACCTAATACCCTGTCGACTCAGGGCCAGGGCCTACTTAGGGGGAAAAACAACACCAAGCGCCAGACAGCATGCAGACTGAAAAAGTTAATCATTACTTCTGTCTGCCTTCATAATCTAATCACTTCTATTCCTAAACACATGCAGCAAAGCTCTCATGCTTGCTTCTCTCTCTCCTGCTTGCACACACGCAGGGCCGGGCCTGCAAAAAACCCCACAAACGCAAAACCCCTTGCTTTCGGGTGGTCTCTCCTGCCACCCCTCCAATGCAACACCAGTCACCCCCTGTTAAGAATAAAGGCGATTAACCAAATGCTTTAGCAAGGGACATTTAAAAATATTTGGGCTGGGCTCACAAACTAGGAGCTGCTTATCTGTCCCCTGTCCCCTGCAACACTCCCGCTCTGCCTCACCGTTTACTCTGAATTACTCATATTGAGCAATTAAACAGCATATTACATTCACTAGCTAATTAATCTTCCCACCATACCCGCAAAGGAGGTACGTGCTGGCACCCCCATTTTGTAGACAGGCACAAAAGCTGACGGGGGATTAAGCAATTTGCCCTAGGCCGCAGACTGAGACAGTGGCAGCGCCTGGATTAGCATTAAGTTCCTGGCTGGCAGCCTCTGCGCCCAGGACCCGCTCAGCCTCCCATGTCTAACCGAGGGAGGGCACCCAGTTTCGCCATGGCTGTCCCTGACCTAGTTACAGCACAATTAAGAGCGGCAGTCTAGACGAGCCCCGCTCACTGCCCTGTAACTGGGTTAAGCCCCGGGGCAGTCCACGGTTTTAGTTCGGTTGCAGGGACGCATTTAGGTGACTGCACCTTCGAAGCACGGTGCGAGTGGGTCAGAGGACAGCTGGATTATCACCGGGCCACCCGCCAGCTTTGGTGGGGGGCGCCGAACCGAGCGCCGCGGTCTGGCACACGAGACTGATGCTTGCTCCCCCGTGCGCCTCACCGATGCGGCAGCTGACAGGCGCTACAAGGTGCCGGCTTTACTTTCTACTTCCCTTCCTTTCCCCGCCCAGCAGCAAAACCACGGACTGGTATTTGTGTCTTCAAACCCACCTCAGCATTTATCTGTCTGTCTGTGACAAAAAGAAAGGCAGAGAAGGGGGAGGAGACCAGCACTCCCGCTATCACAAGTCACCAAGCTCCCTTATGCTAAATCCCCTCCGTGCCAGAGAGACAATTAGACACAAACCATCTTCCAAGGCATTTCTACAGCCTGGCACGGCACATTTTCCTGGGGCTTCCTTCCTACCTCCTCCCATATTCTCTGTACCCATCCCCTCCCTTGTCCCAACAAAAAAGCATTGCTAGCCAAGGTTAGACTATTAAAAACGGTTTCTCGGGGCCTAATCCCCAAGAGATGTCATCGGGGTCTTCTCGTTGCTATAGCTGTACATTTTATTTGGGCAAGTAACTCCCCCCCAGCTTTGGCGGTGATAAGATGTGTTGGGTGGGTGCAAGCGGAGTCGGGTAAGGGATCTCGGACTGAGCCACTGACACCAGAGATGCATTGTCCATACAGCTCTGCAAGCCTGTGATAAAGCCTAGGAACAGTAACGGCTGCTTTGCGCTAAGATTTATGCATTTGTTCCTGGTAACAAGCTAGAAAGTCTCTGCCCGGCTTCCAAAGAAAATTAATTCATCAGTTCAAACCTGGTGATGTAACATCAAGACTCCCGGCTAGTTTTCCAAATAAAACTTCTGCCCTGTGATTCCTGCATTGCTGCTCAAAGTATGATTTTTTATTTTATTTTTTTATGATTATGTATTTACTCTGTCCAGACTGGTGCTGCAGAACTGAAACACCCCTGTCAAACAGGACATTAATCAGCCAGCAGCACTGAACTCTCCTATCAGTAGGGCAAACTCTTTCTGCTTGGGTGGGGTTCCTTTCTTTCATGGTGGGGGAGGTCTTCAACGCCAGTTAAGTGCTGGCCTAAATGCAATCCTCCCACTGCTCCTGCAAGAGGCAGATTAACGCTGCACCCCCCTGCTCTGCAAACCCAGTCACATGTCAAAGTCCAAAGAGAAAAAAAGGTAACCCCCCAAATTTGCCTACTAACTTTGCCTTTAGAGTCTCTACCTCGGAAAGACTGGGAACTTCCACCCTCAGCAGTAATGCTTTGTAATTTGTAGTATCGATACACGGAGGGCATCCCTATCAGCACACAGGCCATTCGCTCTGCAGCCAAGGGAAGCCAACTTTGCCTTTATAAAGTGAAGGATGGTTAAACATTCACCACCTCTCCAGCAATGACATTTGCCAGGTATGAGCAAGATTGCTTCAGAAGCTAATGGACACCTGAGTACAAAACTGGGGAGACCAGCATGTGTGTTTGCATGATCTTAAAAACTAGAAAGGGCTGATCAGATCCCCAGAGATGGGAAGTCTGTCTTAAAAAGCAGGACATGCAAGTCACATGCACCCATGGGAGGCTGGCATAGTGCTCACCTCTAAAAAGGTGATGCTCTACTTAACTTATCTAACCTTAGAAGTTAGTTAATTAAATGTCTTACCTAACTAACTTTAAAAGCGCTCTCCTGGCGCTATTTTGCAAAAAGAAAACAACCATTCACAATCTTGGGCTAACTTCTTATAGGCACCACCTATGCATATATGTGTAAACATATTTTAAACCGTCAACCACTTGAGCAGTTGTGAATTATTGCTCTAAAACAAAAATTTGCTTTCTTCCTACTTAGACAAATTAGCAAAAACTCAAAAGATCAGTGCAAGCGTTCTGGGGGCCTGCAAGTCATCAGCTCACAACACAGACATAAAGGTTTCTCAGGACATGCCTGATTAAATCATTTACCATGATCTAGCACAATGCTGGATATGCCACTTTGTACAGGAGACCTAATGAGAACGACTACAGGCACAAGGGACTATTTTTACATGTGCACACACACTGCCTCAACCAAGAGGGCAGACAGCTTGCGAAATGAAGTTGAAGGTGGCATTTTGAAATTGTAACAGCAGATCAAAAAGAGAAAAAAAGAGTAGCAAGCCTCGCCTACAAGACTCCTCCAGCCTGCATTCACCCTACCTGCATCACCCTGCTCTGGCGCCACGGTGTATTTTGCCAAGTCACCCTTGCTGCTTCACACACTGGCAATTACAACCGGAGGCTCTCACCGCGTTATGAAAACACAACGCAACAGCAGCAGACGAATAAACTCTGTGCTGTCTCCTGTAATAGCCACTCTCTGAATAACGATAAGGTTACTCAGCTAGGTGGCTGTTTTGTGTACATGTAATCAGGGAAGTGATGCTGAGCCTCCCAGCGAATCCTGCTGGTGCATACAAACCCTGGGGAAGTGGTGAAATCAGGCCGAGAGCGGTCTTGCTCTCAGCAATGTCTAATCCCAACCAGGCCATGCCATCTGCTCTATGTACATATGAAGGCCTTGGTTCTGCAAACCACTGGTGCCAAAGTCTTACTGGTGTAAGTACACCACAAAAAGTTTTAAATGGGACAGGGAGCATGCTGAGCATCAAGAAGAAGCAGCAAGGCTCAAGTCCTCAAAGGTATCTTGATATCCAATTCCTGATACCAATGGGACTCCAGTGAGTCCAGACATTTCAGTACCTTAGAGGGTCTGGGCCCGAAAGACTGATCAGGATGGGGATGGTGGCTCTTAAAATCGTGTCTCTTCACACATGCCTACATCCCATCCTTTGTACCTTGAGCATTAGCAAGTTAAAGCAGAAAACAAGCTAGGAAACCTATTACCACACTCTTTGACAGACTATACTTAGCACTTAACCATACCTGTTCCTCCACTGATGCTTTGGATGATAATAATCCAAGGAACTGCACGATCAAAGCCAAAATATCATTAGGCCCAAATGAGGTGTTCCTATATTAATAAATACAGAAACACATCCTAAATATAGGTGTTCCTATATTTATTACTATAGGAGCACCTCATACTCCCATAGGTGTTCCTATATTAATAAATATAGGAACATCCCCTGCTCTTTCCTGCTCAGGGCAGGGGGTACCTCCATCACCTATAAATTCACGTTCAATTTTAATGTAAGGCCCAACTCATAGTCAGACAACAACTGACATCAAATCTACCAAGGCAGTTCTAAAAGGTATTTTTTTTTCATCCCGATGAATGCACTGGATCTCAGAAAGGACTTCCAAGGAACATCTGAAAACAGGCTAATGACTTAATGTTATTTGGAAAAAACCCAAAACAGCAGGGGGACATGAAGCACAAGCACTAAGGAGGTGGCATTTGGGGAGCTGGAGCTACACTGCTTTTTGAACAGCCAGGTTAAAAGGGTAAGGAAGGGCTGAGCAAACTCTTACAAAGCTTCTCAGGTTTTTTTGCAAGTTAAAACCAAGATAATGACACTGGGTGGGGACCAATTTTGAGGGCTGAGCAGCCAAACCAAAATTAGCCTCCAAGCCAAGAGCTTCCCTGGCCTCCCAGTTTGGGGAAGGAAGCTGAGAGCAGTCATGAAAAGATCCTTCAGTGCGCTGAGAAACAGGCTGAGTGCAGCGCTCCAGCAAAGGTGACCCTGCTAGTAAAATATTTTTCAACATAATACAAATAAAATAAAAGTGCTCAACCAGCCCCTCTCTGAAAAATCAGGCCTCATGAGAACTTCGGATCAAGGGAAGGAAAAAGGCTCTTTTCTTTTCCCCCCTTCCCCTGCTCCCTCTTTCCTCCTTTTTACTAATAGCTATGTTTTCTTTTCTTTTTAACTTAGCCCTTTTCTCATAAAGAAGTGATGTAATTTCCTGTCTTGTCCCAATGTTTCCTGTTAATTAACACGGTGAAAGTTATCATCACGTATTTAAAAGGCTACCCCCCCCCCCACAAAAAAAAAAATGAAGAAAATAGTTCTCTGTTAATAAGCATTGCATCATACAACGCGTGCACGTGTTTGCGTGTGCCCATGTGCGCACACAGATCCAAAAATGTTTTTTAAGCGATGGAGCTGGTCCAGCCCTTCAGGCAGCACACCCGTGGGGCTCGAGCAACCAGAGCTGGCACGCAGTGGTGCGAGCTATGCCCGCCTTCGTCAGCCTTGCCCTCCAACGGGAATCCGCCCCCAGGGTCTTTGTGCTTCTGCAGCTTGCTCCCTCGGGAGACACCCTACCGCTGGGAACATGAGATTCCCCTGCCAGCCTAGACCTGGGGCCGCTCACTGGAACAGGCATTTTGCCTGGCAGAGGACCGGCACGCGTATGCCCGCCACCACCTTACCTACAATGCACTACGTGCATGCACAAGTATGTTTTGAGCAAAAACACTCAGGGGCACAACTCCGCTCTCATGAAAGCGCCGTGCAAGCTTCGCTGTCCATCCAGCAGAAAAGGATTATTTTAAAGGTGTCACCCCCAGAGCCCTTTCCTCTGAAAGCTCTCCCAATAGACTCCACTTGCCGGCTTCAGAAGAACAAAATATTGGGTCAACACCAACACGAGTGGAACCAGCCTTCCTGTGGAGCACGTTAGGCAGGCATGGGGAAGAGTCCTTCCAGACACCAGACATCCCCTCCACCTGAGACGAGCTAAAGGAAATCTTGCATCCTCCATGATCGCATGACCTGCCCTCCTCTGCTCCTTCTTTGTGCTGCCCGGGCCCGCCCGAGGCGAGGGAGCAGAGTCGGGGGAGCGGGATGCTCTCTGTCCATCCCTTCCACTCTCCCATCCCAGCAAAATTAGCTAGACAAGCTACTACTGAACGAACTGCTGCAGTCCCGTTGCGTCCTCCGTTTGCCAGGGCCAGCCGAGACTGCTGCACCCCAGAAGTGCAGAAGACAGTTGCCCAGGCTCGGCGCTGCTGAAGGGGCTCAGGGGCTTCACCCCCGTATCCCACCAGTCCCCAAGGGTGTACCACACCAAAGGAGTGGGAATCCCAAGCCAGCAGAGCTGTTCTCTCCTGGACAACCGCGGAAGATCCCCGGCCAAGGAACCCAAGGAGAGGATTTCTTGCAGACGGTTGTGCTCCTGCAGGAGACAGCCTGGCAGCTGCCAATGAGGTCACTCCACCATCGCTCGAGGTCGGGAGCCAACAACGTTCGAAGAATACATCCAAGACGTTAACACTCGTTTTTTCTTTAAGCAACATCAACAATAATAATAAAAATAAAGGCGAACAAAAGCCAGGAGCCGGAAATCCTGAGGCATCCAGCGCCCTCCATTCCCACTGACCTCAGCACCAGGCAGGATCAGGCCATGTTCTTGTTTCTACTACGCAGTTCCTCGCTCGCAGTCACGATATCACCTATTCCCCAGTTTCACGTTAAACAAGCCCAAGGCAAATGGCCCTTACACAAAGGAGGGTGTGTGGGGAAAGGGGAGGAGGGTGGTTGCAAGGAGGGGAACAAATTTAGGTAAAAAGTGAAGCCGTACGCTTGAACTTTACTTTCTTTGTGTGTTACGGCTAAGTCGAGACCGTGTATCAGCAGTTAATAATATCTTGGAGCTCAAAATAAACTGTAAAGGAAGCTACTTTGTGACAGTAGGCAGGCAGCCAGGCTGCTCTGTGGGTCATTCAATCCTGCTCAAGAAAGATGGTACTGCTGGCAGTGACCTCCGCGTGGCCTGTTACAGTATTATTTTACACGGCTCACGCAGAGGTCACTACAAGCCGGCACCAGCAGGAATGCCATGTTCATCTTTTGAAACCACCCAGTCACACAGCTGATAAGACTGACCCGTCTCCCATTTGGTCAAAGGGAGAGAGAGGTCATTATCAGCGTCTCTCCCGAGTCCTCGGGAGTCCTAGAGGCTTTGGAGATGGGACCCGATAGGCACGGGCTGATAACCCTGCAACAACCTTAGTTAATAGTCAAGCGGCTGGCGGACAGGAGCAGGTCACGCTGCGTGGGCACAAGCGGGGCAGTCTGAGACACGGGCTGAAGGGGTGGTAAGGTCAGCAGGGGCTGTCTGCCCCGCAGCGGTCACCACAGGACATTTTCCTTTGCTGACCACTCTTGAAGAAAGCCCGCATGACTAATATGCTTGCATCGCAATTCAGGAATATCCACAAATTCCAGCCGCTTCTGCTTTGGGGCAGCCCGGCACGAGACGGTGGGCTTGCTACAAGCGCTCTTTCCTGCCCAGGGCAGGGGGTCGGGCTCAATAGTCTATGCAGGTCCCTTCTGACCCTAACGACTATGAAACTATGAAGAGGGAGGTGCTGGTGGTCCATGCTTCTGCAAAACTTGGCCCCTGGTTTCTTGAGCTGGAAATCCAGAAAGCAAAAGAGGTCTAAAGCTAGTGCCCAATTTTGAAAATGTAGGTTGTGACTTCTCTTCTCAGGCCTAAATCCCACCTCGTTCCCTATGAGCCATCCCACCAACACTACCGAGAAAGAGGAAGCAGCTATGAAAAGAAAGCTGAGAGCCCAACACGGGACACATGAATCTACCACCATCAGCAGGCATTTAAGATCTCCCTTTGGCTGCAGTCTCAGCCTCCGCTTGCAGAAGCAGTTTCAACCCCTTTTCCTACTCCCATTATCAGACAAATGCACATGGCAAACGCTATTTGTTCCTGTACTGTAACTGATACAGGCTCATGGAAATCATAGATTTAAGCCCATCTCCCTGCCAACATGGGCTTGTTTCTTATGATACAGTTACTAATATTTTTGTCCTCTCTAATTTTAAATGTCCCAAGTGATTGCATTTTTTTCTGCCACTTTCATTGGGTACATTTTAGTTGGCAGGTAGATACCATTCTGAATCAGACCAAGGCAAACAAGCAGATAAACACATGCATGTTACTGGGGCTAAACTGACTTTAAAATCAATTTTTCTATTTATTCTTCTCCAAATTGTTAGGTTGCTGTAGAAAAAATAATAGCTTAGAAACCTATTTGCCAGCAGCAGTGAAAAGACTAATATACAATAGCCTTGCAAAAATAATGCTACAGTTGGAAGCTGGTTGTATTAGAAATCATTGTGGCATATAATACTAATGTGTTCTTCTGCTTTGCAGAAATTAAAGTAGATTTTGCTCATCAAAGGGAAGTTTTGACAGAGGAAATGCTTTTCCCCATCCACCAGAAAAAGCCCCTCGTGGCAGCCTCTCTTTTGTGCTTTGCTGTCAATTGTTTTCAAGGCAGGATTTCTTGGGAACAATCCTGTAGATTTTAATAGAGATGAAGTGAATAGGGTTTGGGCATGATTACTACAAAAACTATTGAATTTAAATATTGAATCCTTGCCTACAAGCTGTTGTTTCTGTTCTTTTTTTCCAAGAAAACTATCCTCTTAAAACCTTTGAGGGATATCATTATTATATTCTACAGGATGATTGAAATAACCCTATGAAAAGAACCATGTTTTCCATTATATGCTATACATGCTGGAAGTTGGTTCAGTTCCAACACCAGGGCTGTACATATGTATTCAAAACACAAGTACACTGACCACACACACACACGCGCGCGCGCACACACACACACACACACACACACACACACACTCTCTCTCTCTCCCCCCTAACCTTTGCCAGTCAGGTCTGTCCCCACTCCTTTGCCTTTTGAGATTCCTCCTTAAAAAGCCCACCCTGCTCCTGGAAGAAAGTCTAAGACAAGGAGGAGCTAGAATGGGGAAGCAGAGGCCAAAAGCTACAGGGAGTCCTTGCCAAGTCCCAGTCTCTACTTCACTGGCCTGGCTACACTCTGCCATGGTCAGATGATGTGCGAGGGAGCTGCAAGGCTCCTAGCCTGGCAGGCAGCCTGGTTTGCTCCAAAGACTTCAATGCTGTCATCTCAGTGTTAACCCCTGATAACCTTGTCCTTTCGAGGGTGGGACTGAATTTTTAGGTAAGCTATTTAACACACGTGAATACAAGCGAATGCTGCGTATGACCTGTTCTTTTGCAGGGCTAAGAAAGAAAATTTGCGATACAACATGAACATAATAATAAAAAAAAATAACAGTAATAAAAAAAGGCATGTGCTCATGTAAACTAAGTATAAAGGACTACTTAAAAAAAAAAAAAAAAGTTATCTATTGTTTATCCCACAGACAAATATACAACCCTAGTTGCACCGGAAGATTTCCCAATTCCAGATTATAATAGGATGTCGATTTGTAAATACAGGCATTTTGCAGGCGGTTATAAACTCTGTATTGGAGGGAGGGGAATGAGAAAACATCGTTAGGATTTCTTGGGAGCAACCTTTCCGATTCCTGCTTCTGTCCGATTTGCTGGGGGAATTGGGGCTGAGGGGGAACCTGTAAGTCGAGCCAAAAAAACCCCCCAAAAAAACTGTGCTTCTATTGTGAATAGTTCCAGATTTATTTTTTTTTAAAAAGGTGCTTCCCCCGGGTGGACACAGATACCAGCAGGGATCAAAGACATAGTGAAACATTCCAGGCCTGCCCGCTATTTCATAATGAAATGTCAGTCAGCTGCACATCGGAGCTTTTGTAGTAAAGATGAATCAAACTGGAATTAAAGTGCTCCATTAAGTAAGCTGAGGTTTGTTTGGAGGGAAAGGCAGAGGGAGCAGGGACAGAAAGCACCGCCGACATCTCTTCAGACTCTTAAGTGGCTTCCTATCTTTGCAGTCCCTGTCTTCAAAAGAAATCCAAAGTGTTAACCCTGAATGACATGGGAGCTAGAGCTTGTAGGCGCGCAACGCTGCTGTGGCTCAGACATTTCAGGAACGTCTGGCGAAGCTTGGAAGAACAGAGCGGCTCAACCTGCTGAGTTTGCACCCAGAAAGGCCTCGATACAACGGCCCGGGACAAAACTATGAAAAGACTCTTATGGACTTCAATGGGCTTTGCAGCGAGTCCAAAATGAGCGTCTGTCACCAGTGACACCCCTCATTGAGACTGAAATCTGTGATGGGTCTGATATCCCGCTAACAACCCCGTCATAAAAAGTAAGGATGATCAGGATCTGAATCAGCTCAACTTGTTTCCAACTTGCCAGGCAGCTCTGAGTCTCGGAGGACTCCTCCTGGGAAGCAGAGGCTGAGCTGCCCATATACCGCATGGGACTGCAGCTAACGGGCAAGACACTTGGACTCAACCCTCATCGATTCATCTTCTAAGAAAGAGTCAAATTAAAACGTGTTTAAAAATGGTTGCCTCTCCAATACGTGGGGTAAAAGTAGGATCAAGAACCAAATGAACAAAAAAAGACGACAGTTCCCTACTAGCTGGGCAGGGACACCTGTTGATTTGGTGGCAGATTTCTTGAGTGTGAAGTCCTACTAAACTAAGCCGGAGAGAGAGCAGTAAAAAAGAGAGCAGGGCAGAAAAAAAAAAGGGAACAAAATGAATGCAAGGCAGAGATTATGGAAGGAGGTGGGAGAGAGAGAAGAAAGAGGGAGGACTGGAAAGTTTTCCCTCTGGAGTAAAGGATTAACTGATACTGCATTAAAATTGAGCCAAGCCGCATGTTGACTTCATGGGCTCCTCTGTTCAGATTTTAACCTTTGGAAAGATTTTTTTTTTAAAAAAAAAGAAAGTTAACCAGGTCCCGGCAGGTCAGGAGGGCTGTGCTGTCAGGGTTCCCCTCCCTTCCTCTTTGCCCAAACTTCCTTGCCCTCCCACCCGCACTTCACTTCGTCTCACTCCTTTTAAAAGTGCCACAGACAACATGAAAGGGCAGCTCCAGTGAATTAAAGGTCACCTCTGTGCATTTCAGGAGGAACCAGTTCCTTTGTGAGGACCCCCACGGGATTACGTTTTCACATTCAGCTCCCTTTTTTTTTCTTCTTCCCTTGCCAAAAGAATCAAGCCCCTGGCTCCAGGCTCCCGACCTTCCTCCCACCCTGAACTGAGCCCCATTCATTAAGCTGGCTCACTGCAGTGCAGGCCAGGCCAGGAAGAAAAACAGAAAACAGAGCAAGTGAAAGACAGGCTCAGATTGGTTATTTCGAGGGGGAAACACTTGCAGGAGCTCGCTCTATATTACCCACATCGTTCCACGCCGGTCTCCTCTCGATGCTATCCCGGGACCTCTGCCATTCAGCAGTGAACTTGCCCTCAAGAGCAATCAAGAGCAATATAATATTAGTAGCTGAACCTGAGGCTCTTAAAGAAAGGATCCAGCCTGGAGGAGGAATAGTAGTGTGCTGCTTCTTGTTTTAAGCCACTGCTTCCCTTTTTCTATCGCAACGTCTTTGCTCCTACGGGCCCTACCGCACTTCTCCTGTAGGACTAGGAATGTTACGCCCAGCGTCCTGGCCCGCTTCCCAAATCCCCATACATGGCCATCGCACTCTGCCGGACCGTCTCCAACCCTGCCAGCCTCCGCGGACACGCCGCCGTCGCCCCGCTGCCCAGACAGCAGCACGCAGTGCCGGACACCTGGCGGTGGCTGCTGGTGGCCAAAGAGATTCCTCGAGGGAAGGCGGCACGTAGCTCTTTAAAGGGAACCCCAGGTACAGCCACGATCCACCTGATCCCAGCGCTGCCCTGCACTTGCCATCCGCTCAGCTTTCAGATCTCCGGCAACCTGGGGCTCGTGCAGCCCCGTGGTACGAAAGCGTTGAGCCAGAGTCCACACAACTCGCTGGCCCTATGAGAGGCTGCACTCTGCCTGGCACTGGTGAACCACTGTCTGTTCGAACTCAGAGGAGACGGGGCTTTTCCCAAGGACGCCAAGTGCCCCCTTGAACAGCTCATGAAAGCCCCAGTCAATACCTCGTTGTACTACCCGAAGGATGTAAAAAAAAAAAAAAAGAGAGAGAGAGAGAGAGAGAGAGAGAGAGAGAGAAAGTCGGCTTCAGAGAACTGCTGCAAACCCCATTTCTTTGCCCGGGTCTCTCCGGTTGGGATTTGCAGAGCCGCACTCCCGTGCGCGCGGAGAGGAGCTGCCAGTAAATCAGACCAAATTCAAAACAAATGCTCTTTCATGTGGAGGCATTCAGCTTTGTTTCAGGGCTTGTGTAGCTAACCGTATCCCTTCATGAGTCAACACTCCTATCAGCTCCTCATTAAACTAAATGGCTACAATTACACTGGGGAGGAAAAAGGGTGGTTAATGATCGTAAATGGTTCCCCCTGTTTGAAGGGGTTTGGAAAACCTTTGATAAGCAAGACAACCCCCCCCCCCCCCAAAAAAAAAAAAAAAAAAAAAAACAACCCATGCTCCAAAGGAACCAGTGCCGTCTTCTGGGGGCTGGGCAGGAGATTAATAAAACCGTCTCGTTTGGGCCACCTCCACCGGTTCTTGATGTGCTGCGAGACCGAACTACCCCGGTGAGCCCCTTAAGAAAGCATTCATAGGCAAGCCATGTTATTTCCTGCAGCCCAAACCCCCACCTCCCTCCCCCCAGGACCAGACCAGACAGACGAGATGTTATCAATAACGCAAACCTTTCAAAAAGCCCCCTTTTAAAAGCGAGTACTTCCTCTGCTTATTTCATGTGGTATCCTGGGGAACTCGGCTCTCCCCCCTGCTCCACCCCACATATTTCACGGCAAAAAAAACCACGATCTAACAACATCCTTATTGTGTTGTTTTACCTCGTGCTCCTTTGCAGCCTCCCTCTGCCACCCCCTTTCTGCCCCAGACTGGGGGGGGGGGGGGACCAACCACAAGCTCCCCCTCTTCCTTCATTTGATTAATTCTCATTAGGGCCTTTGAACAAACAATATGCTCCCCTCTCGAATAACAGGCAGGGTATATATTACACTGCAAGAAAAACAAACAAGGCTCACTTAAAGACATCCACACCAAATGCAATTCCTGGAGAGAAAGGGGGGAGGAGGGCGGAGGGGGAAGACGCATGCAAAGCAGCAGCCTCCAGATTTCTAAAATGCCAGTCACAGGGCAGCAAACGGAGAAAATGTTCCACAAATCGTAAATCAGCGAGACGCTCTGACAAGGGGCAGCATCTCCCAACACGGACTAGTAGGCAGGGCCCAGCTACGCCTCCTGAAAGCATGATGGACCAGGGAAATGGAAAGGGGACTGGAAGCACTGCACCCCCTGAAAGGCCCACTCTCACTGGAGCTGAGAAGAGCCGTGAGGACGCAGCCCCTCCAGAAAAAAATAAAGCCAATAATGTCTCCTATACGCGGCATACAGCAGATAGGTAAGTTCCCTTTCAGGCACCTGCACACCAGATGCAGTCAGCTGCTCTCCGCACACCCCGCACGCCTGCCAGCTGGACCTTTCACACCATCATGCCCAGCTCTTTCCTGGTCCAAGTCCACACCATACAGTTCCTGGCCCCCAAGTACATCTCTCTGTACCAGTCCCATATAGCTGGAGATGTAATTTAGACCTCAAGTATGTAAAATGCACGTGCACTTGAATGGTTCTCACCTAACTGCTCACCTGCTATAGCTAGTTTGCCTCTCTCAGACAAGACCCCAAGAGTTGGGAATGGAGAACACTTAGTAGCCAAGATGTCCCTGAGCAAGGCCATTATGTCTACTGATGCTATTATTTATTGACTGTACTGTAGCCAGAAAGGTGAACAGACACTAGCTGCATTAAATAACAAAAACCCAGAAGGACTCGAGACCCATGGTCAGACACGGCTCGCCTTACCGACAGAATCAGCTGCGCTTAAGGGTACTTACTACCCGAATCAAGGCAAGGAGCGTTTGACATGCACCTGTCTCCGAGGGTGCAGTTGCAATTTGCCTGCTTAATTAATCTACTTGTAGTGAATTAGCAACAACATTCAACTTTCTCCCCACTGATGTATCCATCCCCAGGCACCAAACCTACTCCACGGGAAGATAGGTCTGTCTCACTGACTTTCAGTGGATGGATTACTTAGACTTGGGCCTCCAACCACACTGAAAAGAATCAGGTGCTCCACTCTCACCGTCAGGGACAGCAATTCTCCTTTTGACATCCCAGCCTAATTGACAGAAAATCTTACAAAGCCTCAGCATCATTCTTACTTCACCCAGAGTCGGGAAATAAAAGGCACTTCAGGTGTAACAAGGAGGAAAGGGACCCGAATGAGTTGATTATACAAGAGCAAATGTAATGAAATGCGTCTTACCTGAAAGCCCCCCAGGGGCTAGACAATTAGTTCCCCCTGTTTCAGTGGAGGAAGGCACAGAGTCTGGACAATCTGCTGCAGCAGGGGGAAAGAGTGAGAAATAGAGAGATATTAGTTCCTTAACACGCTGTAAACAAGGTCAAGAGCAGAAGACACATTCCACAGGGTTTAACAGGAAACTATTACTAATTGTCTGCCCAGTTCATGGTGATACTTCCACCCTAACTCATCACCCTTGTGTAGGCTCCACGCTACCACTTAATCATCAGTCAGGGCATGCAAAAATTATATACTGACTGGAATCTTTTTGTCCCAGTCACTGGGTAATTAGCTGAAGTCTGCCATTCTTGTGCAACTGATTGAACTCCAGAAAGTTGAAACACCGTCTTACACCTTGACCATAGCACAGAACTATATTAGCAAAGTAGAAGTACTAAACCGGAAAATATAAAAACACTTTCTGTCACCGACGGGCTAATGAGGGCTTTGCTCTCTTGCTTACATTTTTGGAGGCCCTTTTTTTTTTTTTGGCCAATTTCAATTACTCAAACACTGAGCCTGCCATTCATGGGAATTTACTTTGCTTTCCATTGTCTTATGTGTACATCAGTGGACTCTAACTGGCTGACTGGACTGAATTCCCTCCATCCACCACTGCAGGGAATTTTTACAAGGAAAAATAAGAAAAAAATAAAGTGTCTCATTAACCATCCCTCTGACCAGATCACAACTTTTTGGTTCAGAGAGGGACAAAGTCTGAAACACTGAAACTATCTTCCCTCTCTACATAACTGTAGCATGAGTTCCACGCTGATCAACCTAGTATTGCTTGTAAACTTGCACTTTTGTTAATCTTCTGTCAAGGGAAATGTAAACATAGAAACACCGGGGTCTCGGTGCATTTAAAAAGTCAGGCGAGCACTCTCCGCGTACACCCAACGCACAGGTTCCTGGCATGCTGACAAGACGACCCTTCTTGTCACCGAATTTGGACATTCCAAATTGTATCTTTTCAGCTATGGTTTTCTCTCAGAGCCAGCCAGGGCCACCGCTACTAGGGCTGAGTTTTCTGTTACAAGATGTTTCCCCCCCTCAGCCAAGCGCTCGCTTCTGAAAACTAGTGAAAAAACATGTGTATGTGTAATCTCATTTTATCAGAGTCAAGTATAACCCATAACAGGAATATACAGTTTAACAGGATACACTTAATCAAACTGAAAACAATAGGGGCGACAGGAAATAGACTTACTTGTGAAATACTGTATACTATACACTTTCTAAATGCCCTGTAGGGTTTTCTACGTTCCAGGAAAAGTTGCTTTTTTTTTTAACCCCTTTCTACTTTCCAATCTAAAATAGAAGATTATCTTGTCCCTTTCCCTTAAGATTGCTTCAAATGAATTTGCTAATTGCTTTCCCTCTGCCCGTGCTTTCCTGAACTGCAGGTTGGATTGTGCTACAGAGCAATGTCCCCTCTTGAGCTCTGATCTGCCCCTACTTGCATATCATGCTCCCGCATGGAAGTCAGCGTAAGCCTTGTGCCATACATCAAAGGACATAATTTGCCCCTTGCATGTCATCTTGCTCTAGGGTCAAATATAACCAGGTCCTCTGTTAGTACACCAGACATTTTTAAGTAACTTAGGTTCTCTCTCTCAAGACAGCCAGAGACAGTTATAGCAATATGTCAACTTCTTGTGACTTAAAAAGACATACCCTTAACCATAAGACCGCTCTGGAGTTAGAGTAATCTTATTACAAGGCAAACTCAAATACAAATACCATCTCTGTGTTTCTCCAGACCCCTGCCCCAAAAGCCTGGACCTTCCTGACTGTGGCTCTGCATCAGGATATCATGGTGCAACCCAGTATACTTTCACTTGGTCGCTCTCTGGACTTCAATTCCTTCCCAATATCCAACATTAAGTTTCCTTTACTGTTTCATTACACACACAAAAAGAAACCTGACCAAGAACAGCACATTTCAGAACTGGGAGAAGTGCAATGCCCAGGTACGGCCTATGTAACTGGTGTGATCCACCTACGTTCTTTACGTTAAACTTGGCTAATTTAGCCACGCATTTCCCTTTATCCCTGCCCTCCGGCTGGTATGGAGTATTTTGGCATCTTTTCCTAAGACTGGATCCCTCTAAGACTTGAGAGGTTCATCCAGAGTGACTAGATGTGTATCCCTTCATGCCTCAAGTCAGTTATCACCCAAAAGGAGCCATTTCAAGGCAAAGTGAAACTGCAAAGATAAGGAGCCCAGCTCAGTGAGGTGCTGAATGTTTTCTGCAAGTTGCTAAACTTTCAACCCCCGTTCAAATGTGCAACCCTTGAGGACACGCAGCATGCTGCTACACTGAGTTAGGTTTTCTGCATCCTGATGACAAACAGAGGATATTTAAATCTACCTGGGAAACAGAATCCAGCGGACTAGCCACCCACCCAGGCTAGCTCCTCCGCCACATCCTCAGTCACTCAGGGCTTGGAGTTTGAACCCAGAGGCCAACTGCTCCTAGGGTTACTTTCTACTTATCCCTGGAAGGAACTGGGGTCAAAGCACCTCCACTTGCTCTTGTTAGACCTCCTCTGGCCATGGGTGGCAGTGACTGCCTCCAGAGGAGACAAGTCCAGCCGGACCCAGCCAGTACAGACTGATGCTAACCAGGCTGATGCAAAACCAGTGTGCAGCCACCTGGAAATAAGGAAACCAGAAGTCCAGCAGAACCCCTTGGAAGCTAAACCACAGGCTCAGCCACGTTCAAGAAGTCACAGGCCTGCACGGGAACACAAGCATCCTTCTGGCCCAGCCCAGTCAGAAACGGGAGCTACTGAAAAGGAGGCAGGATTGCCCAGGCCATTTACACCATCACACAGAAAGAGCTCGTCGATATGGAACAGCAAGACACACGTGGCAAACATCAATCCTCTGGATCATGGTGTATGCGCAGGAGATCTATGCGACCATCACACCAAGGCCTTCATCTAGGCAAGAGTATGGCGAAGTGGAGTCTGCCCTAGACCTACCATCCCCTCCTTGGGCCACAGAGTCCCAAAAGGTCAGACCAAGTCCAGACACTCAGTGCCTTGATGGCTGTTGCTGCTGCCAGAGACCAACAGATTAGAGCTGCTGCTGACTGCCTAGCGCTTCAGTGTGGGCACATTTCTGCCAGGGTGATGTCCCTCAACCTTTCTCCAGCCAAGGAGTACCCTCAAGGCAGCGGGGTTAGGGTTTTGAGGAGCCCTATACTTGCCTTACTCTGGAGGATGCAACACTGTGGTATTTTATAGGAGCCCCACCACATTGCCACCAGACCCTCCAGTTGGATGCAATTTATGGTCATACCCAGGACAGAACGATGGACTTACTAGTTAAACGGCCCCTCTACTTCTGACTTCATTGTACTGACCCCCACCCACCCCAGACTCTGTGAAGGTTCATATCCACAAGGAGTTGGGGTCATATTATATCAAGAGCACAATTCCCTTGGAGCCCACATCCGCAGTCCTTCCAGAGGTGATGACTATCACTGACATTAATGAGAACAATAAGAGCGGCAGGTTCAAGCTCTTGAATGAGGATGGAACAGCCCTTTGCTTTTACCAAAGCTGTAAAGTCACCACAAAATATACTTCAGTTACGTCCGAATTTTGGGGAGTCTACTCTCAGCTTTGCCAATGATTTGTTGCGTGTCCCTGTCCAAGGAAACGCTGCTAAATCTCACTTCACCCATCCTGAAAGCTGTTGTAACTACAGTTATTTATTGGCTTTCATTCCCATTTATAAAGGCTGTGGGCTTCATCCTTCAAGCCTTGCTCACACACCAACGCCACTTACTCCAACTCGAGTTCTTCATCAGCTCTTGCATGACTTAACCATAAAGGCTGATATGTTCCTGTTAATAATACCACTGCATTTCATGTCAACATCCTGTGTGAGGTTCCTAGTAGAAACACCAGCCTCTGTAGATAATATTGCTGAACTGACCAAGCGGTTTTCATCATCATCGTAGAAAGGCTCCTCCACTCACTCAGCCTGCTGGACCATCTGCCGCAATCTCTTCCCAAAGATGTGCAACAAAAGCAAGTGGAAGAACAGGAAGGGCAGGACTGTGTCTAAAATCTGCCCAATTTGAACCCCATTCCACTGAAAGCTAATATTTTTTTCACCCAAGTAGCCTCTAACCAAATAATGGTTGGCATAATGCTTTGAAACCTAGAAAAACGCAAGAAAGCACGCTCCCAGCCTGGTTCTGTCTGCAGCAAGAGATAGCAACGCTCCCTACACACAGTGCTTCGTGTGCATGTGCTCTTGCTCTCCACAACAGCCTTGATTAAGGAGACCAAAAATAAAACCTGCCAGAGGTTGTGAAACCACCTGCAATGGCAAACTTATAGATGTCTTTTGTCCTTGTCACTGCCCCATGCACTTCTCTATTCTGAATCCAACTGCCAAATGGATTTTAAAAAAAGCACAAAAAAAACTTTTTTGGTGAGTAACCAGTTGTTTTTGTGTTTCCGATTGGCAGCATTAATCACTTCCTATTGGCCGATATGAAGAACTTTTCCTTTCGAAACAGCACATTCATTTCTGCGGCTTTTCTGTTTACACACATTTTGCTACCTTATGTCAACACTTGCTAATGAATAAATATATCACTCCACTAACTGAAAATGAGGTCCTGGCAAAGGCAGATTGGATGTTTAAACCCTAATAGATTTATCCTAACATCTTTACAGGAAGCTCAAGGCAATCATTAACTCTTCTCTCCTACAGCTTTATGTTAGCAGCTCTCCTCCTCAACTGTCCACGGATCAGTTTGTGTCTTCCCCCAGGGTCATCATTTGGTTAAAAAAAAGCCCTAAGCGTTTGAACGTCCTAAGGAAGCATCGCTCTCTTGATTGTTACAGGCTCTGTCTCAGTGATAATGTTCTTCCTCTAACAATAAAATCCTGTCCTACTCAATGGACCTTTGACTATATTAAGAAACAGTTCCTTAATCAGAACAGCTAGTGAATGCAAGTAACACTTGTTAGGGATGTAAAGCACAACACTGATATCTCCTCATTAAATAATGAACGTTTATCTAGTGTGTTTTTTTAAATACTACGGCAAAATATTACATGCAACCCATTCATTAGTTCAACAGCTGTGCCTGTTTCCACATGGCACAGGGAAACCTGTGTGTTATGAGAAGAGCTTACAATGGGGAAAGAAATGGACCTTGTTATAAGATCCAGGCCTGGAAGTTCCTAAGAACTTAATTTAATCGGAGTTAGTTTTCTAGAGCAAACTTTTTTTGTTTTTTAAGAACTGACCGAGGGAAACTGTGATGTGAAAAGACAAACTTCATCCCCTGGGGGCTGAGAACTGCTTGGACTCCAGCAGGCAGCCAATCCCAAGAAACCAAACAGCAACAATTTCAGAAAAACAGACCTGCCTGAACTGGGTCTTTAGAAAGAGACCTGGTTTTGACTCTCCTTTATAGCAGGCTGCCTTGCGTGACTTTAAGACTCAATCGCAAAGACAATCGTGCTGCAATCAATACTTTAGGTCCATTAATCTTCAGAGAGATATGAAGCGTCTCGGTGGAGTCCTGCCCTTCCCTGACTTCATCCACATTTCCGATTTCCACTAAACCTCTCTCTCCTTCCACAATGCCAGTCCTATTTATCTAACACAGGGTGAGCTTGCCTGCCAACCAGAAGTTTATGCAGACAACCGCAACAGAGCTTGGTGCCAGCCTCAAATGGGCTTCTGCCCTGGCAGTCTGCCATTCAATTACAAGCAACAGGCATGCAGAGCTGTGTTAAAAAACTTTTGATATTCCCTTCCATTTATAAAAAAAAAAAAAAAATCTCATAATGCTGAATGCCGGAGGATTTCAAACATCGAGAAGATCTGCACAAACCACACGTGTCAAAACTGCTCTGTGCCCTTTTTCATCAAAAATTTAAAATTTCCTACGCTCCTCTGCTAATCTTAAATTCATCATCACTCGGAATAGGGTTGAGAACGAGCCTAACACTTTTTTCCCTGTGCCACATAACGTTACCAGCGACACTGGGAAGACTGCCTGAGAAGGTGTTCGCTAGGCAAAGTGGGCAAGACCTCCACATTGACATCACTTTCTGTTCAGATCCATCCCAAAATGTTCAGGTCCCTTGTTGGGAAAAGCCAGCAGTTGCAATCACCGTCCCTACAATGCATCAGCAGTGTAACAAAGGCAAGAAACATTTCCCCTGAGAAAGAGTTGTTTTCCCTTTTTATCTGAAGACAGTAGCCTCTGTTTAAAGGTCTACTTACCAGTTGGTTTGAGAAAATCCATTGGATATCTGGAGTAGGGCGGAGGGGGAGACTCTGGAATTAGAAAAGGACAGAGAAAATAAAGGCAGAGCCATGAGAAAAAAAAGATAGGAACTTATGATAACAGTGGCATTCTTTTAGCAAAACTGTTTGTCTTAGCTCTGGGGGTTGGAGGCAGGGCAGCTAAGCGGCGATTGCCTTGATATTTAGCTGTCAGATAAACAAAAGGGGCCGCCTGGCGCCAGTCTCCCTGCTATCTGCTACTCTGGCTGTCTGATCAGGGCCTCCTTGGCTCAGCTAAAACACTCCAGCTCTGGAAATCACCAACTGATCCCGACTGCCAGATAATCCTTCCTAGCTGCATACACATTTAACATTTCACAGAAAAGGGGAAAAAAAAAAAAAAAAGGAAAGGCTGGGGGGAAGGGGGGGGAAGTGGAAGGAGGAAAATAATAATCAAGGGCTGCCCTTCAGCAATTCCCCACTAGTCAGAAGGGGCCGATTTCTGCTACAGCAGCTAAGCAAAGTTTGCAAGTAATTGCCATGTTTTCCGAAGGAGGAGGGAGCCGGGCCGGGCCGGGCCGGGGGCTCCACGCTGCCCTGAACAGCGGCACCAAAACTACTGCCGGGGGGGCCTCGCTCTTATGCCACTGGCCGGGCAAAGGCACCGCAACTTTGCTTGCTGGGGCTTATTGGAGAGACAAAGCTGAGCCTGGAGGAGGCGGCAGCATGGCTGCGGCTCTCAAATGTTTTCTTGTTGGGGGGCGGGGACCCACTGGCCCCCGGCGCCTGCACATCCCCGGCCGGGCACTCCTGTATGGACGGAGGAGCACGGGGGCCTGTCCCGGGTCCTTCCGCCAAGCCCCCAAGTTCAAGTCCCCTGAATACTTCTCCCAGCCGCCCCCCCCCCGCGGCTCAGCTCCTCTTTCCTTCCCGAAATGTTCTGCTCGTGCAGCCATGCACCCACCCCCATGCACACTCACAAGTGTCCAGCCAGTCCATATGGACACGTGTGTGTGTGTGTGTGTGTGTGTGTGTGCACGCGCGCTCAGCCCATACGGACCATATGTCTGTGTGTAGTCCATGGACTAGATATGCCTTTGTGCAGTCCATACAGACCCCATGCGTGTGCAGCCTGTGTGTGTGCAGTCCGGACAGACATGTGTGCAGTCCATACAGCCCACACGTGTAGTCCATATACACAGCGGTGTGTGCAGCCCATAGACCACACACGCGTCTCGCGTGCGCGCACACGCGTGTGCCCCCCTCCCCCCCACCCCCGTTTTCCGTACCTAGTTCGCAGAGCCTGCTAAGGTGATGGGGATTGCAGCAGACCAGCTCTGGATGAGTTTTTCCATAAGATTCACAGCAACATAACCTCTTGACTTCCGAGCAATGCCTGAGATCGGGCCACCTGAATATTTTACATAGCAGCAAAGGGAGGGAGTACCAATGCTGACCCAGTCTGGAGTCCACCTTGCCGGGCAGCAGGAGGCAGGAGGTCCGGGTGCCCCCTCGGGACTCCACGGCTTGCAAAAGCCCCTCCAGCTGTTTCTCCTTCAGCCTCTTGAGCACGGCGTGGGTCAGCGCCTTCAGCTCCGCCTCGGAGCCCAGCGCCGCCTTGCCGAGCTTGCCCGCCTTGCCCATGCAGCAGCCCCGGCCGCCGCCGGCCCCATGCGCCCGGCTGTCCGCGGCGGCGTCGCCCGCCTCGTCCTCCCCGCCGGGAGCGCGGCTCCTCCAGAGTCGCCGGACGAGCACCGAGCGTTTGGTCCTGAACATGCGGGACGAGGAGCGGGGTGCCCGGCTACAAAACGAGCATGTCGTCCGCAAGTCATGAAGGATCCGGGCTCCGCGTCCAGGCAGCGAGCGCCGGCAGCCCGCGAGCCCCAGCGCGGTGCCACATGCGCCAGGCTCGCTCCGCGGGGCCCCCGCTAGCCGGCGGGACGCGGCGCGGGGCTCCCGCGGGGCTCCGCGCCCGGCATCGAGCCGCGCCCGGATCAGATCAGCACCGACCCCCAAACAAGGGCCCCCCGCCCCCCGCACAGACCTTCCTCGCGGGAAAAAGAAGAGGACCAAAAAAACAGAAAAGTCGCGGTATCCTCCGGATTAAAACATCCACCGATTCCAGCCCAGGGGAAGTTTGGGGGGGAGGGAGAAATTAAATCTGCACGACGTGGGGAGGGGGGAGGGGGTTGGCGGTTTCAAGCTCAGTTCAAGTCATCGTAAAAAAACTGAAATGTGTCAAAAAGGTACAAAAGAATCACCCCCTCGCCTCCAGAAGCAACAAATCACATCCGAGGGTGGGAGCGCCCCCCGTCTCGTGTCCGCTCTCCTCGCCGGAGCCGTGCGGGGTCCGGGCGGGCGGATTTGTCCCCAAACTCTCCTCCCACCGCGCCCGGGCGGAGACGGGAAGGGGGCGCGGAGCAGGCGGCGGCCGGTGCGAGGTGCCCGGGAGGATCCTCTCGCTACCGACGGTCCCCAGCCCCGAGGGCTCGGCTCCGGCTCCGGCTCAGCCCTGCGCGCTGCCTGCGGCTGCCTCCTCCCCGCATCGGCTCCCGACACGCAGCGAAGAGGCGGGGGGAAGAAGCAGCTCCTCCGGCTCGGCTCGGCTCGGCTCTTCTTCCTGGCTTCTCCCTCTCTCCCCGCCGCTGCCTCCTTCCTTCCCGGGGAGCAGAGCCTGTCCCCCGCCGCCGCCGCCTCCCCCGGCTTCGCCTCGGCGCTCGCAGTGCGCAGTGGCGCTGCCCAGCCCCGGCCCCAATCACGTGGGCGTCTAGACACCCTGTCGCTTTAAAAAAAAAAAAAAAAAAAAAGTGATTGTGTTGCGCAAACAAGAGATCGGGTTGCTAAAATCTATTTTTTTTTATTCCTGAAGTCGAGACAGAGAGCGGAGCAGGGTAGGGATCCGAGCCCGCAGGCTCTTCCCCCAGCCCCGCAGAAGAAAGGGAGGCGACATGGTGCAGCCGGGTCGCCCCGAGGCAAGGCTGAGCCCCGGGGGGCGGCACGAGAGCTCCGCAGCCGGGCTTGGCGGAGCCCAAGGGCGAGCTCGGCTGCAGGCGGGTGCCGGAGCCAGGGCAGGTGGGGGCCAGGAAACGCCCTGACGTGGGAGCCCCAGAGCTTGCAGGCTCGTGGCTCGCCTGGGTCCTCCGTGCCTGGAGGAGCAGCCAGGCCTGGGAGTGTTAAGAAATACGATTTGCCATAGTGGATTGCAAATATAGACATGTGCATGCACACGCACATGCACATACATATACAAAATATGCATACATGTGTATGTGTGTATATATGTATGTACATGTGTGGGGATATATAGGCATGTGCATGTATATCTGTGTGTATATATACATATATGTGTGCATATATGTATATACATATACAAAATATGCATGGATGTGTGTATATATGTATATACATGTCTAGCTATAGGCGTGCATGTATGCGTGTGTATATATACATATATGTGTGCATATATGTATGTGTGTGTGTGTCTACATATGCATGTATGAGGTACGCATTTCTCTCAGGACAGGCTGTTTTGTGCATTCAAAGAGATTATGGAATGCAAGAAATAATAATCATACCTTACGCTCATCCTGCATTGTAAAGTATTTTGCAATCATGGATATTATCCCCCCCCCCCTTTTTTTTTAACAGATAAGGAAGGTGATGCACCGATATTAATAGAGCACTGTAATCCTTTTATTGGCACTCTGTAGCACTCAGCGTCAAAGCGTCTCGGGTGTTAATTATTTAAGCCTGTCACCACTCCTGTCAGGTCCTCTTGTGCCCATTTTGAAGAAAGGTAAATCAAGTCAGGTCAGGGAAATTGTATATAGTGGTGTCTCGATGTGTAAAAGAGCTGGGAAGCCAGCGCTGAGCTCCTAGCACTGTGTTTTAAGCCCAAGGGTCCCCGTCTTGCTGACATTAACACAGGTGACTAGTCTCCTAGAATGAATGGGCTAGTCCTATAAATAAGTATTGTGAGGGTCAGAGCCAAGAGCAACTATTAAATTGCCTAAGGTCACACAGTAGGTCAGCGGCAGAGTTGGAAATAGAACCCGAGACTCCTAAATCATACGTTCTAAAATCTGGCTGCAATAAACAAATCTAATTCCAAAATAATTGCTATGAAATAAACAGGACAACACCCAGCAAACACAGACAGCACAAAAGTTATTTTTCTATAAAGTTCCAGACCGTGCATACTGGAAATGCTTTATGCTTCTGGGATTGACTTCCCCAGATGCTTTGCATGCAGAAAGGACTATAGGTTCAAATGTGGACCCCCAATCCTGTAAAGACACACAGGTGCAAAGAGACTACTCACAAGCATCTAGTCCTCTGTTGGCGCAGCTACACGTGCACTTTAATGCGCAGTAGACTATTTTACTGTGTATTAAAGCATCACATGAAAAAAATGACATTACACTAATGCGCAGTAAAAGTCTACTAGTAGTAAAAGTCTTTTTTAATAATCATTTAAAATTTAAAAAATGCAAATTCTCTACTGTGCACTAGCACAGCCTAATGCTCATTAATTTAGTACCTCACACTGGAGGTATTAAATTTGCTGCGCATTAGAAAAGGCGCATCAATCCATGTGTAGGCGTGCCCTGTATTAATGCAAGATCAAGGCCTAAACTTGATAAGCCTGGCCTTCTGGGCAGCCCAGTTCAATTACCATTAAAATATGCCAGCTAAGGCACAAAATCTTTGCCTTCATGATCACCAGCAATGAAAAGCCATATATTTTACTTGCTCATTTTTTTAAAAAATCTATTTTCTCAGGGGATGTGCGTGAAGAATTTTGCCAGGCAAATTATGGGGGGGGGGCAGGTCTGAATAAAGGAGCACACATCTGAAATCTGACTCCCCAAATTAGGTGGTAAATCAAAATGCAGGTATAAAGGTAAACTGTATTATATTTAGTCCATCATAATTTTCACTTCCTGAAAAGCTGCAGCCCTGAGTAGAATGCATCGTAGCAATCTACCCTTGACGTAACAAAGGTTTAGGTGTCTATACAGAACAAGCAGGGTGTCGCCACAATTAGGTTTGTGTTTCTGTTTAAATGCTTTGGAGGCTTATAAAATGGACAACTATTTATATTTCTTCTTCTCAACATTGATTTCACAAACCTTGGATGGGTCCTTATTTTTTCCATCTGTTTCCTGATTTTTTCTTAGGAATGTACAGAATCTCCAAGACTTTTTTCATTCTGATGCACACGGTAACTAAGATCATGAAAGAGCTCCTTTCCCTTGCTTCATCTGGCACAAAGAAACAGATTAGACCAGGACACACCTATTACCACGTGCAGCATATTATTTAAATAAGAAAACCCAAACAGGTTTCCATATTGTTATACATGAGATTCATTTAAATATTGTGAGTTGTGCTGTTTGTTGTGGACATGAAATTAAAAAAAATCTTTGCAGTTAACACTATCTGTTATGGCAAATCACTTTGTCAGTGGCTTCAGCTCTTTTGCACTTAAATTCCTCCCCTCCCATCTGTAAAATGGGGATAATATGTAATACTTTGTCCTCTATAAAGTACTTTGAGTTCTGCAGACGCAAATGTGATACTCTGCAGGTATGTAGTCCCAGGGAAAACATCTGATTCACCCTGTGAAGTTTAATTAAATGTCTAGGGAAGAAATTTAATTCGATGAGCAATGTTAAACATTGGAAACATACATACTGCATTTGTATTTACTATCTGAAAACCAGGCTTTTCTCAAAAGTTGGGCCCTTCCTGACGAATTGCACTCTACTGATTTTGAAACCTAGGTATGTGCCTATAGCAATAGGTACTCGTAAGAAATGAAAGGGGCAAAAATCTATGTTATCTTTTTCTGGAACATTTACTAAAAAAAAGCTAATGAAAGCCAAGGTAGATGTTAATGTTGACAGTGTCCCTGTCAGGGGTGTAGGTAGGTGCAAGCCAGACGTTCTTACAGCTGCTGGGGTCAGTCTAGAAGCAGGAACACTGATACCGAAATCTGGGGAGATTAACATTCAAATCATGGGAGCATAGTATTTTATTTTCAAAGACAGAAATTAGATCCTGCTCAGGATGGGGGTGGTTCTATCAGGTGCTGTTAGTTTGTGGTGGAACTCCAGGAAATGTGTCCTGTGGACTTTAAATGGGTCTTTTTTGTGCGGCTGAAGGGTTTGGCCTTTGAAAAAGACCTTCCTCAACAGTGTAAATTGGAGGTGACTTTTTGTCTGCTTCCCCACCTCTATTTTTTAGAAAGGGAAAAAACCCTATATGTGCACATGTACTAAATGTATTAACACAAATATGTACATATATACATTATCACATGTAAGTAATATCAATCCAATCTAAATGGTATGCCATCTTTTTCAGACGCCATTCATATGGGGGAGTTCTGGAGGCCCTTCTGTAACCTAGTTGTCTTTGAAGAGTTAAAGGTGAGCAATAAAGTGAAGTTAATTTGCATTGCAATTCAGCATTTGACAGACAGTTGGAGCCAGGACACTGTTAACCTAATTGTTTTACTAACAGCACCAGGGTGTGAGACACAGTAAAGGCACATACACAAAAGATAAAATGAAGCTTGGAAAAAAACCTTTTTCCTGGCATTATTACCAAGAAAAATGAGCCCTTTCACTTCTGTGCTAGGGTCGAAAACATACATTCTGATTGGGGAACTGTTTTTTCTGGAATATTTTTATGATAACAGTTAAAAATCATTAGTGGAAGGAAGGAAGGAAAAATGATGGAAATCTCATTTACTACCACTCCTGCAGATTAGTAACAATTAAGGTTAAAACCACAGGGTTGGAAGAGATGTCAAGAATCATGCAGTCCAAACTCCTGGATTAATCCCCCTCCGGCCTGTGTCCTTGCTTTCGATTTTCAGAGCTTGCAAGCAGGGTTCAGAGTGAGCACGGATGGGCTAGATGGCCATCTTGGCACATCTCTGCTTACCCCCCCAGTTTCTGCAGCTCCCCTTTTAAGCCCGTATGGCTGCAAAGAAAACCTGCTGACTGTGACAGGATGTGACCAAGAGGTCTGGCTGAGTCTTCAAGAGACAGGCAAACAATAGGTAAGAGAGGAATGTGATTCTGCCCTCATTCATCCTCCATGTACATTAAATATGGAGGCTAAATATGACAACTTGGATGTTGATGCAAGACTTCATCATCTGAGCACACAGACCCAGGGAATATACTTGCCCAGGGTCATGGAGCATCACAAAAAGGATGGCTTATTAGGTCACTTTATCTGTGAAGCCAGGTCTATAGAGGTCCTTGGAATCGATGAACACAGCCCAGAATGGATGGAGTAAAAAATCATTCTGCAGAGAACAGAACAGTGGAAGAGTGCAGGATGGGGATAACCACCCAGGAAGTTGTCCAGGCCTAGAGTAGCTATAGCTTCACACAAGATCATGCAGCGCACACTAGTATTTTATCTGGCCTAGTTACTATTACCCTAGCTGACAGCACTTCTCTTCTGAGACTTTTCCACAGCCTAATACACCACTGGAAAAGTGTTTCCTGATATGTTTCCAGGCTAAATTTTCCTTTCCTTAATTTCACATTACTGCTTGTCATTCTACCCTAGGGCTCTCCTGCCCTGAACCAACAAAGCACTTAAGCAAATATTTTAAGCATGTCCTTTGCTGTACAGGGACCTCAGAGGTTCTCTGTGCACAGTCTTGCACTTCCTTAACTCTATTGGTTTAGATACAGATTTAAAGCATTGCAGTCTCCTGCGGTGAACCAAGTCATACGACTAGAAAGGCTTTATACCAGTATAGTTTATTTCCATTAATTTCTGTCTTAAACTTATAGGGACTGGCTGTCTCATCTTATACCTTTGTAGTGGTATAACCAGGTATTAATAGGCTATGACGTGAAAACTATGCCTAGACCAGCCCTTAGTGAGTCACCAGGGAGACACTGCTCCAAGGGGGGGGGAGGAGGAGGCCAAGGTGGGGCTGCAGCCGTGATGGTGGAACAGGAGAGCCTGGTGAATGTGGCTGGATAGATTTCCACCACACTCTTTTATTCCTGACTGTATCCCTGCTTACCATGTCCAGTACAACTTTGCTGTAGAGCCTTTCATGAAGACAAGGGTATTCCAAAGTGTGCTGTAACATTAAAGCGGAAACAATGGGGGAGACAGATCTCACCACTTGTAAGGAACGGGGGAGCAGGTGTGGTGATATCGCAGTAAGGACAGATAAATGGATGGACAGAGATCAGTCGTGGAAGTTCTCCCTTCCTTGAGGTTGACTGGAATGAAGCTTTAGAGGAAAATTTGCTTCCAGACAGGTAGTCATTGATGCAGAGATACACGGAGGAATGGTTTTAGGTGACAAAACTGAAGCCTTTTGCATCTTGAGTGGCAAGAAGGAACACAGAGAGGGCGTGCTGTTTCTGTTATCACAGGAACCTCTGCATCTGTGGCCCCAGAAAGCCTTCCTCTCACTTGTGTCACTTAGCTGCCTGCAGTACCATGGGTGGGTTGTGCAGCATATGAAGCCATATTTTGCTTCGGAAGAGCTAACTCATCTTCCATTGAATTTGGTCTACAGAGTTTGTTTGGAGTGCTCAGAGAAAAGGGATTTAAGGTAGGATGAGAAGAGGTGACACAGGGTAGATAAGGGCTTCAGCAGAAGTGGAATTAAAGAGTGGTTCAAACAGTGTCACAGGAGGTAGAGTTAGGCAGATCAAGCAATGCAGGAGATAAGGAAGAAGGAGTATTCAAGGTAATGGACCAGGAGGGGGGCAGAAGTTGGAGGCAAATGGGAAGTCTGATTCAAAACAACCTACACCCCTGTTACTGACAACACAAATTATTTTAGAATAATGACATTAGGAACCCCTTTCTGTTTAAACATCAACTTTTCTGAAATCCATAAGTTTATGCAATTTTTTTCAAATTCATCTTGCTGGGAACCTTTGACCCTAGCTGACTTCCTGTCCTTGGGACAGGGGGCTGGACTTGATGATCTTCCGAGGTCCCTTCCAGCCCTTATGTCTATGAAATCTATGAAAAAGTAAAAGAAAATTAGTGTGATCATGTGTGCTGGTCCAATAAATGTACTGTAACAGACAAAAGCTGGGTGATCTAGCCCAAAGGTGGGTGCATTTCCAGATGTGCATTTCTCTAGTTTGTAAAGCTCTTTGGGATCTGCTAGTATGGAAGATAACAAGTGTAAAAGGTTTTCTCTTCATGTAAAAGCTTGTGTATTACTCTGGCTTCTCGATGCAGTACAGGTGGCGTGCTATAAAACGCTGTTGAGGATTGCTACAGCTACAAACATTTTCCATCTTTCAAACATCTCAGTTGTCCCAAGAACATGTGTGTTCAGGATGTTATTAGTGTACAAGCTCTCAACATGAGCGAATTCTCTTTATGTAAACAGAAAGCAAAGAAATTTTGTTAGGTCTTTTAAAGCTATGTATGAAAAACAGAACACATTTTCAGAATGTATTTTTCTGCTGTGCAAATGAGAACCATCTTTAAATGATTACACTTGCCAAGGGCTTCGTCCATCATGCTTTCAAACAAGTTATAGTATTTTGCAGTACTTAGAGCCAGATCCAGACTTTGGCCTCAGTGCATAGCTAAAAAATTCCTGACCACTAGGGCTAAGTACAGATGGTCAAAAAGACCCAGATTGAATTGATTCAGTCTTTGCAGGTTAGTCTAAGCTGCAAAGATTGAACCAATAAGCAAATGAACAGACATTTACTTTTGATTCAGGCAACATGCCTGCAGTGGCTCAAGCCAGAAGCTGAGGGGCGCTACAGCATGGCTCTATGGTATGAGCCAGCATAGGCTGTGTTCACTTCCTCTTCCTGCTGCCCCTTAGGTCCCTGGGATTTGCAGTCCAGAATCACAACCACAGAACTCTGCAGGTTGCTCATCACTTTTTCCTGCTTTCAGGTGCCTCTGGGATTTATAGTCCACAGTCATAGCCAGCACTAAGTAAGCAGGGCAGCTCTGTACTCAAGGGAAGGGAATTTTATGCCTCCTCTCTTGCCCCGGACCCCAACTGGGGTTTACCGG
>NW_017728909.1:10439434-10446979 GCF_001723895.1 Crocodylus porosus | reverse complement strand
GGGGGGCAGTGAGCAGGCCAGTGAGCCAGCCCTCACTGCTCCAGCTAAGGAGCAGAGGGGCAAGGCCAGTCCTGCTCTCTGAAACAGACAGCCCAGCCCAACCCAGGGCTGCAAAATGCTGGGATGCCGGTGGACTGTGATTTAACTTGAACTAGGAAGGGGTCTGGGACAGAAGTTTGACCTAAATCAGTTAAGTCTGATACTACATTCAACCAGGTTTATCTTAAACCAGTTTCAGTCATTTTGAAACAGGTTTATGTGCACTGAACTTCTATCCTGTTACAGGTTTACGCCAGTTTCTGATCACTTAAACCAGTTTATATGTAACTTCTGTCCCTAGCCTAGGTGAATGCCATGGTGTCCCAGAATCCCATCTTTCGGCACCTGAAACGTCTTGAATTCCAGGTAAGACTTAGAGGCCAAGGGACCTCGTTTTTTTTACAGCTCCCCAACCTGTCTGAGGCCCACAATGCACTTTCATCCTGCTCGTATTATTCCTACAATACTTATGCTTGCAACTTATGCTAGTAGTACTGTGGAGGCTGGTACAATGTACTCCAGGAACAGTCAGAATATGCATCCAGCTTGACTGCTGTCTCCTAGAAACTAGAACCCACAGCGTGAGGCATCACACTGCAACACCTATCCCCAAAGGGACAGGCAAAGGGTGGAGTGATAACCATAGAAGTACAGTGCTTCAGTCATAACCATATCTAGCTAATCTCTGGATTTTGGCATGGGACTTGGGCTTTAGGAGGATTTCTCAGGTGCAGAATCTGTGGCTTTGAAATGGCAGCGCTGCTGTGGGTGCCATGGCTGCTGGCACCACAAACAGGAAACTGATGTGGGATGGGGTGAGAGCTGGAGCTAAGCCCAGCTGCTTAGAAAGAAAAGAGTGGCTGAGGTCCATGATGGTCTAGAGCAACTTAGAGGGAGGTGGAGATTTAAATTTCCTTATTAAAAAAATTAAATTTTGGCAGAGAGAAACGGTTGGAGAGTGGATGGGAGAATGTCATGCAGACAAAAGGAAAATCTCAGGCTTCTCAGTTTCCTATTGTTGGCAGGTAGGGTTATAACTTTGGAGTTCCTTCCTTTTAACATGATAGGTCATAACCCTAACATTATTTACATGTCTTTTTTGTATTTATTACACTGACATATCCAGATGCATTATGGAGCAGGTTTCTCTTCCTCTGAAACATAAGGCATAAATCAGTGTTGGTGGTAACAAAAACAGAACAGTCGGATCCTGGTCCTTTCCCAGACCTAACACCTATTGACTTTGACTGGATTTCTGTCTGAGGAAGCATTCGGAGATCAAACTCCAAGTGGACGGTTATTCTGTCCCAAGAAGCTCGTCTCTACGTCACCGCGGGCTGTCCAACAGAACCACTTCTAGCTTCCAACAGAGGACTTAACATGTAGCTCAGGTTCACAGATTCATAGATGTTAGGGGCTGCAAGGGACCTCAATTCATTTAGGCTGAAATCTGAAATGTTAGCAATGAAGCCAAGAGCACATGCCAGTATTTTAACAAATTTAATGCAAATGTTTAGAAATGTAAATATACAGTTGTCCAAATAATCCCTTTCTAAAAACTACGAAGTTTTGGATCTCTTGTCCTGAGGTCAATTACACATTGCTTTTAATGTAAAAACCGAACCAACTGGACGTAGGTCTGTGTTGATTCTGTACGTACCCTTCAAGTATCATTAAGGTGCTTGTCACGTCTAGTTTCTGAACACTGTTTGGCCTCCTTTACTGTTTATTTATGCAGAAACAGACCTGGTCGACACTAGAAACAGTTTGAGACAGACCTAGATAAGCTTTGTAGACGCCACCATTTTAGGTGACTTGCCCTAATGGACTCATGCCAATAGATGAAGTTAGGCGCCTAAGATCCCTGTGGCGTCGAGGGGGAGAATGAGGCACCTCCCAAAAGCACCTAGGCACTGATCGGGGGTGCCGACAGCTAGCCAAAGAGACAGGTCAGCATGATGCTCCTGCCCTGCTCAGGAGTTTAGGCACTTGATTCGAGGCTGCACATTAAGTCAGCACCCAGAGTGCTTAGTCCTCCCCTAAGAAAAGGCGCCTAAGGTGAGGGAAGTTATAGGCAGGGACTAAACCCAGGACTCCTGCCTCCCCACCCACCTGCCCCATATCAGCTATGTACTGCTACAGTCAGTCTCTCTCTTGCTTACTGTCCGTCTGGTCCCATGACACCTGTATTTTTAGCTGCCCAGCTTCAAAAGCAGGGGGAAAAGATGCCTCTGTTCAGACTATCTATAAAACTATATAACATGGTATAGGTTGCTCCTGGGATGTGGGCAATGTGGATTAGCATCTTCTCAAGGCGAGGAGGGCCAACTCAGTTCTGTCATTACTAAGTTATTGTACAAAAGGTGGCTCCTGTCACTGTTCTCGAGTGAGAGTGATGGGGGCTGCTGGAACAGCTTCTATTAGCCCCCACGAACCAAACAAGCAGTAAAGGCAGACGGTCTACTGAAGGCTTTTTTGTCAAATATATTACACCCCTAATACAAGTAAACATCTTTATTATACCAGCAAATATTTCTTTATCACCAGCAATTTTTCAGTCAAGAGTGCATGTTGCTCTAAAAAAGATATGCTCAACATATGTCCAAAGAATTCATTCAGGAAATTATGGCCTGTGTTATACAGGAGATTATGTAGACTAATTATAATGATCCCTTCTGGCTTTATAAAAATGCATGACTTTTATTTAAAGAGATAACGGCAAATCCATGGTGGCCTAAATACAGTGCGTGTGTTCATTTGTTTTGTGGGGGGGAGTTGTGTAAGTTTTCAGAAATACTAAGCCCAACAGAAGTGCTTCCAGGTAGCTTAATTCCAGTGAGAAATAGCCTGTTTGGATTTAAACATTCCTTGCGCTATCTGAGTGGCAGAAATTATGAGCCGCCCTATATGTGAAACCAAATATAAACTCATTCTGAGCCTGATGCTCCATACCTGCAGCACTGAAAACACGCCCTTTGATTAAACTTGAAGTCAACTGGAGTTTTAGGTGGGTCTGAAATGCAGGACTGCAACCAGACTGTCTCGCCTGTTTTCCTTAGTCAAGTTGGAGAAACTAAACAAAATGCACAAGTAATGAAAAGTATATTAAAGGTCAGATTTTCAAAAGCACTTAGTGTTGGCCTAGCCTGCCTATTCAGTACATCACAAGAGGAGCCATGCAGTCTGATATGAATGATTAATACACATAGGATCTAATCTTGCTGTCTTTACTTATGAGAAAATTGAAATATTTCCTGAGTATGGACTACAGAATCAGGTCCATAATATCTCAATTAATATTTATTTTTACTAGGGACATGATCTGAGCTCCAAAGCAGCCCTAGACTCCAAATGATGTCACAAGCATATTTCTCCTGTTCTTTTCCCCCTTGCTACTTGTGTTCTTGCTGGCATAATGCAATAGCACAAATTTTGTTTAAATGCATCCTAGTAACATCTAGTATCTAGAGAAGCAAAGAAATTCAAAGAACAGGTTGCAGGAGAAATACACTGTAAGAGTAAGCACTGCATCTAATTTCAGGAAAAAAAAGATCTTACAAATAAACTCTATCATGCATAACACAATTTCAAAAATCTAATAGGAAGTTGTCACTGAGAGACTAGTGATGGGAGAAGTCAAAGGTGAACTGCAAAGCTCTTTGCAAGCACACCATCCCAGGGCCACTTTAGAAGAATTTAAGAGAGTTTATAGCCATTGTTTAAAAATGTAATTAACACCATATTTACGGAAAAAGTGAGACAATTACCACCTCCTAAAGGTTTGAAGAAATCTGAGCTGCAGCCCTCCTGCCAGACTGAGTAATATCACACACAACACCATACACAGAAGTTTGAAAGAACCAGTCCATTCAAAACCCCAACCCACCGCTACTGTCATTACTGCTAAGTATTATTATTAATGCTCTTACTCCCTCTCTTTATGGTGATGTGCTAGGAAGCCTGCAGCTCAGATTTCCCAAGGCCACTGGGCTCAGGTCTGCAAAGCGCTTACAGCCTTGTGCGAGGAGTGGGGTGTCTTTGTCTCCAAAGGGGGTCAATGGCACTTGGGGCGTTTCAGCAACCCCCACCTAGTATTCCACACCTCTCAGGGTCATGGTCAGGGAGAGGATTTTGCTGGGAGGCAACACAACTTGCATCCTGAAACCAGCAATCATAGATCATTTTTTCCTTCGGGAGACTTCAAACCAAATTTTTAACTATTAACCGTGTTCACCTTTTTACCCACTGGAACCCGTGAGAAAGGCTAAGGCTACTAAAGGTCTGACAGCACTTTGAAAATTAAGTTAATATAACAATTGCATCTTTTAAATGGGACACAACTGATTTGCAAATTCCCAGAGGTATGTGGCTGCATGAAAATATGCAAATTCAAATGTATGCCAAATTTAAGTAAGCAATTACACAAATAGGACAGCTAGTTGGCATGTATATGCGGGCAGTTTATCACTTGTGCTTGCAGATACATAATTTTTCACATGCCATTACAATAATTGAACCACACATTACATACCAAAGTGAATATATACGTAGGACATCAAGATCCCAGCTTCTCAGACCAATGTATTGGAAGGGGGAAGGAGCAACATATCTACCTTGCCTTCTGACTGTCTTCAGACTAAAACAGCTAACTACTCCCATGTTGTTTGAATTAGCCCTCAACTCTAAGGGCACTGTGTCATTTCTCAATCCCTCGCAGACTAAAAAGTGTTGTTTTGCAAAACAAAGAGGATGAGGATGAAAGTATATCTGTGATGAATATATGGAGGCATATGTTACTTGTACATCTCATTTATGGGTTCAAATGGAATGAAGTGCAAATCCTAGGTAACTGTAAGCACAAATAGCCAAATGAAATTGGAAGTGGCCATACCAAATAGCTATCCCGTTTGGGGGACTTTGTACATACACAGGTGCTCTACCCATGCATATAGCTATGTATAGCACACATCATTTGGAGGGGGGCATTAGTTTTGTGTACCTTACATTTTTCTCACCTGTGGTTCCCAAAGGCTCATCAAGTTTCTTGCAGATTGTAACAGGTTTGTCTATTTAAAAGATGACACGCCACAAAATAAAAAAGGATAAACTCTACCAAGTTGGTTAAAAGTAAAGTAATGGGACTTTCAAACCAATGTTTGTAGTTGTTTTTTGATTAACACCCTTGCTACACGTTACATGTTATACAATTAACTGGTTAATCACACAATAAAGTCACACAATAAATTTAGGCCAGAGTGCAAAGTCATTATCACACAATCAAAATGACTGTCCAGCTCTAGAAAGAGCCAACCAGCTACAGTTAGTACTTGAAAATGTGTAACCATGCTATAGCTGGTTTCTATACAACTTTAATTTGAATGTGTGGCAGGGCCATTAGCGGCAACTTTGAATAGGATGCCTATTTTGGAGTCTTGGATGCTGGTAAAGACACCAGCGTTTTCTATGTATCAGGACTATTTTAAATGCTCGCACTGCAGTCACAACTCTGCTGACAACATCCCCCAAAGATGTAACCTTGTTTATGGCAGCAGAGTGTGGATAAACATCAGAGTGAGTGGCATGGTCACTTTGGAGCATCTTTCAGTTGTACAAATGTGAACTATTCCGTCAGATAAAATTGCAACATGTGGAGCACATTTTGCAGCCACTCCGGCACCACTCCACACAACATCTGACACCTGTCAGTCCAACTGCAGCTTGAACTGGGTACGTACATGAAAGAAGCAGGTGTTTGGGGAAGAAAAATTCATTTCTAGCCACTCTCTTGTTGCAAAGAAGCAAGCAGCACTCTCCTAGTAATTATCTGCTCACAGAGTGGGCATTTACACAAGGCTTTCTGGATGGCTTGTTAACAGAGCATTTTGCTTCCACAGTATTTTTTTTTTTCACTATAGATTTGCTGGAGCAGAAAAGCCAGCACTTCGGTGTATATCCTCAAAATGTGGAAGTTCAGATCCGGTCTCCTGGTTTGGGTCCACCTGATTTGGGTCCACCTAGCAGACATAGACATCAATTTAAAAATTAGGTTCTGAATACGAACTTCCCAAAAGTTCAACAAAGAGTTGAATTTGGTGTTGTAGTTCAGGTGCATGGTCTAGGACAAAGTAAATCAAATACAGATCCTTTCTAAAGTTGGACAGTGTTTAGGTTGTGGTGCCATTTGGGGCATGGTTTTAATATGCGTACACTGGTCTGCTCCGAGCTACAGAAAGAGGAATGTAGATGAGTGTGTGAAAACACTTCCTGACCACACTGGGTGTGGCAGCCTGCTGAGTGGCCTGTATGTGAATAAATGAGAAAGTCTGTTTTCAAAGGTTGGCATGTGTCTGTCTACCCCTGGCTGCAGTGAGTGTTATCTGTGTGCTAATATGCTCAGATAAGGCTTTACACATGTGTGCACATGATAAGCATATCTGTTCCCTAACCAGGCTGTGCATGTGCTAGTAAGATAAGCCTGTCCATTCGTAACTTGTCTGCATGAGCATGTGTGAGTGATGTGCAGCCCTTGCCCCCAGAGCACACCTCGTGTGTACATGCTCTCATGTATTTTGTGTGTGTGTGTGTGTGTGTGTGTGTGTGTGCGCGCATGCGTGTGGGAACACAGGCTCAGGTACATTCTGTTATGAAGCTGTGTCTACACACGCATGGAGGTACACTCATGACTGGGCTGTGTGTGTGTGTGTGTGTGTGCATGGGCTCAGGTACATTCTTGCATGGAGCTGTGTGTCTGTGTGCACACACCAATGGGGGTGCACCCATGACTGGGCTCTGTGTGTCGGGGGGTAGGGGGCACACGTGCTTAGGTCCATCCTGTCAGAGCTGCGCATGCACACATACACACACCCACACAGAGGTGCACCCGTGACTGTGTGTGTCTGTGCATGGGCACACGGGCTCAGGCCCGTTCTGTCGGACAGCTGTGTGCACACGAATGTGGGGCCCAGTACGCCTGTAACTGGGCTCCGTGTGTGCGCACGGGGCTCTGCCTGACTCCATTTGCTGGCAGGGTGGGGCTGGGCTGGGCCATGTTGTGCACCCTCCAGGGGCTGGGTGTGCCACAGTGTGTGTGCGCGCACACGTGCACCTCCCTGCCCTGAGTGGCAAGGAGGAGGAGGGGGAAGCGTGTGCTTGTGTCTCCATGCCCTGCCTGGCTGGAGGATGCATGCGTGTGCACACATATGAGAAAGTGTGCGCATGTGTGTATTGGTGAGTGTGCTTGTATGAGTGTCTGTGTGCATGTGCGTGTGAATCTGTGCGCATAAGCATGTATGGAGACAGTGTGCGTGTGTGCGCGCACGTAACCATGGGCGACCGGGGAGAGGGTCCCCCACGGCCCACCCCGTGCACCCCTGCGTGCCCGCCCTCCCCACGGGCCTGTGCACAGGGGTACGCGTGGGCGCGCGCCGACACGCGCCCCTCTGCGTGGGTGCACGTGCCTAGGTACGCACGTGTGCAAGTATGTGCGTGCCTTCCCACGTCTGCGCA
>NW_017728909.1:10437501-10438980 GCF_001723895.1 Crocodylus porosus | reverse complement strand
TGCGCGGGCCCTGGCTGGGCTGAGCTCGGGCAGCCCCTGGCAGGGGTGTCGGCCCCGACCGCATCTGGCCGCTGTGCTGCCTCCGGGCTTCCAAGGCATCCTAGCCTAGCTGCTGCCTGAGTTATGCTCTTTCCCTGCTGGCTGCAGCCCCCTCCCTTCCCCTCAACTTGCTGGGAGGTTTAAGGGAAACCCGCGGTGGTTCAGGTCCCGCAGAGAAGTCAGGTGCATCTGCCTAGGACTCCGCGCTGGATTCCTGGCTTGGCCCCTTGCGTCTCCCCCGACCCCAGGGGAGCTCATGCGAAGTGCTTCAAAGACACGCCAGCGTGGTGGGGGCATCACGTCCCTCCCTCCGCATCCTCTGGCTCTGTCCCGCCGGCTCCCCGAGAGGACGACTGGTTCTGTTTAGTTTGCTGCTAATGCCATTATTATTATTCCAACATGTGTGCAGCTTGTTTCTTTTCTCACACCACTGCCAAGTCTTTCCATAGGCAATGAATACAACTGATGTTTTGTCTTTCTAAATTATTAAAGCGAGTTTCTTCCCGATTACGTTTTTCCTGTAAGACGGCAACTAGGTCAGCGATGTCCGTGCGGAGGGTATCCATTTCATGGGAGCCACTTGTGTGCATTCAAGGTCAGTGATTTGGCCCATAATGTACAGAGATGCAGAGTGCAGCCCTAGCAGCAAGAGACCGCTCTGTCAATGGCTAAATCATGTGTTCATCATGTTACGTGCGCAGCGTTTTTGACTACTCACACGTCATGCTTGAGCACACATCAGCACTCTCAAATGTTCTGGGCTTTACGGAGCAGTCTTATCAACTTCAATAGAAAATACTCACTTTTCCACTTTATTGAACTACCTTGTAGACTTGAATGGAAAACTAGATCCCTGGTTTAAGAAACCCTTCAAAAACACCTCACTCAAAAAACTATACAAAAGTCCCTAAAACCTACTGAAGTTTCTAGAAATGTCTTGTTTTAATCCCGATTAAACTATATCCTTTTGTGAGGGTTACATTCCCTGGTGCAGTTTACCCCTAAATGGAGATTAATAGCTGACTCAGTATCGTGAGGCTGACTTCATTCTTGCCATCTACAGTGCACGGTGAGAGTGCTGAGGTGCTACAGAAGTGCAGAGTATTATTACCATTTCCAGTGTTGCTTTAGACATGTTCTTCACTGATTACATATGTGCGGCATACATCTAGCCGAATTAAAGGGAGGAGCAGCTAGAGAGTGGAAAATGAGCTAACAGAATTAAGTCTAGAAAAAAATCTGTAACCGCAGGGCTTTGAAGGAACTTTGCGAGGCATGGAAAACCTGTGCCGTTGCATGCATCCCAGTTCCATTATACTCTGGGGCAGGGATGGGCAATTATTTTGGGCAGAGGGCCGCTTACCAAGTTTTGGCAAGCCATCGAGGGCCGCATGACAGGCAGCTCAGGGCAGATTAATATTAATTTTCTAAATTTTTAGG
>NW_017728909.1:10404501-10436671 GCF_001723895.1 Crocodylus porosus | reverse complement strand
GGCTCAATTTCTGAGTTGAAGTTCCCAATGGGGATGCCTTTCGGTGGTGGGGCAAGCAGCGGCAGCATGGTCAGCAGGCAAGAGCTGCTGCTGCTGCCTCTGCCCTGCCCCACTGCCAGAAGCTGTGAGAAGCCCCGTAGTCCAGATCCAAGCTGCCAACCCAAATGAGCTGGACACCGCTGTTCTAGGGGATCCTGTCAAGGTTTGTGGCTGCGGTGCTATTAGCTCCTTGCACCACAAATTATGCTGCATCCACTCCAGTGGGGTTTTCAGAGCACAAGGTAGTGGTGTCATATCTGAATGAAATGAATCCTGGGCCCAATTCCCCACTGCAGCGTGCACTAGTTTTATGCCTCCACTGGCTTGAGCGGTGATATAGCAGCTCAAAACTCGCATGAGAGGCTAGTGTGTTAGGCCCCTTGTTCAATGCAGAAATTGGGTGATATACAACAGAGAATCTGCATTTTGCAGCACAGCAAAACTGTCCTTTTGCAAGACAGTTCCTCTTTTTCTACGCATACTTCCCTCATGCACCATTTCTAGAGAAGTAATTAGTAATGATACCTACAACTTATCCGAGGCCTTTCCATGAACCAACTCACTGCTTGCATACCTCATAGTTTCGATAGCCAAGCTCCCACCACCCCAGCTCCCTCTATGCTGCCCTCTTCTCACCCTCCATCTCTGCAGCTCCTCCCCACCTTTTCTGTCTTCCCCCGCCGTGGGATCTGTGGGCCCCATTCCAGGGACTCAGTTACCCTCCCATAACAGGATCTTTGTGAGCTCCCCTAATTTCCCCTTTACTGCCTACTAGGATACCTCACTTTCCTCCCAGCCAGAGTTTCTGTGTGCCCCTGTCCCCTCCGTCCCCTTGTGCCAGTGTCTGGCATATGTTCCACTCCCCACCGTGTCACTGTTTTCCCTCATGCTAGGGACAGTCTGTGCCTCATTCTTCCCTTTTCCCTCACCCTACGCTGGGGTCCTCTGTTTTCCCCTTGCCCGAGGTTGTGTGCGCCCTCTTCCTCCCATACCAAGATCCACAACCCCAGTAGAGGGGGGAGTTGTGTGCCCCAATCTCTCCCTCCATCACCAGGGTCTCCAATTATACCACATATACCTTATGCCAGAAGCTGTGTGATTTCTCCCATTCCCCTTAAGCCACCTTCCCATCACCACCATTATCCATCTGGAAGCAAATCTTTCAAGCACTACTGTCAACCTGTTAAGCGCTACCGGGAGGAGAGCAAGGGTGCTGTTATACCAGTAAGCAATAATGGGCATCATCAGCCACTCCTCTGGTCTGTAGACAACTGCAGAGGTCCTCAGAGCTGTGGCCCTGCTCAACAGGTGGCAGGGCCTCCCTGCGTCCCTTATGTCCCTTCCTTTCAGTTTTCTCACTTTCTCCCATGTCCATAGAGTTGCGGTGCCATCGTGGACCATTCACTGCCGTTTGGGGATTGAGCACCTACGGTTTACAGAAGCTGTCTGTAACACAATAGGCACAAAATCACTCCTTGCCCCACTGAAATGCAGCCACGTCTGGGGAACTGTTTAACTGCTTATACACCCACATTAGAGAAAGAAATGAAGACAATACTACTGAATCCAAAGGAGAAGGTAGGTAGGCAGAATGAAATGACCCGAGGTGGATTCCAGCCAGGACCCAGGTTAAAGCTTCAGTGTTTCTGAGAAGTGTGATGGGATCATTAAATGACCACACAGTAGACAGGATGTAAGTACATACAGCTGCATTATAGCATTATTACATGTTGCGCACATTTGTAATGTATTCCGCCATCCTTGGGAAAGAAACACTTTTGGATATTATAGTGGAAACCTCTAAGAAATACACACACACACACACACACACACACGTGTATACACAAAAAATATACGTATATATATATACGTGTGTGTATATTTCTTGTGTGTATATATACACACACATATATATGTGTCTGTGTGTACACACACACACACAGACACACACACACAATTAATGAGCCTTCTCAGATATATATGTATGCATGTGTACACACAGACACACCCACATCCCAAACCTGAGTATCAGGTGACAATGTTTGAAAAGAAAAAACCCACAGAAGACCTGGAATTATAAGAAGCCTGTGCACAATCTCTTTGCTATGTGCTTGATAACGAACTACGTAGGTTCATATTTGCACTGAGATACGCACATATTTAAGTGAGGTGTCCCTTCTTTGTAATTCCCCAACATCTCCTCCTGAGCCAGCATTTGTAAAATGATATTTCTATATTTACTTAAACATCTATTTAAAGAGGAATCCCTCATAATTACTCACCACACGGATAGATGACACTGTTTGGCTGTGTTTATTTAGTTTCTATTAGTGATTGGCAAAATGTCTACTGTGGCTTTAAAGAAGATATAGATGAATGACCCGTTGATCATAAAATAAAGTATGATGATCTTTTTTAGTCCTCGTGGGAAATGGCATGTAGAGGGGACACGTATCACCATCTCCTCCTGTCGTTCCATGGTAAAAATATTAAGTCCAGTCAACTTTAAACAGAGCTGGCTCAAGAGAGTGCCACAAAGAAATATCTTTTCTGTGTTATATAATAATCTGAGGATTTAAAAGAACTCTGATGGTTTAAAAAGCTGAGTTTAAAAATAGTTTCAGGTACTACCCATGTAGAAGACTTCTCTTCCTCTGAAGTCCCCTGTCAGTTCTTGTGGTTTCACAAATCACATTATCCCCACCCTCCCCCACACTTATCATTTGAAATCCCCAAACAGACAACAGAGAAAATAGATTTACTGACCATCCACAAAAGTGCTCTCAAATGCCCAATGCCAATCTGAAAATAAAGACTCAGGGAGTACAAAGGGTTATCTAACCTGTTTCAATAATCACCATTTTTAGAAGCCACAAAATCCTAAATGGCCTCAAAAAACATCAGACAGAAGTATGCTTTTAAATTGATGGCATCCTTTTAAAATTAAACCGGAGGGGAAAAGGGTGGAATTGCTATTATGACCAAAAGGAGATTAGTAACAAACCCAGTTGTCTCCTAGCTGCTTCCCCATACTTTTCTTAGAAAGTTAAAATCCAGCAGAACAGCAATACAACCGTGTCACAGACGTTCCCCTCGCCCCCTCCCCTCCCACTGCTTTCTAAAGAAGTTCCTGGTTTGATAGCCCAGCAGATACCAGAAACAGGGAGTCAGTCTGGCACACCGAACACTCAACCCGTAGTGCCCCGAGAGCAGCATTCACCATTGCCTGGCCCCAGGTATAGGCTCCCCCGTGTAGATGACTTCTTGCAGAGAATCATCTCAATGGCTCAGGGGAGGGTGAAGCCCCATTTGGATCAGGGTGTGTTTGCATTAAAATGTGCCAGCCAAGCCGCCCTTGGCTCTGTCTTCTTTGCCTATCTGCAGCTCCTGCTCCTGACTCACCTGAAAGCGGCTCTCCCGTAGATTTTGCGAGAGCCAGAATTCCTCTCGGCTCGCTCAGTGCAGAGAGCAGGCGCAGCTTGGCCCCACGCAAGGCTGAACCCCCAACTGGGAGCCAAATCCTGCAGGCCCGTGGTCACAGGAACCCCAAAGGTTTTCACATTGTAGTGGGATTACTGCTCCAAGCAGGGGTCTGCCTGAAAGCACTCATCTGGCCTTGAAAGAGTTGGTGGGTAGAACCAGACAGGGGAAGCCCTCCTGACAGCCCCACCTAATGAAGACATGTCAAGTGCTGCCAGGACAGCTTAAACCACCTCCCAGAACATAATAAGCTATTTGGGGGAGAAGACGAGGGGAAGAGAGCTTTGCTGGTATAACTATGTATATTAGGGTTTGGGTTTGGGTTTTTTCTGCCATCATAGCTGTATAGGGTAGGTGTGATTCCTTGTACACTCCCCGAGCAGACACAGCTATGCTAGCAAAACTTACACATCATGAATTCTTCTAAACAGTCCAATTTACCCAAATGATTTCCCCCTCTTTCCATTTCCATTTGGTCACTTTCCTCCCATTTATCTGCCTGCTCAGCGGCTTTGATGTTTTTGGAGAAGGGATCATCCCTTCTTGAATGCCTGGAAACTGCTCAAGCTTTGGCACTACCACAAACAAACCAGTACAGATTTGTTTGCCAGTTTTCTTAAGGCCATTGGAAAAAAAAAAACCTGAACCATTAATCTAGGTTACTGAATTCTGTGTCATGGCTTTGTGAACAATAGGATGTGGAAGACAGGGCAAGCTTAAAAACCGGTACATAAAAGGTAATATCTGAATAGGGTGCAAGTGAGGCACCGATGTAATCTGAAGTATTGCTGTTTTGATGTGGCTGGAAATAAAAGGGTTTGAGGCCTTGCCTGTGCTTAGCAGAGGTTGGCAGCAGCTTCTACCACCCTGCGACTACGGCACATCCACATCCATGCAGTTCTGGCTGCTCCACCATGTGTCACTAGACAGAGCATGGCATGCACCCTAGGCAAGCATCAGTGTCTGGAGGAAACCCTACAGCCAGCAGAAGGTACAGAGGGTCTATATGAGGTTTTTGCTGGATGCCAGGCAGCATCAGACATCTTGCTCCATGTGGTGAAACCCAGGTCTACACTACTTCATTTTGCTAGCAGTACTCAGGGTGCAAGAAAAACCTTTGTGTGCTGTGCTTCAACGGCCAACGCTGGGAATCAATCGCTCTGGACGGCTGCGAGTGGAAAGCTGCTGTGGAGCAGGGCCTACGTCACTCTGAGATGGAGAGGGTCAGTGATGAGCTAGAGAAGAAGTGTTGGAGGCAGGCAAAACAAAATGGTACTAAGCATGCCAGTGCAAGCTCAACTGAGTTTGTATGTGCAACTTCCCGGAGGGTCGTCCTGTCGCGCATTGGATTCAGCCACTCAAGAAACTGGGGTGGCACCCATTAACCTACCAAAGGCGCAATCCCCATGGTCTTCTGAAACCAATGGCTGCCTATGATGATGACATGGGTTCTGTCACCCACGGGTCCCTCCTGAGTCTGGGGGGGACCAGCGGCCAATCGCCAACTGGGTGGGAGGTCCCGATCATTGACCCTGGAAGCACCAGCAGCAAAACTGGAAATGCTGCTGGTGCTTCGCTTGGTGCCCCCACTCCCCGGCCAGTGCCAGTCTTGGAGAGGAGCGCACATGCCTCCCCCTCCATGCTCTCCTTACTCATTGCCTATGCTGCCACCAGTCCATGAGTTGTTCACTTCAAAGCAGCACTGCTACAGCAGAAATATTTTTCCTGCCAGTAGAGTAACACTTCCCCTCTAAGCCAAAGAAAGCTTCTGCAACCACTTGGCATATAGTGCACAGACACACCAGTGCTTTCTCCGGGCTGCCGGTCTCTTCAACATAGGGGCCTTCTCATGGTGCACTTCACCCCTGCTCATGTGAACATACTCCAATGGTTTCTCTGTGCAGCTGCCTAGAAGCAGCCTGCTACAGACAAGGCCAGAGGCAGCATTACTGTGATAGCAGGAGGAGATCTCCGCAGCCTCGAAGGCGCAGTGAGGGTGTACGTAAGGTTTTGCTGGCAGAACTTCGTACTGTAGACGCGGCCCAAGCATCTTCAGCACCCACTGAAATCAGTGACAGTGGAGACAAGGATGCCAGCTGACTCTTCCTTATGTAGATGGCAGCAACTTCTGTTATGTTCAGATTCATTGTATATACTTAAAATTAGGTTTCTGTGGGTGTGCTTTACTGCAGAGTTGACTAATTAGCTCTGCAAGAAAGAATCACAGTCTACATGTGTGCTGGTATTAAGGCACAGTAAATTAACTAACTCCACTGTAAGATAGTACTGTCAGGGTCAGTACTATCATACAATGAAGTACTTAACTCTGTTGAAACGCACATATAGATAGTGATGGGCTGGCAGGGCCACAAGGGTGCTAAAGTGTGGGGGCTGCGGGCTGCCTAGCCCTGCACTTTAGCACCTTCGTGCCCCTGCCAGCCCCTCTGCTACCCAATCCTGCCACCCAGAATCCGTGGCTGACCCCCTGAGACTGCTACCAGCCTGGGGCTGCTCTGCCCCAGCTCTAAATGCTCTGGTCCCAAGCACACGTGTAGACACGGTGCCTGGGAGCAGCAGACTGGCACAAACTGCACCAGCATTTATCACATTGCTTTAATGGCACATACCCTGTTTGAACTAGCCTATTTCACCAAGAAGCAGCCCTTACTGCATACATTGTTCTCCCTGATAATCTCACTTTAGCGGATAAAAATGGGGCTACTATAAGAAACCCTTGACTGCAACATGCAGGGAGCAGCGAGGAAGCAGACTGACAGAGGGCAAAGGCAGACTCTGTGGCTTCCCGTCCTGACAGGCTAAAGCCCACACACAAGAAATACATTCCCTTTTTGATGCATGGAGAGTAAATGCTCTTGTTGGGAAACTTGGGGCCTGGGACTCTGATTCTGTTGTATAAAAGCATTGGCATTTTGGCAGTGCTGAAGGGCAGAGGCTGTTTCAAATTTAAAAGGGACATAAATGAGTTGTGATATTTTGGTCAGAGATATATGAGTCTGTGGCCTGTTTGCACCTGTGTAGGCCTCATGTCCCTCACCCCTGCCTAGAGCTCTTGACTGGAGCAGCCAGCCTTTGAACAAGGTGCTGCTGTTCCAAGTGCTTGCACACACCACGACGAGCGGTTTTATCCTCAAACTGCATACAAGTGGCAGGTGAAGGGAGATTCACAAGGAAACATTGTGCAGCCGGGATGGGGGGGCACTATTCTTATACAGCTTTAGGATCAGGATAAAAATTAGAGTCTATTCAGGCAAAGACCCTGGCCCAGAGGCATAACTAGAAATGTTGGCACCTGGGGCAGAGGTGCCAGAGAGCCTTACCTGACCTCAGCGACTCAAAGACTCTGGCTCCTGTGGCTACCATGCAAGCTACCCAGGGGCTGCCACTCTGGTGCCACCTCTAAATTGAAACTCAGCGCTGGTACCCCACTTGCCCTGTCCTAATTAATGCTACTGCTCTGATCACATACAACTGTAGGCACTTGGCACACACTGAGCCCTGTTCTGACCCCTCTTCTTGCCTTGAAGCATTTGAAATGAGCTTTTCTCCTCCGTGGCATGTAGCCAAGCCCTTTTATTATTGAAACATTTTTAAGAGCTTGGCTGAGGTCTATCATGGCCGTGTGCTCTTACCTGCTGTCACACACCGCGTTTATTTACATCCACAGATCCATGGGTAGCGCTTTAGGCAAAGTCCCATTTTCATGTGAGGTTTAGGACCTATCTAGCTTAGGAGTGGAAGGCCCAGTTTCTCAGCTCCCTGTCACCAAAAGGCGATTTGAGGGAACATTTTACACTTCCCTGTGAAGTGCCCCAATGATGTAGCCATGGGCTAGGCAAAGCCAAGTTCACCTTTCATTCTTCTTCCTGAAGCTGGCCCACTAGACTGTCAAGAGTGGACGATATGAGGGGCCAGGAGGACAGCAAGCCAGAGAGAGCCACTGTGCAGTGAGACATGCCCTGGCCTGGAAGGAAGGAGCCTGGGTTTTGGCTCCCACCCCAGGGATGTTTCTGCAGTTTGCATTTAATAGTGGATAATGTAGCTAGGCAGCAGTGGGGGAAGAAGCAGGGCCTGGTGCCGGAGCCCAAGGCTTTCTCCCTTTCTGGGGAAGTGCTCATTGCACTGAACCACTTTGCAAAAGGCAATTCCCATGAATCAAATTCATGTCTGGTTTGAAATCACTGACTAATGAGTTGCACCTTGGATTAATTTGGCCTGGTATCCCTGCCCTTTGCTAACAGTGATGCATGGAGGTTATCGGTTATAAGGACTTTGTAATTGCCTTAGTTCCCTTTGATCTTCTCAAAAGGCAGGAAATAATTTCTTACCTTTCTGAGTGCCGCTTGGCTGCAGGTAAATTTGTGGGAGTGCTACATATAGCCAACAGTAATTTGACTGATCTTTCTTGGCACTGGAAAAGAAATGTCTCTTAAAGCTCACTCTTCTCTTACAATCATCTAGAAGGAGGAACTAAAAGGGGCAAGGCTCTATTTAAATTGATTTCTAGAGCAGAATTTAATAGTATAGATTTTTTTTTCAGATTCATGTAGAAAATTAACAGCCTACTATGACTTTCCAGTTTATAGTTTTTTGCATAGAGTATTCTATCTATGTATATATACATAGCTTTCCAGATCGCTCTCTCTCTTTATTCTGGGATTTGTAAGTAAAATGCTGTACCAAGCAACACTATATATACTTACATCTCTTGGTGGTTTTGCATTCAGATTTCAGTTGTCAGGTAACCTTCTACTACACAGGCATTCAGAACTATTTCTCTAGCACTCACTGAGATGTACTATTTTATTTCAAGGCCACCGCCCTTCCTAACATGCAGTGTTTCCATCACAGGCACTCAAAAATAGACCAAAGTTGACAGGGTCAAAAGTAGCTGAAGAGAACTGATATCTGCATTTGATCTTATTTTCCTAAAATAACACGTCACTGATGATAGAGTTGTTCTGAAAGAACAAACATAGAAACGTAACTGGCTCCATCTTGCCCGAAACGTGTTTCTTTGGTGATCAACAGGAAAATATTTATTGAGACATTTAAATAATGTTGCCAAGGTGTTTCAGATCATCTTTCCTGATTTCAGACTTCAATATGATGTTGGTGGCTAAACTAAGTGCCCTAAACATCTAATATGACGAATGCTCTGAATGGTAAAGCTTGCAGTTTCACACGCACCCAGACACACCCCACAACCACACACACACGGGTACATGAAAAATATTCATTTCCCCCTTGCAGAAATTTTACTCCCCAAACAAATACACATTGAATAGGTCTTTCAACTGGCCATTGGTCAGCCATTAGAGATACCAGTTCAGCTCCAGAGGAGTCAGTTCAACACATCTGGTAAATGGGTACTCAAAACTGGGTCTTGCCACATATCAAAAAAACACACAGGCCCTAAACGGTTGTGAGATGTGTTGTCCCAGAACAAAAATGAGTAATGATCATAAGCTTATATAGCATCCGTAAGCCACATAGATTCCAAACTACTTAATGTATGACAACAAACATATAATTAATAAGAATACAGCATTTGGATACTCCATATGTAGCAAACATGGCTAAGACAACTTGCAAACATGGAATTATTAACCTTATTTTATAGATGGGGGAAACTGAGGTACGGAAATAACGACGATGCACAGTCAGTGAGTGTCAGAGCCAAAAACAGAGCCTGTATACCAGTCCAAAACCCTAACCCAAAGCTAGAAGATCACCAAAGTGCAGCCATCTCTGTGCACAGAAACACGACAACACAGTTTAGCCCAAGAAGAAAAGACATGCTATTTGCAACTGGAATTGCAGGGAGCATTTAGGTAGGTGAAATGTAATTAGTTACTCAAGCTGGAATTTGGCCAGGATTCATACTGGGAGTAAATGCAAGATGGGCTTTTAATCAGCACAGGGTTAAGCTACATGTCATCCTGTGGTGTAGGTAGCTGCGTGCACGGCGCAGTAACTGCCCCTAGTGCACAATGCTTTAGTACTTCCAAAAGGAATTACAAAAACACAGTGATGTGTAGACACACCCACAGGCAATTGGGATTTTAATGCTATATTTCATCGGTCCATCCAGGAGTGCTGTCCTGTGCGTTGGGATCGGCTGGGTACGGAGATGAGGATTCTGATCAAAATGCATGGTTGGCCTGGCTGTTTTATGTTGGAGGCATCACAAGATTGTACCTAAAGGTGATAAAAAAGCACAAGAGAAAGACTTCCAAACATGAAAGGTGATCCTGTAGGTAGATGGCACAGGGATAACAGACTAGGTAGATACAACAGACAGAATATTCTTCATGCAAATTTAACGAAACTTTTTTTTCCCTCCATAATGTCTATATGGAATCACTGTAGGAATACTGGGACTGTGCTAGCGACAACTATCATGATCTTGATATACTTAGAAATAACACAGAACGGAGACAGACTGTTTAATATCTCATGGGAGGTGTGGCAGATCTCCTAACATGCAGTACTGTCCTAGCTTTGAGAAGATATAAAATCCAATCAATACTTTCTTCATTGCTGACATTGGAGTATACTAGAAAATAAGACTGGTCTTGTAAGTAAGGCACCAGATTCCAGCTCAGAAGATCCAGCCTTTTCCATAGACGCCCTGAGCAATGTTTGTCATGTAACTTTTATCTTGCAACCGAAGTTGATCGTACAAAGAACTTTCTAACCCTGGTGGTGGTTGAGAACTGGAGCAGATTACCTGGTCGTGGCCTTTCCATCTAGGAAGCTTTAGGAGCAGGCTAGGGAAACACGTGGCTGGAATGGTTTAGACAGGGATGATCTAGCAGCAGTGGTTGCAGCAGCAGCAGCCCCCTCGAGCAGGGGCTGGGACTAGATGACCTCCTGAGGTCCCTTCCACCTCTATTTTTCTTTGCTTCTCAATTGTATGTTTGTGCCTCAGTTCCCCATCCTTTGAATGTCCTCTCTCTCTAGAAAGTAAGCACCTTAGGACAGACTTGGCTTTCTAGGTGGATGTAAAGCACTCACCACAACAAAGCTTTGGTGTTGGCTGAGGCCTTTAATGGCTAGTATGGTATACATTTCAAGAGCTCCTGAAATTATTAGGTGTTCTCACCAGGGAATGGACTCTAAATACCAAAGACGACCTATTTTGAGATGCTAATGTTTGCTAATAATTCCCTTTCTTTTTAAAAAAGAAATGAACCTTTTCCTCTAATTCTTTAGTTCACAGAACACATTCTTTTTCCTGGACATCCTAAATACTATCTGTGCATCAAATGCAAGACAAGAGATCTGGTCCTGTAGTAGCCTGCATTGCAGCCTTCACTGCCACTTATCTTAGCTATGAGTGGAAAGAAAGTATAAACCTCTACTAGAGAATGCTCTGTACAACGCCACGTGTGTATCACAACACTTTGTCAGCATGACATTTGTTTGTTTCTAGTACCACTGGGCCACAATCTCCACAAGTCTATCCTAAAGCAATGGCTTTGTACAGGTGCTGAATGAATGAGCATTATATTACCATATTTACCAGAATCCAAGACAACTTCAGTTTTAAAGCGACCCCATAATTTGATTTTAAACATAAAAAATGATAAATTTGTGATAATTTTCCATGCATAGAATTTAACGGTTGCCTCCATTGTGCCTGTGCACCCTGGCCCATATCCCCCTGCCACTTGCCCCTGCTCCTGCCAGCCCCACCATGCCTGTCCCTTCTGCCACCACCTCCCTGGCCACAGCTGGACCTGCTGCTGCTGCAACCACTGCTGCTGGCCCAGGCTAGGGCAGGGCTGGAGCCAAAGCCGGACCTGGAGCAGCAGCAGGGGAAGGGGGAAGCAAAGGTGGTAGCAGTGAGGGCAGACAGCTGCTACAGCTTCAGTTCCAACTCTGAACCCAGGTCAGAGCCAGGGTCGCAGCAGCTGCCACCCCTGTCACAGGCCAGTTGGGCACTGTGAGTATATTAATTTAGTTGCAGACTAACTGAGCACTGTAACTTTATTAGCCACTGGGCTTTTTGGTTCGGGATCAAGGAGGTGATGTTGGGAAGGAAAGCAATGACAAGTTTTACTTATAAAAAAGAATACATTTTACTTATAACAACAAAAGATATCGTTTACACATATGACAGTTAATAAAAAGATTAAGCTAATAAACAGACAACGTAAGTTAAAATTGACAGTGATAATAAAACAGAAAAAGGAATTAACTAAGTGTTAATTATATCTTGTGATTACGTTTGTATATTTTTGTTGACTTTAAGCAAAATTTTCATAAATCAGCTACGTCTGCGGTTATAATTCTTAGTTCCGCTTTTTAAAGTTTATGTTGTTTGAAAATCAGTATAAAAAGCTATATATAAATCTTCTTCCAGACAGACAGGAAACTGCTCCTGTAAGCTACTTCAGATACCTTCAAAAAGCAGATTTTTTTTAATAAACTGCTCGTTAACCCTTCTGGTTCTGGCCATCACACACCCCCACCACACTTATACCTGAATCCAAGATGAGGGGCTCTCCCCCACCATGTTAAATGGGGAAAAAGCCTCATCATGGCTTTTTGAGCAAATACAGCATGTAGCACCACATTATATCAGAGGTTTCTTATACTAATTTCAAAACAGGAATGTAGGAATTGCAATATCAGACTATCTAGCTTGGTATCCTGTTTTGGCTACTAGCCAGCACCAGATGCTTGAGCGGGCAGTGTAAAAACCAGACCACAATATCCAGTAGCACGTTACGAAGTATAGTTTCTTTCTAACTGCCGTCTGCGAGCAGTTGTTTTATACAACGAAGCACAGGGGTTGATTTCCCATGTTTATTCCAGCTAGTATAACTATGATATTGTTGCAGTAAGCTATATGTATTTATTACAAATTAGAGTGTCAGCTGTACAGTTGAGGGGCCATCACCTTGTTTTCTGTCCAGTCCAGGGATCGGCAATCTACGGTCTGGACCCATTTGATCTGGCCTGCAGACATGGGGCTCTGGTAGTCCTTGCTCTTCTGACACTATTGTTGGGGGGCAAAGTGCCAGCTGTGGCTGCATCCTAGCTCTTGCCTGACAACCTATCCACCTTCTGACCATTAGTCCCGAAAGTTTGCTGACCAGCAGTCTAGCCTGTTGGGACCCAGATCCTCACTGGAGCTGTAAGTGCCATTTCATTACAAAAAATCTGTATTTCATTGGTTCTAGGGGTTTTGATCAGATTAAACAAGGCAGGAAGGTGCCAGCTAGGGACCTTAATAAAGGGTAATAAAAACACAATACATCACTAAAAGCCTGGTCCAACTTCCCACGTAAGTCAATGAGGCCGTATTAGGGCCCAGTCGTGCTCTCGCTGACTTCAGTGGGAGCTTGTGGGGTTAGTACTGGCCTCATTAGGTATAACTATAGATTATAGTACTTTTGTTCAAGTTGAATGGCATGGCAGTAGGATATTTTTCATTCATATTCACAGCCTCCAGCATGGAAAGACAGAGCCAAACCCCTGTGCTGCTGGGCAGCTGCAGGCATTTTCACTCCATTCCCTGAAGATCTGTGGGAAATGTGAGAGTCTATTAAGTGGTTACCTGCAGTGGCAGGGAACTGGACTCAGGTGTCCTAGTCTTACTTTCCTGTGCATGTTTCTTATTGAAAAGCACTATGTATACTTATGATACTCTGGACTTGGACACACGACACATAGTGGTATAATCAGTCTTCATACCAGTGTAAAGAGAGAAAAAAAAGGATTGGACACCAAACATGCACACTACTGCTGTGACTTGAATCCAGCATTGGATTACCCCAGGAAAAAGAGAGGGACAAACCTAAACCAGTGTAAGTATTGTGTGCTTCCTGCTATCCCAGGGTAGCCATTTGGTAGGAGCAAACAAGCTACCACCTGCTCCCCCTCCACCTAGCAATGTGGTGCTGTAATAACACCTACCGCATGCAGCTATCCCAGGGGCGGGCAATTATTTTGGGTGGAGGGCCGCTTACTGAGTTTTGGCAAGCCATCGAGGGCCACATGCCAGGCAGCCAGGGGCAGATATATATTCATTTTCTAATTTTTTTAGGAGCCCTGCGGGCCGGATAGAATGGCTTGGCAGGCCGCATCTGGCCCACAGCCACATTTTGCCCACCCCTGAACTATCCCCATATAGCCGCTTGTCTGTCTCCACATCTTGGTGTATTTCCCATACATCAGTGTACAAAAATGATACAAATACACTAATATAAATGTTGTGTCCAGAACCGTATTTATACTAGTGACAATGTTCCTTTAAGCAACAACAATGCTTTGATTACAGACAGATAAAAATCTCAGTGACTATGATTTCTCTGAAGAACCATCAGAATGACATGAAGATGTTGATTTCCTCACAGCTCTAGTATTTGTTGCTATGATATTCAAGTAATTACTGTCACCTCCATCTCTGCCTTTCAGAATGAAGTGATCAATTTTGCTACCACTCATCTGTAGGAGGAAAGCAATCTTCTATAATTCAATAAATATAGTTATCACATCTGCACTCTCAAAACAACAGCTAAATAAATATCTTCACCATTACTGCTGTTTGCTAACACCGCAATCAGTGCTATCACGTCATGACACTGAGGATTTGGAATTACTAAAATGTGGTCACAGAACATACGCAGAAGGAGCATAAAAAGGAAAGTGCAAGAATAAGGGTCTGAAGGACAAAGCTGAGTCAGGACCAGTCCAGCTGAGACTGGAAACCCTGAAATCCCTTGCCCAAGACCCAGCATCCAGAGCTCCATCTATGATTTCTAGCATGCCCCACACTATAGATCCCATTATAAAGGCAAATCTATTGCAATAAAAGCTTTCATCAGCATAGCCCAAGATAAAAAAAAAAAAGGGATGAAGACAACAAGGAACTTAACCTAAAAAAATGCTTAAATTATTGGAAAGACTTCCTTTGGCCGCCTGGCACAGGTAATGCATTCCTGAATGGGTGAGATGTATTCACTAGTTTACCCCTGCATAGTAAGTAGTAAGAGCTGGGCGCCAAAGGAAGAACAAAACTTAGTTTGTTGTGAACAAGATGAGGAGTGTGCTTAAACACGTTTCTTCATCTACAGTTGCTCCCACAATGCCTTTTTAGTTCTTCTCTCTTGCAAGTAAATGCACAGGCCTGTGAAGGCCTTGAGATTTTGATTCTACAACATATGGTGAAGAGCACTTAACCATCCCGGAGATCTCTACATCCATGTGCCTTGCAGCACCAGGAACAAGAGGCTGCTGGATCTAGGTCAAAAGCAGTAAGAAGAACTAGGGCACCGACTATGCGTGGGCACCAGAATCCCCCCGGCAGTCTTTCCTGTGGCTGTGGCAGCCCTGCGCTGCTCCTGCCCACCCGTGGAGCAGTCCTGCTCCCCAGCAGTACGTCGCGGGGGCAGGGCATGAATGGAGTGGTGCTCCCCTGGGCAATCTTTCCTTGCAGCAGGTGCAGCCCTCCAACCAGTAGCGTATCTGGGGAGTAGGGGGAGCAAACGGGGCCACAGGGGCAGCACCTACAGAGCCTATGTTATGGGGCTGCTGTGCTCGTCTCCTCTCTCCCTCCACCGCTGCTGCCCAGGCTCTTTGCACAGGGCAAGCAGTGTCAGCTATAGCAACAGTGAAGAGAGTAGCGGTAGCAGCTGGTTTCTTTGTGGTTTCTCCCCTTTCTTTCACCTAACTCTACCTTCCCCCCCTCCCCATAATGGTGGGCATACTACCCCCTTCCCACCCCACCCCCCAGGTGCTGAATGATCTCACTACACCTCTGGTCGAACGATACCAGATCAGATCACAGCCACCTATATCTTTAACATATAGAGATGAGTGTTATAGAAACTATACATCTCCTTATGCAGTTTCACAAACTGGTATCCCAGATGGATAGTACAGAATTGCTTCTTGAAGCATCTGTGCTTTGGAGACAGCACCTTTAATGTGTTAAAGCAATGGCTGGCCACGTCCCTCACTGTCTACATTTTCAGTAGTCCGTAGGCTCCTATCAAGCTTCTTGCCCAGGGGCTGCATGTGGATGTGCCAGCTCTTGGAGCCTCCAGAAGCAGCAGACGAGGCGCACAGTTCCCCAGGAGGTGGCATGCAAAGTATTAAGTGAAGACAATTTTCAACTCAGGAAAAAACTAGTTCTTGGAAAAGATATATTTACAACTTAAGCAACTTAATACTTGTACCAAGAACTACCCTCCTCCCCATAGTTCAGGAATGAAGTGCTCCCAAGGGAAGATACACACCTACCAGAGAAATAATTGCCAGGAACAAGAATTACAGACACGCCTAATGATTTTAGGTGCCCAGCTGGAGACCTCTTTAGGAGTCCTCACTTACAGAGGCATGAAGGGAAAACAAGCCCCTTTCTAAGTACTTTTAGGGCAACAAAAATGGAGGTATCCCGAACCGCTAGTTCCTTCTGAAAGTCTTGATCACACAGTGCACCTAAACAAGCTCCCACAAATAGGCCACCCATCAGTACAGTGCTCGACAGCAGCAAGGGCCAGGCATGCCACAAAATAGCCCACGCCCTCCCAAGTGCCATTCCAGTCACTTGCCCCTGCTCTGCTTTCTGCCTCTAGCCCTGTGCTCCCTAGCCGCTCTGCTTTCTGCTCCCTCCCCTATCTGCTGCTGTGCAGCCTGTTCCTTCCCTGGTCTGCCACATGCCACACACAGAGGCTGCCCATGCCACTTGTGGCATCTATGACACATGTTGGCTATCCCTGTTCTAGATTATGGGACATGGCTTCTGGTGTTTCCGTGCTCTGGAAGCAGCTTGCAGCATTGCCATTTACATGTGAAAGACCACCAGGCCCAGGGTTTGTCCAATCAAGTGTCCAGTCAGGTCAGTGGATTAACACTGCTGGGAAGCTTTCAAAAATGGAAGGAAGAGGTTTATTAGCCTAATGGCATAAGACTGCTAAAAAACTAAATCATCTGTCTAAAAGTGGATATAGGCTTACATCTTTACATTCGGAGGGGAAGGTGGCTTGCTTTCCTGTAGGCCTTTTTATTTTGAGTTGCACAGCACCAAAGCCCTCTATGTGAGCATCCCCAAAGCGTGGACCTGGCTTCCAATCAGCACTCTGAACGCAGGCCAATCTCTGCAGGTAGTGGAGACTCCCATAAGCCTCCCTGACTCAATTTTAAAAATCTCCGTGGTCATAGCGGCAGGAAAAAATACCCCCTGGCCAGGAAGAAAGAGGCAAAGGTCTTTTGACTCATTCTGTCCATGCTGCCTCACACAGACTGATCCAAATGGCTCCTTCATAGCATCAAAGTTAACTGGTGACACTTTTTTTTAATCAGGTTTTGTTGCGACCCAAGGAACACTGGTAGTACAGATCCTAGGCTTGTTCTTTGTTCTTGCAAGGCACGGCTAGGTTCGTAGAGTCTCTTTGGCCATTAAGTGTTGTAGGTGCCCGACTGCCCGTGCGCTTCATGTATACAGCATTGTTCTGTATTGGACCCGTCTGGGTCATTGCCATGTCATTCATCTTTTCTGATTTCACTGATGAATGTTTAAGGAAAGGCGGGATGTGGCAGAGCTCAGTGGTTAACTTGAAGAGTTGTTCTGAATCCATTCAACTCATCAAGGACTTGTATGATGACCGAAAAAAATAGTGAAAAGCAAAACCCACTTCCATAGGCAAGGGCAATCCTGCTCAAAGATGGGGTCCAGCTTGGTGCTGCTCATCCCACTGGATGGCTGTGGGTATGCAGTAAGCAGACCCAGTTGCTGGATCCTATATGCTTTTCAGCCAGTTGGGACTGTCCCCTTTTTGCCATGGATCCAGGACAAAAACCTCCAGCCCCATCAAAAAGTTGTAGATGCCCTCATAATAAATTGGACTTGCAATGGCAAATATTGGTATCACAAATTATATATAAATAATGATGTAACTCTAACAGGTAATAAAGCAAAGCAGCAAAATGACCCCTTTGGCCGTCTCTGGAACGTACTCTCCGGCTTCTCTCTCAAAGTCCTATGCAATTGATTTTAACCCCAGGCAGCACCAAATGTCATCAGGCTTGGACCTATTACATGGATGCAGAGGAAGCTGAAAACACTTTCGGAAAAAAAAAAAAATCAGGCTACTTACATGGTTTTAAGTGCCTAACTTGAGCCACCCATGGCAAAATCCCATCTGTGTTAAAATGCGTAGCAAAACACCTGTTGACTAAGTGGGATGATTTCAACCACAGAATTGAAAGTGTTGGTCTATGTTCTCCATTTATTGCTTTTCTTGGGTATTTAAGTTCACATGCAGGAGGCAGCTTGTTCATTCTTCACTGGTATTTAGTCTGCAGTGATGAACAGTTTCTACTGATTCCAGGTTTGGTGGGGGTGGAGGGAGGCAGGGGTTGGTTTTTTTTTTTTAATATTACTCATCTTCTTTGTTTCTGGTTTGGAACATCCAAGCCCCAGGTGGCATCCAGACATGCAGGCGTGTGCTCTTGCAGTGGCACAAACGGTAACAGCACAAATTTGTGCTGCTACTTTTTGCCTCAGCACACGCCCCTGCACATGCACTTTGTTGCAGAACACATTGTCCCACTTTAGGCAAACTGCCTGTGCCCAGCTCCTCCTAGCTCCTGGCATTTTGGAGCAGCCAGGGCATAAATGGAGCACTAGAGACATTCCTGCTGGCAGCCAGAGAGTCTCACTGGAAGACCAAGCCTCTGTTTGCTTCAGCGCATGCTATTTTCATGTGCTCTGTGCCACTTTTTTTCCCAGTGCTTGCTTTTTTTTTTGCCACCAAGAAATCCCAGTAGCAAATTTTACTCCTGTGCTGCAAATTTGCAGTGCAGGGCATGTTTTAACGTTCCCTGTGTGCAGTTTGTGGCACCACAAACCACATATGCTTGCATGTCTGGATGTGGCCTCAGTATCCAAAATACAGCGACCATGATAGTACCATGTCTTCTGAAGCAGTAGAGACCCTAGAGGTGACACTGTCCTCTGCGATAGAGGCAATGCATAGATTGCAAGTAGGATAAAAGCTAGCTCTATAAATTCAGATGGGGATGGCACCTGTTGCTAGAGGAAATTCCGTAAGTCCAAATGACAGGATGGTCCCAGAGACCAAGTTAACCAGGCAGAACTAAACGCACACATCTGTGACACTGAGGTTGTCCATGCATAATGGTCCTTTGTGGCTAGGAGCAGAAATTACACATAAACCAGTATAAGTGATCAGAAACCAGATCAAATCTGTAACACAACAGGAGTTCGGTGCACATAAACTGCTTTCAAAATGGCAAAAACTGTTTTAAGATAAACTTGGATGGATGCAGTATCAGACTCAACTGATTTAGGTTAAATTGGTTTATTGAACTTCTGCCCCAGGTCCCCTCCAGATTCAAGTTAACTCACAGGCCCCCCAGCATCCCAGGATGCTTTGCATCTCCCCCACAAAACCCCTCTCGCAGAGTGGGCAGGCTAGCCCTGACTCAAGCTGTCTCCCCTAGTTTAGCAGGGAGCCACGCTCTAGCACCCCCTGGCTTCTGGCCTGGGCCGCTGCAGACACGTGGCTGCATTTCTAGAATCAAAAGCGAATGTCTGTTCCCTTGTCTATTGGTTCGATCTACGCAGCTTAGACTAACCTGAAAAGATTGAACCGATTCAGCCTCGGGATTTTTGACTGTCTGTACTTAGCCTGAATGAGTTATAAGTGAGACTTCATGGCAAGCTCTAGTAGCAGTATAACCCCCTGGTGGCTGGATATTGCAGATCTCCCACTACGCTCAGTCTGCAAAGGACAGGAGCCCCTTACAGTCCCAGCTACAGCTCCAAGCTGTAGCCGCTCATGATTCTGGCACCGAAAGTTCTTGTTTCTGCCCCATGGTGTCAGCCAAGATGGCAGGTGTCACATGTACGCAGTTCTAAAAAATAGACATTTTCAGGGCATGTGGAGGTGAAATAAGAGTAAAAATAATGAAGGGATATTAATCCATATATCCTGCTGGGTTCAGCAGAATAAAAATAAATCCCCTGTCATCTGTTAATGACCCATCTATCAAAAGAACAGCTCCTCTGACATTGAAGCATGTTCACAGTCATGTGAGCCACAGGGTCACTGTAACCCAACCATTAAAATTATTTATATAGCATCAGAAAGATACAGGCTCCACAGAGCAGGTGAACAATGTCCAGTATAAAAGTGCCTGCCCCATCAATCTTAGAGGCTAAGGGTGCAAGCAGGTACAACACAGCACAATTCGGAGCAATGCACCTTAAATAACCTGCATGCCAAAGTATGGTCCCCAGCAGAAAAATGCTTTTAATTTTGTTCATGCTTATGATTATCCCTTAATATTGCTGTTCCCCTTATATCACAGGCAAGCACGTGCACCATTTCAGACATGGCCTATATGCTGCTGTTCATCAACAGCGATATCTATAGAAATATATGACATGACTATCTGGCCCCAGAGGCTTCCAGGAACAAATGCAGTATGTTACATTTGGGAATACAAAAGACCCACATATATTGCTGGCTGGCTAGGAATTGTGTAAAGATGCTTTTCCACCAGCACCAGTGAAAGAAACACAATCTCTGTTAGCAGCACTGACATGGTGCTTAGAAAACCCCGCATGCACATTCAAGCTTTCCCCTTTCACTCACTGCAGGAAGTCAGCAGTGAGGCTGTTCCAGTGGCACCAACAATTTTACCCCTCACATTTAAGGCACTGCCCTGATGGCAAGGGTTTTAATTAAAGTAGTTCAAATGAAGGTCTCCTCGCTCATTCCTGAGGTGCTGCTTGTATAAAGGGTATTTGTTTATAAGGCTCAGCTGGATTTTCCTTAAGACATGCCCTAAGTATTGCAATTGCCATCTGTGCACCTTTGTTGTTCAAGTGCATTAGCAGAACTTCCCCTGCTCAATCTAAATTGATAACTTTATCCAGTCACCCTGTAGCAGCTGCTTGTGGAGTTGTTTAATCTCCATTAGAGTGCTTTGGTTAAAATCCAAGCCTGCATCCCTATTAAAGTAAGGCACAGGCAAGATGCTCTGCTCAAACAGAGTTTTGCACATCAGAGGATGTCAGAGCCCTTCCAGAATTTCTCAGGCTTTAAAATATGCCCCCTAGAAAGGGAAGTCTCTTTCCCCTTTGCACTTCATCCATGGAAAAGACCTTGGCTCAGATGTCCTGGAAATTGTCACTGCTGCAAATCTGCCATTTCTGACAGCTCTCTGTCTACTCCAGGCTGACAACTATGTAAACAGCCCATGCACTGCGTCAGTGCCAGGCGCGAGAACAGCGCTGGGCTGAATGAATACATTGAGAGTCACGTTTCAGGAGGAGGCCCATTAAGCAAGTCTTTCTCATGTTGTTATGGTACTTATGCAAGCAGCCCCATTGATCTCTGTGAGACTCCCTTAGGCAAGGCAGACGGGCGTGCAGCTAGCAACAAAGCTCTCAATGCAAATATTTGGCCTAACAGTCTCAATTCTGAAGAACGCTTCTTTGCGTGAGTGCCATTCAGTGCAGCTAGGGCAGGACAAACCTGGCCTCTAGTTCATGACATAGGTGTAATGCTTGCACGCTAGGTCTGATCTTGTGAGAACTGAGCACCCCCGACCAGGTACTCAGTCTCTCTTACTGGGTGTCTGCTCTGCACCATTGCTGGGGAGATCCTGGGCTGGCCACTGGGAAACAAATCCCATCCACCTGTTTTCCCACCACCAGGGTTCGAAATACAGGGGTGGCTTGGGGGGGCTGAGACCCCGTAAGAGAGGAGAGCCCCTACCCCACCCCGCACCTCAGGCTGGCTCCTTCCAGCTGCCACTGCTGCAAACCCCCCCAGGAGTTGGAGTGTAAGTCGAACCCTGCCCTCCATGCATGCTGCATGGTGCCGCTCTGTGGAGCAGGCCCAACAATGAAATCCCTGGGAGGTACCCAATGCAACCACATAACATTTTTTTCCCAGAATGTGGTTCATGCACGGTGGGGGCAGACAGACAAGGCTTCTTTCTCAGCAGCAGTCTGAAGACTACCAGAGACAGTAAGGACTAGAGATGCTCAACCAGGGTGCCATGTCACCCTGGCATGTTGTGAGATCCTTTTAAGGGTGCTACAAGGTGCCACTCAATATTACACTGTTAGGTGCACAAACAGGTGGCATTTTCCAAGAGGGAGACCTTAGTCTAGGGAGTTTGAGAACCACTGGGATTGACACACCCTGAACTCTAGGGCTGTGCAAAATTTCGCCAGGTGTTTAGTTTCAAGACTGTTTCGACACATTTTGAGCTTGAAACAGTGAAATTGAAACAAAACAAAAGGCTTTGAAACAGCTTCGAAATGAAACAAGGGCACTCAAAACATTTCAAAATGTTTCAAGTTTCAAAGCTGGACTTGCTTGGCTTCAGCGCTGGTCCCAGCCACCAGCAGCAGCCTCCTGTCATCCCGCCTGCAGATCTGGGTGCCCACCCCACGAGGGCCGTGGGGCTGTACTGGACTCCTCCTGGGTGTGCGGACCCCCGGATCTGCATGTGGGATGACAGGAGGCTGCTGCTACTAGCAAGTGATTCAAGTTTTCAACTGTTTGAGGAGCAGTTTCCCAGAAACCTCTGCATCTATCTCCTTGGAACTTGGCAGGTTTCATGCCTTCAGAAGGGGCTACCATCCCTGCATCTTACATCTGAATCAGGCAAGAAATTACAAAGTTTTAGGCATTTTCATGATTCCCCATTACAGCCTATGGGCGAAACGTTGAAATGCGACAAAACAGTTTAAATGAAACGAAGCGGAACAGTGCTTCGAAGCGAAACAAAACAATGAAACAAAACACTGTCCTTTCAAAATGTGAAATGGAAGTCAAAACAAAACGGTGCTGTTTTGCACAGCCCTAGTTCCCCCTGAGTTCACAGAGTGCTCTCTGCCTCGCGGGACTGGACCTAACTGTAGAGCAGATCCTAGTAGCTATTCTTCCTGCTAGTGAGAGACGCCATCCCGACTGATGTAGTCCTGATGAGCTCCATGGGACTGTCTGCTTGAGTAAGGGGAAGGAGATTGGGCCTGTATTCAAGGAAACATGTTGATTAAGTCTTTCTTAATCATCTCAAGTGCTTCTGAAGAGATACGTTACACCTTGTTTTGTCTACAGGGAGTGAAATGTAGATGTTTAGGAATCACTTTAAATTGTGTCCAGTAGAGAGTTGGAAGCTAGATTTTTTTGCTCTTTTTATTGTTTGGAGATTTATCCAATATGCATACATTTGGCATATCCTCCCATCAGATAGCTGGGGTCAAATTACAGTAAGTAAAAGTCTCACGCTTACATTTAGTTCAGGGAACAGAAATTATTTATGAGAATGCAGTTCCTTTCTTAAAGCAGAGAGGACATTTTCTTCACTGATTCCATCTTTGGATAATTTGACATCAAGAGGACATGAAATACCAAGCTCCCACTATAATAAAGCCAGACTTGCAGGCAGCAACCAACTGTTTGATATGATACATTAGCTATACAAGTACTCAGTGCAAACAATCTAGGTTTGACTTCTGCATCTTTTCGATGAAACTCTGGTCCCTTCGTAGGCAATGGGAGTTTAGGTTGGAATTTTCAAAGGAGCCCATTTCAGCGGGAACTGAGCTAGGGCTGTGCAAAGCTTCGGTCCCTGATTCCATTTGGCAGAAATTCAGCCCGATTCAGTGGCCAAATCTCCAAATCCAAATCGAATCAGGATACCCTTTAATCTCTCCGAATCGATTCAGAGAGATTCGGAGCTAGACACAGGTTTAAAGGTTTTTTCTACATACCTCTAGGTATCAAGGGGCTTGTGAATGCTGTGATGCTGGGGTGCATGGAGCATCCCACAGGAGCGCGGGGGGCTCCCCAGTGTGCTCGGCAGCAGGCCCGGAAATGGTTCCAGAAGCACTTCTGGGTCCACTTCCAGGTCCGCTGTGGAGCACGCCAGGGGTCCCCTTTTGCCCCCCCAGCTCAGCAACTGGTGCCTCCTGGTCCTGGGGGAGGCACACGGGGTCCCCCCATGGCTGACTGCTGAGCCGGGAGGGAACGTGGGGGGCCCCCAGCTCACTCCCCAGAAGATCCAGAAGTGGACCAGAATTGGTCCTGGAACCGGTTCACTTCCGGAGTTGCCACTGAGCACGCAGAGAGGCCCCCTGCACTCCTGTGGGATACTTCATCCGCCCCAGCATTGCAGCATTCATGAGCTGTGCCTGGTACCTCAAGGCATGTAGAAAAAACATTTAAAGCTGTGTCTATGGCCGAATCGCTGATTCTCTGAATCAGCATCAAATCTTCAAATTCAGATTTGGCCGAATAGAATCGGGGACAGGGATCCAAATCAACAAGTCAAATCACTGTCCCCAATTTGGGCTGAATCCAAATCCAAATCAAATACAGCCCGTTTTGCACACCCCTACTGAGCACATACATTTCCGTGGGCTCTTGAAAATGTCAGCCTTTGTTATTACAAAACCAAGTGACCCTCTGGACAGTCTGAGAGGAAAAAGATAGGAAATAATAATAGGCATATCAAAACAAACGATGGAGAATTCAGGCTCAGTGGAGATGAGCAATCGTGTAGAACAGACAGTCATAAAATACCACCTCCCTGCACCACTGGTGATGTAACCATACTGAGCCGCACGGATAGCAGGGTTACTAGGGCTCTGTGAGTACCGAAGGCTGACAGACAGGGACAGACATGGGCTGACTCAGGATGTCTGCAGGGCTACTTACTCTCACCTGCATCTTTGCAGAACTGCATCTTTCTTAAAATGTCCTATTAAAAAAAACCCCAACATTAAAAAGCATGAATAATCGAGACACCAATGCTCAGCTCTGATTGAAGTGTAGGGTCAAACCCTGTCCTTAAGTCCTTTTCAGCGAAGATACCCTTCTTCTTGGCAGCAAGTACTAAGGAGTAGTTTGCGCCCTCTGATAGCATCTACCTCCCTTTCTTGCAACTTCATAAAATCTTTGTGATCATGGCTCTAGGAACTGGGAAGCAGGATGGCAGGAGATCAGAAGAGGAGCCACATTCACCCCACCACAAACTTGACAGTGGGACCACAACTCTACTACCTGCTACACAGAAGCCAAGCAAGCTGCTTGACTATTCAAAAGGGACCATGCTACCCCCCCAAAATAAACAGCCTCCCACCATAAAAGGGCATTAGTGTTGCTGCAGTAAGGCCTATATTCAACTGATATCAAGGCTCTGAACACATGGTGAGGAACAATTCCCGCTCTAGACTTTACAATCTCAAGCAACAAACAGGGCAAGTCCTACATGTGTCTGGTAGGGTGTGTGTGGGACTCAGCCTGTGAACACATACACACACTCTGCCGCTCCCCACACACACACACGCACACACACACGCAAGATCCCCATGCTCCCCGGCCTGGTGATGCAGCCGGCAGCCATGGGGTGCTGGAGCAGGGTGGGGGCAGGAAGGCAAATGGCTGGGGGTGGGTGTGGGGCTGGGTTGTTCAGTCCCGGGTCCTACTGCCCCTGGCTCTTGTCAGCTTTGACAGGCTGCTGGGGTAGATAAATATTAATTTCTACATTTTTTAGGGACCCCGCAGACTGGATAGAATAGCCTGGTGGGCCGGATTCAGCTCGCAGGCTGTATTTTGCCTGCCCCTGAACAAGATCTAAGTGAGGCCTACAGATGTCCCAGTACCACTGAAAGCTAGGCAAAGCTCAAGCATTAGAAACCACCATGTACAGCTAGGATTTATGCCTTGGTTTAACCAAGGGCTTAACAATTCCCTTGTGAGGGCTCCTTAGTTAATGCTTGACTCTTAGTGAGGCAGTACTACAGAAGAGCCTCAGTATTATTACCCCCGGTGCTACATAAATTCATAGATTGCAAGGGGCTGGAAAGGGACCTTGCAAGATCTCATCGGGTCCAGCTCCCTGCACCAGGCAGCAAAGATAACTGGGGGTCAGGCAACCCCAGCAAGGTGACTGTCCAGTCTACTAATGAACATTTCTGGGGTAGGTGTGCCAAGCAGCAGCATCCTGAGTGGTCAACATGGCCAGGTCTGTGTTATATGTGTAGGAGGCACTCTGTGAATCCCCACGCAGGACCATTATCCCATTTGTTGGTGGAGGGTGGCACTGAGTGTGTGAGAGAAGCAGATAACGGAGTAAAGGGTCATCGCATGTTGCGCGGGTAAAATACAGTCCTGTGCACCCAAGACCATGAAGATCCTCAAATCTTACACGGGTTGTGGCATAAGCTTTATTCTGGTCCTCTGCTGGGTGGGATTTTAGCCCCTCTGAAGTTAGAAGGGCACTGAAGCCTGTATACAAATATGAAATCCAGATACCGATGTGGTAACGATTCCCACGGTAACTGCACATTTTGGGAACTCCTCTTGAAAAATCAAAACCTGCTGTTGATAGCAGGGTTCCCTCCATGTGTAACAGGCAAGTCCAGTCTGAATTTTCACGTTAGGAAGATAATCTGTCTCTCAGTCCTCCCTAAAAATGGAAGTACTTGTGGAGAAGAGCAACCAGCGCTGTTGGATACTTCCACGTTGGGGCATCGTTTTGGAGAAGGGAAGTCATTAAAAGTAACCCATCAACACAGCATAAATCCTTTCCTGTGTTAATGCCCAGGGATACTGTACAAAGTGGTGAAGGAAATGGTCTCTGACGGACGTGGGCGGCTGCTTGCTTTCCTCTCACCAACCAGCATGGGCCAGACTCTCCTCCCAGAGCTGGGGGGTAAACCGGTACGGCCGTGTGAGGGGAAGGAGAGGAGAGCCCAGTATCAATTTAGGAAGCCGCCCCACGATTCTCAGGAAGGAGGCTTTGTCTTCTCTCTGTCTTTGCAGAAGAAAGAAGTAGGGTAGCCTCCCTGAGGCCATGGAAAAGTCAGACTGTCTAACACTCGAGGTACTGCTATGTACTTGTGTGAAAACAGCAGCTCCCCTCCCAACATATCCTGGTGATAACCGAGCGATGGTGTGAACTGTTGGCAGTTGTGAAACTGTTAGAACTGCTTTAAACTCACGCACACGAGTTTCTCCAAGTTTCTGAATCCTTTGAAAAGAAAAACAAGGAATACAGTCATTACAGGGGCCAATTATTTGCTTTTCCTTAACAGGCCCAAGTCTTACTACCGCTCTCTTTTTTTTTCCTCTACCGATCCTCCAGTCTCTCCCTATTACACTCTAGCAATAGGGCTATTTCCCATAAACTCAGCAGCTATCTCAGAGCCGAGACAATGAACACACCCCATTCCTAAATACGTCCATCAATTTAAAAGCGTCGGTCTTTGGGGCAAGGACTGTGCTTCTCTTGTCCTGTGCCCAGCCTGACGGGGTCCTTTGTCTGGACCGAGATCTCTAAGCTCGACTGTGGTGCAGCCAAACATTGCAGATACACGGTGTACAGATAAGACCCAGTCAGAATAATTTGGCAAGTACTGCATGAAACCTGAAAACATCAGCCCATCCCTCCCCAGCCTGACATGCCAGATGCTCCCCTTAACCCCTTCCTGCCTGCCATCCACTAGAAGTAGCTGTGCATTTCTCCTCATTTTATTGGGCAGCAGCCTTAGTGCTGGAGACCTTTTGCCCTGCTTATGCACTTACTTAGGCTTTACCACGGAGGGAGTTCATCCCGATTATTATTGCTCCTGTCAACCCCACAACCGCTCTTCTCCTAATTAACTGGAACCCCCGATGCTGTAAGCAGCTGTAAGCGGGAGTAATCACTCTAAACAGCTAATGTGATTGCGGCCATGCCAAAGAGATGCAAAAGGGCCTTTCCGTGTTGGTGCTGCTAAGCTCTTCACAACTTAATTCCCAGAGTCCATTACGCGCATTAATAGACCGCCCCAATCCACATTCATTAAGAGTCCCAGGCCCAGCAATCCCCTCTTCACAGCGGGCAAAGATAAAGAGCAGAAATTGAATTCAAGTGGGAAATGATCCATATGCTTAAGCAGGTTGTGCCCTGGGTATTACCATTATCAAATTACAGCTAACAGGAGAAGATTAATGTGCAATGTGCACTACGTCGTTAAAGGAATTAGCTTGCGGATAGATTCAGCTTAGGATGGACACAACAACCTGTGCTGGCACCAATGGGTTGTAGAGGCCCTCAGTTTTCCATTCAGTTCATCCTTGCAAGGGGATTCTTCATGGAGAAGTCAACCATCTGCTCATTTGTGCGAGATGCTGAGAGCCTCGGGTGCTAATAACCCTTTCTGGCATTTAAACCTATAAACTTGAGTCTGGCTGGGGAGCCACACAGTGAGATTCCCTTGAAATACATGGGACTGAGCAAGCTTTCTGGAGGAATGAGAATGAATGAAAAATGATAAATATTTTGTAGGGAAAAAATGGACCTATTCCTCCTAAATGGAGACAGAGTATCTGCAGTGGGGGAAAAAAATGACATTTTTCTACGTATTACCAAATAACCTGTTTCAGTAATGCCTAGAGTTTAATACAGCGTTTTCCACCCATAGACCGTTTCACAGACAGAAAACTGAGATGCTGAGAAATTAAATGACTCATCCAGGACTAGTCCCTTGATCTCCCTGTTGTTGGATCTCACTGCCTACTTAAGAACGCTAAGATTTGGTCAACCTAAAGCTTTGGCACTGCATTAACTATACCTGTTTCCCAGCTGCCTTTCCAAGAGCCAGGACATTCAGAGGTTTAGAGTAAAACTCTGTGTTCATCCTTGTCTAGTGCTGGAGGACCTACTTACTGCACTGGTCAAATACAGTGTGATCTTCCTTAAGTCTGGATCTGATTCTGAGATTCGCTAATCATGCCCGAGTCCAGCTGATTTCAAGTAATAAGAACCATGGTCTCGTTAGCCATGACAAGTAACACCACCCAACCTGGTTAACTGTGCAGTGCTGTATACCAAGAGAAACAGACTTCCCTCGTGACCAGTGTTGCAGTCTGCTTATACCCTGACACATCATATTTGATCACAGCAATGAGGTGAATTTCTTCTTCAGTTGCCTTAAGTATTTGTCAGAGCGAAGTGACTCACAAGGAGAGAGTTGAAGACAAAACCTGTATTACTTAGCCCACCTTCCTATAGCATTTTATATTTTCAAGATGCTTTTTCAGGCATTAACCAGTCAAGAAAGGTGAAGTAACCTCTTGCAATAACTCCACTGGCGGTGTTATATTGGGCCATTAGTTGCACTGGACAAATATTGCAAAATCTGACAATACTCATTTTATTTTTTGACCCAATTTGCTATTCTGATTGATCTCAAGGGGTCCTCCCACCCAGCACTTTTCTACAGGTGAAAAACTAAACACTTTTCATCAGCTCGGTATAAAAAAAGACACTTTGTCTGTACACCGCAGTTACACTGCTCTGTCTGTGCTGCTATCAGTAAAGTGGTACATCCTCCTGTCAGGTGGACAGAGGTTGGAGGTGTTTTCATCAACTATGTCTATATGGGAAAGGGAATAAGCTAGACTGGTACAAAGCATCTCGTCTTACGGCAGACCTGTATCCCTCGACGGGCGTGCACTGACAGAACTGTCTTCTTGTTCATCCTTCGCGGGTGAAGATGATCGCATCCAGTGGTGGGGGGAGATACAGAGAAAAGAAATGGGAAAGAAACAGGGAGAGAGAGAAGAGAAAAGGAGACAAAAAAGGAAAAAAGAGAAAGAGAGGAAAGAGAAGGGGGGGGCTCGGTCACGTGGGTATGTAGGTGACTTATGCGGGTTGCTTTGCCCTGAACAACCTGCTGCAGCAGGGGCAGGAAAGCGATGAGGACTGGGTACGAGCGGTTTTCGTTTTCCTGGCCAGGTGTTTGTTCATCGCCTGTCATGCGTCGCTGTTCGAAGGCCGATGCACTGTTCTGGATCGATGACCTCCAGGATGGACGGTCGCGAGCGATTTGCTCCCATGACTCTGGGTCAATGTGAAAACACTTTCGGGTGTCCTTGTACCGCTTCTTCGGTGCACCGCGAGAGCGTGCTCCATTTGACAGTTCGCCATAGAAGATTTTCTACGGAGAACTGATAGAAGCGTGTCAGTTAAATATCACACAGCTAACATCGTTCTGGCAGGACACAGCTGTGTAGACCAGGTCTTATTCTGACACCCTTTTGAAGATACAGCATCCCCTTATTCCTAGGAGTATTCTCCATGCGTTATCTAGGGAGTAAAATGTGGCAAAGTCTGTCCCTCAGGGAACCCCTAAGGAATAAATGATAGAAGCAGCTCTCTTCTAACCTGCCCCGAGATCAGAGAGATCATCCTTTGAGCCTCTCGGCGCTGAAGGTAGTTCTTGCGCAGGCATGAGCTGTCTACACTAGGAGTGTTTATCTGCACAGCCAGCTCCTGCTGCTTGACTAACATCAGAATAGCAGCTTGCAGTACCAGCAGAGTGCTCCTGATTGGCAGCAGTGGACAAGCTCTACTGGGAAAGTACCATTTTGCCAGTCTAACTGCATCAACACTATTGGCTTTTGCTGGTATAACGGCATTGGCCAGAGATAACACCTCTTCGTGCCCCAGACTAACATGATTGTGCTGTACTGAAGTCCTCTACTCAGTTGGGTAGCTGGAGGCAGGTACTTTCCATAGCAAGAGGGTTCCTGCACAGTCACATTTGGTGGTTAAGGGAACTTACCAACGGGAGTACAACGATAATGTGTCATGGAGTCAACGATTTAGCAGTACTTCTTCCACCTGCCAATGCTAGGGTCTAGGACATTACTGAGATGCAATCTGGAATAAAACAATTAGAAACCACCAGTATTTCAACTTGGCATTACTGCAATACCACTTAACTATGCCACCAGTCTATGTCCTTCCATAATAAACTCCAGCATAGAGGTCGAATCTGGAACAGACCCATAGCCCTGGCGTATGGCCCCATAGCAGGAAGAAGGTCGAATGGTTGGCATGCCAGCCACAGCCCCCAGACACCTGGGTCCAGGTCCCTGCTCTGTCCCCGGCTTCCTGCGTGACCTTGGGCAAGGTGCCGATAAGTGAACAAGTTCAGATAAAAGAAGCAGCAGCCTGAAACTTTGCAAAATATGTCTGAACCAAAACGTTTATGGTCTTTTCTTGTCTTTTCTTTTTGAAAACACATACACACATGTAAACCATTCCCTCCTTATTGTACACCTTTTGTGTCTACTGGGTCCCTCTGGAGAAATGGGAGTGACACAGAAATGCCATCAGGGTAGTACTTTGAGAAGTATTTGAAGCTTGCTCGGAAGGTGGCGGTCCCAGTAATCTCCCGAGACAGCCCGTCTGTGTGATATTCCTGAGTAAGAAGTCTGGCTGGCTCAGAGAGAAGCGGCCAACCCCAACCTTTGCACTGTGCTGGCTTCACACGTCGCAGGGTCCTTGTCACAACGGGCTTGGGCCACAGCTTTGGGATCCAACCTTCAAACTGTCCCAAGTCCAGGGTTTTGCTTCAGCTCAAGCTGACCATGGGAGCCATTGGCAAAACTCAGTCTGGATTTGGTGTCACCCTTCAAATCTGAGGGCAGCGCGATGGACCCACTCTGCTCCGGGGGTGATTTATTAGGGTTCCTGTTTGTAGTTTCACGTCCCACAATTTGTTATTAATAATCTTTTTCAAATGTTCCTTTTGGAGACAGACACCGCTCTGCCTTAGTCTTGGGATGCTGCAGCAGCTTGGGATTGTTCCCAAAGTCTCAGTGTGCACCGAAAGGCCTCTCCACATCTGTGTTTTACTTTGCTACAGTAGTACTTAGTGCATTAAACTGAATAGGTCTCGTGGACTCTAAGTCACCATCTCAATCCATCACGTACAGAGGCTAAGCTTTTCAAAAACGTCAGAGTAACTGGCAAATGCTGTGCCCTCAGAAAACTTTAAACAAAGGTCATTTTCTTAGGTGATGAAAATATTCTGTCTGGGGCCCTACCTTTAAGCACCCTCTCTTGAAAACCTTGTCAAGACTCTCTGAGCAGTCATACTACCTTGCATTCCTCCCCAGCCCAGGCTGAAGAAAGGATTGCTGTCCCCTTGCTACAGGGGCAAAGGGAGGGAAAACAGCTTCCCTGCAGGAGCTTTGTGGCATGGTTGGGATCAGTATCCAGGTCTTCTGAATCCAAGTCCAGGCTGTTCACCACCGCTATCAGTTCTTGTCCACATAAAGGTACAGCTGACACTTGTCTCAGGACCCGTCAATACTGAACACCTTTCCACTGGGGTAGTTACAGCTTTTCAAACCAGGATGAGCAGCACAAACCAGCACAGCACATCTCCACCGAGAATATGCACTAGAGTAGTTATTTGGGTGTAATTACATCAGTACAGATATTCCCAGTATAAACAGACCCGTGGGTCTTTATTTAGCAAGGTGTTACAGGTCCAGTTGTGAAGACAAGGGGGTATACAGCAGGGAAGTTAGTTCCTGTTCAGGACACTGCCAACAGGAAATGCATTTCCCTTAAAGGCAGATGAGGTTCTTTGCATGAATCTGATATCTTTTATTAGACTAACTTAAATAGTTGGAAAACAATTATTAAGCAAGCTTTCGGGTTCAAAAACCCTTTGTCAGGCTAAGGAAGTTTGAGCAGTCGGTGTGGCTCTTCCTGGATGGGATGAAAAGTAAAGAAGCCAGAGGCTGGGCTGGGCTGCATGCAAGACAGGTAGTCAGTG
>NW_017728909.1:10395727-10403721 GCF_001723895.1 Crocodylus porosus | reverse complement strand
GTGTGTTTAGGGTGATTGCTGGTTCTGTGCAGATATGTATGTTGGTCTGTGGGTTTCTTGTACAACGTGGTCTGCATTTCATCATTCTGGGTACTGATCATCGTGTCTGAAAAGGAGATGTTGGTGCTGGAGTACTCTAGAGAAAGTTGGATGGAGGGATGGTGATTGTCGAATTTCTGATGGACCTCAATCAGAGATTGCAGGTTTTCAGTCCAAATGATGAAGATGTCATTGATATATCTTAAATATAACGAGGGTTTGATGGTGCAGTTCTTGAGGAAGTCTTCTTCCAGGTGACTCATAAAAAAGTTGGCATACCTTTTTACAGCCCTTGGCAGGAATACCCAATGACCGCCGGGGGGGGGGGCACATTGCTCCCAAGAAAACCACGCTCTCTCCAACCTCTCAGTCCTGATCCTCAAAGGGAACTTACACAACACTTCCCAGCGACGAGCTTATGAACTCCACTTCATCAACCTCCTGGATCCTAAAACTCATGGACTAAATATAGAATTGGATTTATGACACATCGTAACCTGCCTGACATCTGACTCCCCAGGTACCACTCTCTTCCCCCTCCCCAGCCTGTCTCTCACCCATTGACTCCTCAATCTACATTTTCACTGACTACCTGTCTTGTAAGCAGCCCAGCCCAGCCTCAGATTCACGCAAAGAACCTCGTCTGCCTATGTCCTAAGACCAACACGGCTACAACCTACTTCCCTGAAAGTAATTTTTGTCCCTGACTTGTTTGCTGAAGTTACTTATCCGGGACTTATGCTCCACTAATTTTGATGTATTTAACTAGTTCCTAAGTAAAACAAGAATTCCTCCCTCCCCCCCTTACAAGTTTCTGTGGTGAGCTTTCAGTCTGAACAAGGAATTATCTGTGTAGGAATGGCTTGGCCATGCCTTGTTTGTGTGCAGCGTTCCCAGATGTTTTGCTGTTGTCTGCAGTTTACCCAGATGTGGTGATAGTCGCTGTTACGGATCGGTGTATGTGTTTATGCAGCTTGTTAGCCAACAGCGTAATATGAAACATAAGTTACAATGGTTTAGATGTAGCCCTAGTGTATATGAGATACTGCCCAAACACTTCACATTCAAGCCTTGATCCTGAAACCTGTAACTCACCGCAATTTCAGCATCTTGCCTGCAGTATTTAGTTTCTACTCTTTATTCATTGAGGCAGCTCACATTTCTAGCAAAATTCCCAAGACACTACACTCTGGAACAGCATCCGAAAAACGACTATTCCCCTCCCATAACATATTATGCACAGAGAATCATTTCCAAGGATCAAAAGAATGGCTTCAGCCATACAAGTGCATAAACCCATATTGCCAACCTACCCAGTCCCTGTCCTGTAGTTGTAGTTCCAAGGCTTAAGCTGGGCTTGCTCACCTGGGTCTGTAGATCGATATATCAATCAATAGATCAATCTATCTATATCCATCTAGCTAGATAGATAGATATAATAAAAAAATAGAAGGGGAGAGAGAGAGAGAGAGAGAGATCATCTATATAATGAAAAATAGAAGGGGAAAGATACCCAAGGTAGGTTGTTTGAAGCTAGCCAGGTAACAGGAAGTGCTGCAAGAACCAATGTCCTGTAAGCATCCTGATTTTCTCAGGCCACAGTACTCCCCAAAGTGGGCAGTTGTGCCGATGCATGTAGCTAGGGATACATACACCATGTGGGTAGCTCACAAGGATTATGACTCTCACAGGCTTATTTGTAGTTGCAAGTCTCAGACTCTGGGGCGGCAGCATCGCCATTGCTGGTCACCACACAACCTGCTCTGCCTCTCACTTTGCAACAGCCTCGAGCCCCACAGGGGAAGTCGCAATTAGCCAAGCCCATGCTGCGACACTGCCTGCCTGCCCTGGATCATTTCACTTTGGGGATCACTTGCCTGTCTAGTACCAAGCACTTGCCCGACCTGTCAGCAAAAGCAACAGCATTACAACTACCTTCAACCAAACTGTCCAAACCCTTGGATTTAATTCACAAATGTTTGGAGGACTATGGGCAGGTGGGGAGGATGCAGGGAGCAGCTGCCCTCAAGCTACTGTTTTGGGGTGATCTGAGCACCACACAAAGCAGCGGGGAGGAAGCTAGAGAGAACGCAGTTGTTCTTAAAAAACAGGAGTGTTCAGTTTGCCGGGATGTGAATACAAAGCCTTCAGATCCATTTCCCCACACTTCTTTTATCCTGGCAACTACAGCGCTTCCTGGAGAGTGCGCCCCAGCCACACTTGGTACGTCCTTCCAACTGGCCCTCTTCTGGAGCAGGCTCTGCTGCCCGCTCCGATATCATCTTTCCTTTTCTACAGAAAGGGGCCACGAGCCCCTCCCACTCCCAGCAGTCTCTAAGAGGAAGAAATGCTTAGGTTTTGTTTTTTCTTTTTAATTTCTGCTCTTCCCCAGGAGACTGCTCACTGTTACATTTACTATACCCGATGATATTCCACAGTTGGCCTACGACAGGCCTGAGACACCGTAGAACGTCCTCTCTAATGCACCGATTGCTGTGATATCAGCAATGTTGCAAATTTATATAAAGCAAAGAGAATGGAAATCAACCTGGGACTGAACCAGGGCAACTACACGGTGAGGTAAAAGGCCCAGGGTCTTTGGCTGGAAGTACAAAGCACTCAAAGCCTCTGTGCACAGGGCCTGTAACACCCCCTCCCCATAGAGTTACACTGGCAGTTTTCTTCACCCTTTCCAGGAGCGCTGTTGAGCTGAAGAGTCAGGGTGCAAACTTCACTGATGCTCATTGGCATGTTAGCCACTCTCGGTTCAGACCAAATGAGTAAGTTTAGCCTGAACAGAACAATTAAATGCCCCTTTGATTATGCTAGTCAAAACAATAGAAGCCCTTTTTGGGGCTTGAGTGGTTTCATGGGGACTCATTGGAAAAGGCAGGGGCTGGAGGATGGATTTAGCATGTGTGTGAGGGATAGCAGGGGGAAACCAGCAAGTAGGGAACAAGTCAGAGATCCCTGGGGGAGCAAGGCAAGAGAAAGAATTGTCCGGGACAAAGGACAACCTGGAAGCAGACTTGGGTTTGTGAACAAGAAACCCTCCTCCTTGGTCATTCCTGCTGGGCACATCGGGGCAAGACTGTGCACCCCTGACTACCAGCAACATAGCCTCCTTGTGAGCTCGATCCTGGCAAGGCTGCAGACACTGGCTAAGGGCTCAGGCCAGGGGACAGCAGCGTTTGGGGCAAGGTCCTTCTCCCACCCACCACTTTTCTGCCATCTTTAGAGTGATTACTGGTGTAGGGAAAAGCTAATCGAAAGCAAGAGCTCTTGCACTTTCTTTTGAAAGTAGGAAGATCTGCAGCATATCCTGTAAATACAAGGGAATGCCACCTCACTCCAAGATTTCAGAGGTCACTCTTCTGCGTCTCTCAGATGAATGGCATTTCAACAAGGGAAAGTCTAGCCTCTACCATCAGGTGCCACATGGTGGCTGTGGGGCAGAGTGGGGCCATCTCAGAGTCCCATCTACCAGGGGTTTGCATTTCTGAAAGCTGCAGCTGCTGGAGGGCACTTGGTGTCACACTTTAATGTTTCTTTTTCACACTCGGGGTGGTGAAGGAAGCTGGTGTGATGCTCGGGGAAGGAATCATTGCACTCTTCGGTTTGAAAACACAGGTCTGCAGCCAGGCCCTAGAGCTGGCTGGTGCGGAGGAAGCAGGGAGGCTGCTCTAAGGGCTTAGAGCTTCATAGGACTCAGATCCAGGATCTAGGAGGTGTTTGGCTCTAGGGTTTTGGTGCGGGCCTCTCCATAATCAAAAGCCTTTGGAGCATATGGTCAGCAAACCCTCTCCGTAAAAAGGAGGGAATGTTTTATTATGCCTCAGTTTAAAAGGGAGGAAAGCGTTGCGCAAATATAAAAACATGACAACAGTGAGCTTGGCAGCTGCAGATCTTCCCTTGTTTAATGCTTGCAGCCACAGCGTAAACACCCATGCTGTGCAAGGCATGGGCAAGGTAAATCCGTCATCGGCGGTCTCGCAGCACTTAGCACATCGCATCCGCTTCCTTCGTCTCTCGCACCCGCCAGCACTGCGCAGCGCTCTGGCCATGCCCGCTGGAGGCTTCTTGTCATCCAAATACAGCTAGGGAGATGGAAAAATACTGTCCGGCTGCTGAATCCAGGCCTCGTTTAGTACAGATAAACGGAGTACTTAGGAAACCAAACTGAGTCACTAAGAGCCGGAGTTATCACTGTCTGGCACATCCTCTGACTAGAAAGGTGTTTGCTGTGACTTAGATTTTGTGTCAGGAAAAAAAAAGCTATAAACTAGCCACAAAAGGGAGGTGTTATGCAAGAAAAGGTTTGAGTTCACACATCACTTTCCGCTCAAAGACCTCAACATATTTTCTGCCTATGAATCTGAACTGGGGTTGTTAGGTGCTGGCCCAGAGAGCTTGAGGGCACGGACAATCAACCTGCCGCGGGTTGGGACGGGGTGGGCATCTCCTGCGGCTCACGAGCGCTGCGCTCACTGCTGATGGGCAGATTCCTATCCCAAAGTAGAGACCAAACTGCTGTACCTTACCCCTCTTTCACTGAGGCTAAAAGCAGTCAACACAGTTAATCCAGGGCTGATTAGTCTGAGATCTGACTCACATCAAAACAGGCTTGGGGACAGTCATTTACACACTAGGCTTAAGTGGCAAGTAATTTGAATTAGCCGTGATCGTTTTGAATCAAAGTGGTAATTTAGATACTTCAGTGAAAACAGAAAACCCGTTTGAGTCAGATTTGAGCCTCTTGTCTCAAACTCCAGATCTTACAGACCAACATGCCTATTGCCCCCAAACTTAAGTACCCATGAAGTATCCAAATTAGCACTTTGCCTTGGAGCTATTGTGGCTAATTAGAGTTACTTGCCATTTAAACCTTGGGTGCAAATGACTGTCCCTCCCCTGTTTTGATGCGAGTCACAGCTTGGACTAATCACCCTCGAATTAAACGGGTGTCTGTTTTTCTGGCTTCCATTCTGCAGGCTGACCCACAAGAGCTTTCTGCATAACAACCTCTAAAATCCGCTGATGTAAGACTGATCTACAGTTGTGGCCACCCATGTTTTATGTGGATGGACAAGAGATGTCCAGCACAAGGCCATAATTGACCCCTGATCTTCTTGGGTTTTCCTTGCGGCACTTACTGGCTGGTGTTCTCTTGATAGCTGTGAATCGCTTGGGAAATGCTCTGCTGAAGGCAATTTGGTGAGGCTGTTTCACTGGCTTCCTTTCCTTTATTGTCTTCCCTGACACATTTGGCTGGATGGACCTTTCAGCTGTTGAAAACGGCTTCTTGACAGACCTGGTTTTTACTAGCTAGGAACACAGGAGTGCCTCCTCTCTCAGGTTACGGGGCGTAGGTTGTAGCCATGTTGGTCTAAGGACATGGGCAGACAAGGTTCTCTGGGTGGATCTGATATCTTTTCTCAGACCAACTTAAATTGTTGGAAAAAAATTTTCTTAGCAAGTTTTCAGGTTTAAAAACCCTTCGTCAGGCTGAGGAAGCCTCTGCAGTTTACATCCAAGCATCTATTGATCTATGTTAGCAGACTGAACTTCAGTTTAGCTCCCCATCTGCCAGGCTTTTTTTTTTTAAGCTGTCTCCCCCTATATAGCAACATAAGGGTAGACCTAGTTCACAAAGGTCAGGCCAATACAGGGCTTCAAGACATTCCCAGTCCCAAAGTGTCATGCAGTCCAGTACAGAAACAGTTCAGGGACATATATAGTCAGCATTAATTAACCCCCAGTTTACAACCTTGCTTTAGGCTCAATGCTTAAAACATGTAGACAATGATAACTGTATATACATATACCAAAGCTGTCTGTCCATGACCTGCCTTGTTACTATCCCACCATGGCTGAATGTAAGCTCTTTGAGGCATGCTATAATAATTGAATAAAACTGTTTGCACCCACAATTTGTTCACACATTGCAAGCAATGAAGCATTACAAGGAAACAGATGATCATTGCACACATGCTTAACTAGTTTTTCTCTCTTGGTTGTCATCAGCAGTTCCTCAATACAAGGGTGACAGTCTTCCAGTTAATAGGGAAGTCATCAATGATGACTAAGGCTGATCCAAGATCCACGTTTGATTGCAGCTGTGGCAAATAGTTCCAGGAAGAAGGAGTAGATTCTGGTGATGTCAGATCACAGATCTTTCCCTTTGTCTCTCTCTGATCTATCCATCATCATAGGGAGGTGAGTTTCCTTAAAATGAGCCATATCTTGTTGGACATCACAGTGCCTTTGAGGACTATTCATTCAGGTATTGATGTTAATATAACACTTTTTCAGATTGGACTTCAAGGTGCTCTTGAATCTCTTTTTTGTCCCTCCTCTAGAGCAGTGACCATCAGTGAGTTGGGAGCACAGGGACAGTTTCAGGAGCCAGCTGTCAGGCATCCTTATGATATGTCCTGTCCAATGGAGCTGGTGCTGTATAAACATTGATTCGATGCTGGTGGGGTTTGTTCTTCTGTCCTTCCAGTTGATCTGGAGGATTTTCTGAAGACATCACTGATGGTGTTCCAAAGCTTTCAGGTGTTTCTGGTATGTTATCCAAGTTTCACGCATGGTCCAACAGGGATGACAACAGCTAGCTGGATGAGAAGTTTGGTTTGGTTTCTCTCTTAGGTCCTACTATGGCCCTCATTGTCCTAGTATGTGAGTGACTCACATACTAGGACAATGCCACTCCCCACATGGTAAAGAATGGGCAGAGAGCGAACACTGGTAGGAAGAAACGCTGGGTCCCCGTCGTCATCGGAAACTCCATCCTACGAGGACTGGAAGGTCCCATCTGTTGGCCTGACCCCATGACGCGGGAGGTCATGAACTACTTCACGGTCAGGGCAGCTAGGATCTGGAACCACCTTCCAAGGGAAGTGGTGCTGGCTCCTACCCTGGGGGTCTTTAAGAGGAGGCTTGATGCCTACCTAACTGAGATCATTTGAGCCCAGTTTTTATTCCTGCCCAGGCAGGGGGTCGGACTTGAAGATCTATAAGGTCCCTTCCGACCCGACTTCTATGATTCTGTGCTTGGGGCTTGGGTTAGAGATATCATGGAGAGGATCCCGGCCTACATCTGCCTGCAGACCAGTACGCCATGGTTATCAACCATGTGGGGACAAGTGATGCGGCCAGGGGCAAGCCTGACCACATTATGAAGGATTTCAAGGCTCTGGGGGACAAGCTTCAGGAGACAGGGGCACAGGTGGTATTCTCCTCTCTTGTTCTGGTGAGTATGAGGGGACGGTGACACGAGGCCTGCATTGGCAAGGTCAACCAGGGTTACATAGTTGGTGCTGCCAGGCAGGCCTTGGGTTCCTAGGTACTGACCCATGCTTTCGGGCGGGGGGCTTGCTGGAGTGGGATGGGCTTCACCTCTCTCCTACAGGCAAGCGTGTCTTCTCTTCCAGGTTGGCTGATCTCGTACAGCAAGCTTTAAACTAGCATCACCGGGGAAGGAGGCCACAGGAAGAAGAGGAGACACCACCTGAGCAAGACCGGTAACAAATGCAAGGAGTGCCCAGGTAAGAAACAGGGGTCCAGACAGTCTGCCAAATTGGGGGGTGGCACACGCAGCTAGGCAGGGCCTTAAATGCCTATATACTAATGCTCGTAGTATGAGGAATAAACAGGAGGAACTCGCCCTCAGAATAGCCAGTTCAGACCCAGACATAATAGGGCTTACAGAAATGTGGTGAGATTCATCCCATGACTGGGCAGTTAGCATTAGGGGCTATGGGCTTTACAGGCGGGATAGAGAAGGAAGAAAAGGTGAGGTGCGGCGATCTATGTCAAGGAGCAATACACATCCTCTGCCAACAGAATGGGGTCAGAGGAGGGGCAAGCTGAAGTGCTCTGGGTCAAGATACAAGGGGGCCATGGCGAGAGCGATCTAACGGTGGGGGTCTACTACAGACCCCCCCCCAACC
>NW_017728909.1:10393613-10395009 GCF_001723895.1 Crocodylus porosus | reverse complement strand
ACTTGCGTCCAAAATCAAAGATCATAAAAAGTCCTTTTTCAAATATATAGGATGGATGAAGAAAGCACTGGGAAATGTGGGGGCCCTGCAAGATCCTCTGGGCAATCTGGTGGTTGCGCCAGAAGAGAAAGCAGACCTCTTTATCCAATTCTTCATCTCTGTTTTCTTGGGCAGGGACAGGGACTTCCCCACCGTGATGCAAGATGGACTCGAGGGGAATGCCTCCAGGCCTCAGGTTGGGGGGGACCAGGTTAGAGAGCTTCTGGAGGGGCTGGATGTGTTCAAATCAGCAGGTCCAGATGCTCTCCACCCCAGGGTGTTGAGGGAGCTAGCAGGGGGTTATTGCAGGGCCCTTGGCACGGCTTTACGAGCTCTTGTGGTGCTCTGGCCAGGTGCCAGATGATTGGAAGATAGCCAACATGGTGCCCATCTTTAAAAAAGGGAGGAGGGACAACCCTGGCAACTATAGACCCGTCAATCTTACCTCAATCCTAGGGAAACTCTTTGAGAAGATCATCATGGAGCACATCTGTGATGGGCCGGCATCCAGCACGGTTTCATTAGAGGCAGTCATGTCAGACCAACCTGATTGCCTTTTATGATCTAGTCACAAAAGCACTGGATGCAGGTGTTGCCATGGATATAGTCTTTCTGGACTTCAACAAGGCCTTTGACACCATCTCCCACCTCATTAAAGAATTGCGCAACTGTGGCATTGATGCCTACAGTCAGATGGATTGCAGATTGGCTGAAGAGTTGCACTCAGAGGGGGGTGGTGGATGGGTCACATTTGACACGGTGAGAAGTGGGCAGTGGAGTCCCCCAGGGCTTGGTCCTTGGGCCCGCGCTGTTCATTTTCTTTATGAGCTATTTGGATGACAGGGTGAAAAGCAACTGTGTCCAGTTCTGTGCGCCTCACTTCAGGGGGGTTGTGGACAACATTGAGAGGGCCCAGAGGAGGCCACTCGCATGATCTGGGGACAACAAGGCAGACCCTACAATGAGAGACTGCGGGACCTGAACCTGTTCAGCCTTCACAAGAGAAGGCTGACGGAGGACCTGGTGGCCTGGTGACCGTCTATAAACTCACTAGAGGGGACCAGAGGGGTTTGGGAGAGACCTTGTTTCCCCCAGCGCCTCCTGGCATGACAAGGAATAATGGCCACAAGTTGTTGGAGAGGAGGTTTAGACTAGACATCCGTAAGAACTACTTCACAGTTAGGGTGGCTAGGATCTGGAACCAACTTCCAAGGGAAGTGGTGCTGGCTCCTCCCCTGGGGGTCTTTAAGAGGAGGCTTGATGCCTACCTAGCTGGGATCATTTGAGCTCAGTTTTTTCTCCTGCCCTGGTGGGGGGGTCGGACTTGAAGATCTACAAGGTCCCTTCCCACCCAACT
>NW_017728909.1:10352465-10393513 GCF_001723895.1 Crocodylus porosus | reverse complement strand
CAGAGGGGTTTGGGAGAGACCTTGTTTCCCCCAGCGCCTCCTGGCATGACAAGGAATAATGGCCACAAGTTGTTGGAGAGGAGGTTTAGACTAGATATCAGGAGGCGCTACTTCACGGTCAGGGCGGCTAGGATCTGGAACCAACTTCCATGGTGCTGGGTCCTCCCCTGGGGGTCTTTAAGAGGAGGCTTGATGCCTACCTAGCTGGGATCATTTGAGCTCAGTTTTTTCTCCTGCCCTGGTGGGGGGGTCGGACTTGAAGATCTACAAGGTCCCTTCCCACCCAACTTCTATGATTCTATGATTGTATGACTCATGGTCTGTAACATATTTTTCCTTACATAACCTCTGTTTGGTAAGGAGATGCTACTTTTCCCATTTTACAAATGGGAAGCTGAGGCACAGAGAGATTAAGTGCCTTTTTCAGGTGTCCTATGTCTTAGGCTACTGTAATAACCACAGGACAAGAACTTCAGCTCATGTGACACTAATGAAGTTAATGATATGACAGCAGTTTAGCTCAGAATCCAGCCCACTACATTCAAATTATCCGTATAATTTAGTAGAGAATTTAGTTCTCTATTACAATTCTGTAAGAGCTTTCCATCAAATGCAGCTTGGTTGGGGCCCATAACTCATAGCAAGGCACCCAACATATTTTGCTGGGCACGTGTGGGCAGGACTTACACCAGGGGCAGGCCATTATTCTGGGTGGAGAGCTGTTTACCCAGTTTTGGCAAGCTGTTGAGGGCCACATGGGTAGCCCCGCCCCTTGACAGCCCTGGTCACCATCTTGGGACCAATGTCTCAGAGCCAGTGCTGGTGGGGCCCAGAGTGGGGTGCAGGCTGGCAGCGATCTGTGCAGCCGGGCTGGGCTGCACCAGCAGGGAGAGGGGGGAGCTGGCCCAGCTCCACAGAGCCCCTGTCAGCTGGGACCCCTGTACTCCTGCCACCCTGCTTTGGGCCCCATTGGTGCTGGCCCCGGTGGGGGCCAGCACACAGCCCCAACCCCCTGCTCTGTGGCAGGGAACGAGCTGGTGCTGAGTGTGGGGAAAAGCGGCCGCTCGCCCGCCCCGTGCCTGGCACCCCCTGCTGCAGCCGCTCGCAGCCCACGTGGGGCCGTCCTGAGCAGGCACAGGTGTGGGCTGAGATGGAGAGAAAGCAAATGTTTGCATCTGGCCCCAGTTCTGGGCAGCTGCTGAGAACTACAGAGCCCAGGCTGGGGAGCAGGGGCTTTCATTGGGGGGCAAGGGGCATCAGTGCTAGGGGGCAAGGGTCATGAGCAGGGTTGGGGGGCATAGGGCAGCAGGGCTTGTGGGTAAGGGGCACAAGCAGGGCACCCTGCCATGTACCCCCTGCCTTCATTTTGTTTTGAGAAGGCACAGGCAGCCCCAGGCAGGCTGCGAGCGGGTGCAGCACGGGGTGCCAGCCACAGGGCAGGTGAGGGGCCACTTTTTCCCTGCTCAACACCAGTTTGTCACCTGCCCCCACCGCCAACCTGGCCTCCAGCCTTGCCCGTTGGGGCTGTGCCATGGCAGCAGCAGCTGTGGCCCTCTCCACTTGCTGCACCGGGCAGTGTTTGCTGCTGCTGCCTGCCCGGAGCTCACACGCTGAGCTCTGGGCAGGCAACAGCAGCAAACAATGCCCAGTGTGGCAAGCAGAGGGGCCGCAGCTGCTGCCGCTGTGGCACAGCCCCAACGGTCAAGCCCAGAGCCGGCGCAGAGCCTAGACTGGCAGCAGGGGCAGGTTATAAGCTGGCCCCGAGTGTGGGGGGAAAAGTGGCCCCTCCCCTGGCCCTGTGGCCGGTGCCCCACACTGCAGCCACTTGCAGCCCACCTGGGGCTGCCTGTGCCTGCTCTGGACAGCCCTGCACAGGCTGCAAGTGCCTGCAGCATGGAGCGCTGGCCACAGGGCAGGGGAGGGGCTGCTTTTCCCGGCGCTCAGCACCAGCTCCTTCCCTGCCCTCACTCCCCACCCCTACCTGAGCTTCCTGTGCCAGGGCAGCCACGTGGGTCCCAGGCCAGAAGCCCCAGGTGGGGCTTCCAGCTGTGGGGGCAGGGCCAGGTGGGCCCTCCTGTTGCAGGAGCCCACCGGGCTTCCCCTAGGTCCTACTGTCCTTGGCTCCTGTCATTTTTAACAGGAACCAAAGACAGAGAAATACTAATTTTCAACATTTTTTAGGGGCCCCGCGGGCTCGATAGAATGGCCTCGCGGGCCAGATGTGGCCCACGGGCCATATTTTGCCCACCCCTGACTTACACTCTGACTTTTTCCCAGAATCTCCGTCTGCCTGAAGCTTTCAGCAGACAGAGCTGCCTTGTTTCACATCTGAAAGGTTTTCTTCCCCATTGAAAAGGCACACAGGTCCGCTCCAAAGCCTACTTCAGTCAATGGGAATTTTTCCATTGAAGCCTATGAGCTTTGGATCAGGCCTCAGCACTTAAACTCTGCCAAAGTTGCTGCTACTGTTTGAAGTCCCAGAGTTTCAGCCTTTCGGACACATTGGTTAGTGATATGGGAGAAGGTGTTTCACCGGGAGACAGCCCTTGTGTTCTTGAAGAAGAAAAGAAATGCTGCCATTCCTAAATGGGAAGTTAAAAAGGGACCAGGATGAAGTCTCCTTGGTCCAGCCCTCCCTGAAATAGCCTATAAAAGTAAATGTCTTGTAACTTTGCCTTGTATTCATTGGCATTACCTCAACAGTTGCATTTCTTTGAAAGTACTTGCAGCTTGAACTATGCACCTAATAATAGTGCTCAAAAGGAAATTCCCTGGGTGTTGTCTGTTTGGCAGAGGCCTGCCAAACTGGCACCTTTAATTGTCTACCAAGCAATGTCAAGTCTGCTCCTGCCCCTTCCTCATGATTAGCTATAAACTAAAAGGTCCTGGGATGGCACATTATTAAAGGACGCAGCTGCATTTCCTTTTATTCATGACAGGTTCTTAATGATGATAAAAATGGGTGAAATCAGCTCTGGGAGTTAGTCAGTAATTTACCCAGGTTTGATGTGTGGAGACAGCGTACATCTGGCTTCACACCCAGGTGCATGTAGCAACCCTTCCCCCCTGTGCATATTTGGACAGCACCAGTAGTACATATAGTGTGTGTGGTGAGTGAAGACTCAACTGAAAGCCCCTTAACTGTTAGAGATGCCTCTAGGCCTCTCTGGTCTGATGCTCAGTAGGAAGCACATGTGTAGGCAATGGAAAAGCCACCCATGCAAGTGGCTGAGGATTCAAGGGGAGGGCAGAGTCCAAGTAGGTCTAACTGCTTCACTGCAAGCCCTGGGGGGAAGCTCATCCTTTGTGCATATAAGGCCTAACCATCCTTTCAGTTCAGCTCAAGCCTTATAGGCAAGAGTCACTTGGCTCCTGATCCAGAACCCATGGAAATCAATGAGAGTCGTTCCACTGATCCCGTGCAGCTTGGGCTCAGTGCTTGGTGCTGTTCTTTTCTGTGCAAGTGAAGCGTTCACTGAATGCTGCACCCCTTTCTCCTCCACCACTGGGACCATCAAGAGGGTGGAGGCATTGCAATATAAACAGCAAGTCGAAGGTGTGGGCCTGACTGATGAGATAAAGGTATAGCAGGGTCAGGCCTTATTACAGGGAATCTGTAAAGAGAACAGAGGGTGGGTTTGTGCCCACTTTAGTTACTTATTTTGGATTGTCATGATGTTTAAAGTGGCCCTAAGAGGACTTTCTCTTGAGGAAAAAAGTGTATTTTCTGCTGGTCTCATCCTTCCTGATGTTTAACTGGTCGGCTCCATGGATGACTGGAGAATTAGTAGAACTGTGGCCTCAGAGATGCCACGTAAGTGACCATTGCTTAATTCACCCGTTTCAAACTCCTTGGCCTTGACTCCTCTACTTGTCAGTTTCTTCAGTGCTATGTATCCTTTTCTCCCCAAACACCCTTGATGTGCCCCCTTTAGCCCTTCTACGGAGGACCATGGAGCAGTTGGTGCAGGAGGGAGTGGAGCAGATTCTACCATCTTTTTGCTAATGCAAGATTCCCTTGCTCGGGCTGGATTCACCATTGACCTTTTTTGGTTTAGTTCAGGACACAGTGGGTGCATCTACACATGCAATGAGCATGTAGCAATACACTCCAGTACAGTTTGTGTCAGAATTTATTGCTCCTGGGACACATGCGCCAGGGACTGCTGCTTGTTGAGCCGGGGTGGAGCAGCCTCAGTTGGCAAGAGGCCTGGGGGGTCAGCCTGGCAGCCTGGGGCTGCTCTGCCCCAGCTCAGCATGCTGCAGAGGGGCTGGCTGGTGCATGAGGGTACTTCAGTGCAGGGCTAGCCAGCAGGCAGCCACCACACTATAGCACCCTTGTGTCCCAGTCAGCCCCAGTCACCATCTGCATGTGCTTTTTGACACACACAACTGCTCCACTGTAAGATAGGACTGTCCAGGAGAAGTACTCTCTCACAGCAGAGTTAATAAATTTACCGCACCCTAATACGGTGCCCGTGTAGATGGTGGCAATTTACTGCAGAGACCAGCAAACTACAGAATCCAAATACATGGATTTGGCTTGCATTTGGCAAGACATTGTCTATATTGGCAAAGGTTTTGTGATATCGTTGTACTAGTGCAGCTATGTTAGCAAATCCTCCCAGTATGCAAACAGCTTATACCAGCTCATACCAGCAGAGGTGTGATTTTGTCTCACTAGAGCTGAAGCTGTTTCAGGCACGGATCTGGGCAGTGGGGAAGAGGCACTGGTGCTGTTGTACCCATCTTTGATCCCCAGTGTACCCAAACTTTAACACCAACTGCCTAACAATGACAGCAGCATTTCTATCTGAGCAGTGTGCAGGGAGTTGTTTGACTTTATGGCTCATTATAATCTTCTCGATTCCTGCTAATCTCTCTTCACCCAACAGGTGTTAATGACTCTCTCTCCTATTTAATGGCCTTAATGTTCCACTAGACTAACTAGGCTCTCTTCTGCAGTTTAGCTGCCTGGTAGCTGTTTCTGGTAATTTCTCTCTTCTATTTCACAGCCCCGAAGACTGCTTTTAGTGCTAGCTGAAAACCTTAATTCAGGTGTACTAATATTAACCCAGGTGTAGAAATGACTGACAGTGAAGTACTGGGGCACTATCAAGACACTCAAGAAGGCAAAATTTTGTTTTATGAATATGAATAAGAGCTATACATTTAATTATAATTACTACACGACCAATGAAACAATAACTTTTGACTACTCTTTGCTAGTTAGTTGTGTTTTTTAAACTTATTAGAGAATTTAGCAAATTAGGGCACATTCCAGTAAATTTATATTTTATTTGCTTTGATCTTAAACTGAATCCTAGGCCCCTAGAGTATTAGCAAAGCATCTAGTTTCTGTTTCATTGGAGAAAACTATGTGTTGTTATATGTGACCATGTGGCACGCCACCTGAACCCTATTTTTTTAAATCCTAGATCTGCCCACAGTTGGTTTGGTGAGCAAAATAAACTATACTGGGAAGAAACACCTCTTTATCAGGGTAATTGCTTTTCCCTAGGGCTTTAGTCAGTGAAATCACAGATCTACCCAACACTGACAAAAGATCCTGCATGGACCAGGCCTGAAGAATCCTGGGGAGAGAAGTCATCTTAGATGAACAGGAGAGCTGAACGTTTAACAGTCTAATGGTTGGCAAACCATGTCGAATACCTTTGAAAACTTTAGTTCAGCCCTCTCGTACAACCGGGAAAGGTCACACACAAAACTCTCCGTGTTTCTAAGGAAACAAATCAAGCAGGAAAAGAACCCACAAAGATTTTTTTTCAAAGGAATTTTAAACAAACTCTTGGGGCTTCTTTTATACATCATACAAGAGCGAGAAGTCATTTCCTCTCACTTTTGCAAGTTGTGGAACATGGAAGTCTGAAGAGATTGCAGCAGAAAATTTTGCAACCTGGTTTTTAACGGAAACAATTCTGTGTCAACAAGCAATCAGCCGACTGTTTCCAGTGTTACAGGTTGGTGCACAGTGACGTCTGAGGTCTTCTTTCGGTAGCTTCAGGCGTGATGACCTGCTACTGCTAACTATAATGGGAATAGCTATGGAACTGTAATATTTGTGTTTTTTCCTGAGTAACTGCCCCTTTATATTTCCCAGTTCACAAAGCTTTGCAAGTCAAATGCTGGGCTCTGAGCTACTGTGCAAGGGAGCGCGTGCACACACGTGCACGCACACTGTCTATGCTCTCTCTCTCTTTCTGGGGAGGGAGAGGGAGAATAGGATGTTAATTTTGTTCTATTCTTTCTTGATTTTTTAAAGAGAAAAATAAAAATTGATACATTGCCTGTTTTCATTTTTGTACATGGAACCTTGAACTAAATATGGTCTTCCGACCAGCTCATAATAAATACCAAACACAAAAATGTCACGTACTGTATTGTCAACCCTAAATATAGAAAATCATGAAAGAGGCCTGGCAAAATCAAGAGACTGACTCAAAAATTGTGATTTTTGAGTCAAAAATCCATTATAGAGTTGTTTTTTCAAATTTGGCCATTCCTGCAGTCTCATTTTCAAGCTTTTCTCTGCAACTATGAAGGCTAGAAAGTTACTGAAAAAATAATGGATGCTGAGAGTCTTCTACCATAATGGCTGAAAAGTACCAAATATCATATAGGATAGAAATCACAGTGGAAAATACTGCCAGTGTTGTTATTGCCTTTTATGGCATTTTCATGCAAAAAGAATAGAGCCCTTTTAAGTGTATTAATCTCATTTGGTGTATGGTAATACAGACCGCTCAGAGCTCTGCTCTGCAGCAGGAGAATTAAAAAAACCAAAACAAAACACAAAACATGTCAGCTATTAAAATTCCAGTTTTACAGACTTGATCTTAAATTGCCCAAAGGACATGGAAAATAATCTGGCTTTGAAGATGCTCACATTTCTCCGTGACTGCTGTAGACGCCTGCTTTTACAAGCTCCCTGACTGTGAGGTTACTTGGACTTCTACCCTCCCAATTCCTGCCCCCAAATGTATTCTTTAAGTAGGGGGAAGGGAAGAGATAAAGACAGTCTGAAGTTTATGAATACTGTTTAGGGTCAATAATGTATTGATTACACACTTTGTGGGTTGAAAGGTTGACCTTTTAAAGGGCAGTTGGCGTCTGCAAGATTTGATTTAGGGGAAAGAAAAGAATTTAAATTTAATTTTCACTTCATATTTTGGTTGAGAGAAACTCACAGGCAAGCAGACGCCAAAGATTGTTTTGTTGGTTTATTTTAAAGGCCCTAGCAAACCGCTTTGCCTCAGGGAACAAGCGGCATTATAGAGCCATCTCTCTCGGCTCTGTTCTGTGTCACTGCATTAGAGGGACGTCTGTGCCATGGAGGCAGCGTGTTCCTGCAGGGACCCTCCTCCCCACCTGAAAATATACCAGCTAGATCTCTCCGGGAGCATCTCTGACATCTCTGTTCAGCACAGAGGAGACCAAGATCTCAAGACTGTCCACGTAGGGACATCCATGAAGTGGCCTCGCTGTAACATTTCCAGGTTGGGAACGCGCTAGCACGAGTGGGTGGGAAGGACACGTTGAGGAGTGCTGCTGTCAGAAAGTGCTGCTTCTGGCATGGTGTAGACTTACCATGGAAACATGCATACAGAGGAACATAGCAAGAAACAGAATATCTGTGACAGTGTTACACCAACACTAGGTCAGAGGTTGGGCCTAGTTTTCCTTTTGATGCTTGCACATACACACAGACAAGCTTTGGTCAACACTTGCTATCCAGAGAGGCAATAAAAAGGACAGAACCAGAGCTCTTAATCCCTTCGGCTGGACATGGTGCATGTGCACTTGTGTATGTACACGTCTGGTGAAAGATGCTTGATTGAGACATATCTTGCCAAAGTACCTCAGGATGCATCCACACAAGATGGTGCCATAGCGTCCGTTGGCAAAAACCATGATGCTACCACTATATCACAGTACCAATATGCTGTCTCGTTATAGCATGTTGTTACAGCGACGTAGCAGCCAAAAATAACCGTAAGCAACCGACATGGCACAGCACAGGCTGTTATTGTGCCTTTTTTTAGTACTTCCAAAAGGAAGTACTAAATGATGGTGCAGTAATAAAGGTGCTGTATGGCCACTTGTAGACACACCTCAGTGGTCTTCACTGAGGATGCATAGCTTCTCTCCAGACAGGCTTTGGTGTCTGACCCCTGTTCAGGCAGGTCAATGGGATGAGGCTGCCAAAAAGGGAGCCAATCAGTGCACAGTGGACTGGTACAGTTTACTATTTATATTACAGTAGGGTCTAAACTAGAGGCTCTAGCATAAGAGACCATTCATGTTCCCTAAAAGTGAACAGCCCAAACAGATATGGCAAAAGCTTTGGGGTGGGGGGTGAGGCAGGATAGAGGCACAGAGAGATCACATGACCTGGCCATGGACCCTGGGATGGTCAGCGGCAGAACTGGGAATAAAACTCAGGGGTCCTGAAACTCAGTGCTGGCCTGGCATGCTTTTATGATGAGAGGGACCTGGAGTAAGACCTACCACCTCAGTTAGCAGGAAAGCACTCTTTAATTTAGGTAAGAGTTATAACAAGAGCCAACGACTGGAAGTTGAAGCCAAACAAAAGCAAATGACAAACAAGGCACGGAGCTGTAACAGAGGAGGATTAACCTCTAGACCAGGCTGCCAAGAGAAGCCGTGCAGTCGTCCTTCTCTCAGTGATGTTCAATCAAGACTTGACAGCAGTTAGCTGGGTTTGTCTGAAGTTAGGCAGAAGGGAGGGTAGGGTGCCACTCTTCAGACTTAATGCATCTTTCTGGGAGGTGGGCTTCACCTGAGCATGATGTAGGCTTCAATCAAACACAGGAGACTGGACTCAGTCCAGGGGTAAGCAGATTAAATTTAACAGCCTGTGGGATAGGGACAGACATTCAAAAAGCCTGAGCCTGAACTGATTCAATCTTTGCAGGTTAGTCTAACCTGGCTAGGCTGAATCAGTTTGTAACTGCAGACATCCCAAAAATGCAGGCACGTGCCTGCAGTGGCTCAGGCTAAAACCCAGGGGGTGCTAAAGCAGCCCTCCTTTTCCTTCAACAGTCCTGAGCTTTTTTTTTTTTTTTTTGGTGTGGGTTGCGTAGCCAGGCCCTGGCAGGATGCTCCGATTAGAGACAACTCCACCACCGCCCCAACCAGCCCAGCAGGCAGTCAATAACAGTGTTTATCAGCCCTAACTCAGTGTTTATTACCCCATTAAGAAAACAACAGAGGGACATGACCAACTACCCATTGATTCTGCTTTTGTCCTGTCTGCCATAGCATGGACTGTAGCCAGCATGTGGTCTGCTAGATAATGCTGAGATGTCTGTGTAAGGCAGAGGGGAGGGGGCAGGGGGAAGCCAGGTAGATGCCTGCAGTCTCTGTCAGAGCCCCAGCCAGGGAGCAGAGGGGAGGGGCCACCCCACCGTGGAGCAGAGAGCCCTGCCCAGCTCAGAGAGCATGCTGGGATGCTTGTGGTGTCTGGTTTAACCTAAACCAGCAAGGAGTCTGGGACAGAAATTGCATAAACCTGTTTGACCCAAATCAGTTAAGTCTGATACTACCAGGTTTATCCCAAACTGGTTTCAGCCATTTTCAAACTGGTTTATGTACACTGAACATCTGTTCTATTACAGGTTTAAACCAGTTTCTGATCACTTAAACCAGTTTGTGTGTAATGTCTGTCCCTAGCCATGATGTTCAGGAAATCAGATGAGATGATTTATTGGTTCCTTTGGCCTTAAACTCACAGGCTAACAAACATCCCTCAGAGATAGTAAGAACTGTCCTGCAGCCAGAGCTGGGGCTGGTCTGAAACCAGTGACAGGAGAGAGAGAGATGATCTATCCTGTTACCCTCCTGAGGTATCCAGGCCAAAGCACTCAGATTCCTGTTTCACCAGGCTCATTACTTATTACAGGCTGACTTTAAGGAGGGTGTCCTGTTAAAAACAGTTTAGTTCCATTATAGAAGCCAGGGGTGAGCATCCACCTGCATTACAGAGCAGAAATGCAAGTTAGGCTGGCAATAAAAATTGAAGACAACAAAAAGTCCTTCTTCAGATACACTGAGAGCAAAAAGAAGGCTCAGGGTAGCATAGGACCCTACAGGACAAACTAGGGCAATTAGTGACAGACAGGGAGGACAAGGCTGAGCTCTTCAATGAGTTTTTTGCTTCTGTATTCCTGAACATGGATCAAGACAAATTTCCCAATTGGATCATAGACAGACACAAAAGGGACATCAGCCCACCAACTGTTAGCACCAACTTGGTGAAGATGCACTTGAAAGGACTGGATGCGTTTAAGTTAGCAGGCCCAGATGATCTTCATCCAAGGGTGCTGAAAGAATTGGCCAGCGTCATAGCAAAGCCACTGACATGGCTGGTTGAGCACTCGTGGTGCTCAGGTCAGGTCCCAGAGGACTGGAAAAGGGCCAATGTGGTCCTTAGTTTCAAGAAGGGGAGGAAGGAGGATCCGGGTAACTTTGACCAGTTAGTCTCACCTCTATCCTTGGAAAAACCTTTGAAAAAATGATTAGGGATCACATTTGTGGCAGTCGAGTGGAAAAAATAATTCTAAAGGACCACCACTATGGATTCATTGCAGGTAGATCCTGCCTGACTTTGTTTCTTTTTATGACCAGGTCACAAAATGCTTAAACACAGGAGTCAAGGTAGATGTCATTTACTTGGATTTTAAGAAGGCCTTCCATACGGTGTCTCATCCTCTTCTCATAAACAAACTGAGTGGCTGTGACGCAGATGATTACACGGTCAGGTGGGTGGCAAATTGGTTTAGGGGTTGCACCCAGATAGTGGTGGTGGACAGGTTGGTATCGACCAGGAAAGATGTGGGCAGTGGAGTCCCACAAGGCTCAGTCCCCTTGGACTGGTGCTATTCAATGTCTTCATCGGTGACTTGGATGAGGGAGTGGAAAGCACACTGTCCAAATCTGCAGACGATACCTAATTATGCGGTAAAGTTAGCACACTAGAGGATAGGGAATGGATCTAGGCGGATCTGGACAGGCTGGAAAAGTGCGCAGAACAGAATAGGATGTAGTTCAACAAAGACGAGTGCAAAATGCTGCACCTGGGGAGAAGGAATCACCAACACACTTACAGGCTGGGGGAGGACCTTCTCAACAGCACAGCAGCAGAAAGAGATCTTGGGGTCATTACTGACACCAAGATGAACATGAATTGTCTATGTGATGAAGTGATCAGTAAAGCTAACTGCACTTTATTATGCATTAGCAGGTGCATGACGAACAGGTCCAAGGAGGTGATGCTTCACCTCTATGTGGCACTGGTCAGGCTGCAACTAGAGTACTGCATCCAGTTTTGGGTGCTGCACTTCAAGAGGGATGTGGATAACCTTGAGAGGGTCCAGTGGAGGGCCACTCGTATGGTTAGGGGCCTGCAGGCAAAGACCTACAAGGAGAGATTGAGGGACCTAGATCTCTTCAGCCTCCACAAGTGAAGGCTGAGAGGGGATCTTGTGGCCGCCTATACATTCACTGGGGGTGGGGGGAGCAGCAAGGAATAGGAGACGCGCTGTTTACCAGGGCATCCCTTGGAGTAACTAGGAACAATGGACACAAATTGACAGAGGGCAGATTTAGGTTGGACATCAGGAAGAACTTCTTCACAGTGAGGGTCACCAGGATCTGGAATGGGGCTTCCAAGGGAGGTGGTGCTCGCCCCTACCTTGGGGGTCTTTAAGAGGAGGCTAGAAATGCACCTGGCTGGGGTCATCTAACCCCACCGCTCTTTCCTGCCCATGGCAGGGGGTCAGAATCAATAATCTATGGTCTCTTCTGACCCCAACATTTATGAATTTATTACTATGTTCGGCTCCATTCATCCCAGTCCATGAAAAATGCAGCAGGGAACATGGAGGAAAGGGTCAAGCATCATAACAGACTTGGAGCAACTCATGTGTAGGACACTGGACAAGACAGACACGATCAAGCGCTATGTACTGGAAGGTGGAGAGAACATACACTGGACCCCATGACTTACCTGAACCATAATATGACAAACTCTGGAAGCAATGGGCCAGGGACATGAAGCCAGTGAAAGAAATATGCTTTTATAGAATGCAACTAAGTTCAGAGGCTCAGGGCTACAAGGTTTAAGGACAACAGGATTCAACGAACGATTAAACATTAGCTCCACTCATCCCAGTCCACGAAAATTACTGCAGGAAACACAGAGAAGGGGGAGCAAGACTCACTGAGAACGTGAACGGTGACATCAGCCAGACGGCTGAAGCCTCAGAACCGCAGCCAACTGCTGGTTGATGCTGTGACACTGTGGCTGCACCTCATCCTTGAGGTTACCACTGTGACACCATCTTGTGGCTTTTCAACCTAAGGTTGGTATGGACTATACCAGCACCATCCAACTTTCAGCCCTTGGGGGTCAAACACCTTGGCTTGCCTCACCAGGTAGGCTCGCAAAGTCTCATGAGATGACTTAAACATCATTGGCATTATGATTGCTCCAGAGGGGCTCTACATCGTATTTTTCTGGTACCAGATGAGCATGTCACCTAAATGTGTGACTCCAGGAACTGGGGTTTTAAGAACAGCACCAAATATTGAGAGATATTGCAATATTATTGTGGGAACCAGCAGCGCTGGGGCCTGGGGGCAGGAGGTGACTTACCTGGAGACAGGCCTGCCGTACCTACACGTGGGTTGTGTAATGAGGGAGGGAGAAGCGAACCCATGAGGGGGCTACTGGGAAACCATCTGGTTTGAAATTCTTCTTATATTCCCACCTTTCATTCAGCCCGGTTCTTAAAGCCTCTCACAGAGCAATGGCCTATTTATAGCAGCTCCCTCTCCCCACAGCGTGCAAGGATGTGTATTTATAATGCTGGAGCTCAGGGCAAACATCCATAAATAGTCATTATTTACCCACATATTTGGACAAGTGCTTGTTTTGCACGTGGAATTATCCCCACGCTTTATTTGCAAGTCAGGTTTATCATGCTCGCACGCCTGGCTGCCCACGGCGGATAGAGGCACCGAAGTGGTGTGCAGGCTAGCAAGGGGGGGAACGCCTGACCTTCTCCATCGGCTTTAGAAACGTGCCAGGATGAAGGGAGGCGGGCGTGCTCTCGACTGATCAAGGCCGTGACTCGAAAGAACAATTCAGGCAATGAGTATTTCACGGGCACACGGGACTGGGAGGAACCTCCTGGGTCATGAAGTCTAGCCCAAGTCCTGTCTAAGGCAATTATATCAGTTTCATAAATGCATCACGCTCCATCCCGACGCTGGATAGGCTGTTTGTCTGCACGACTCCTGTTGGGAGCCTGCTCCAGCCCATTACTTCTCTAGTTAAAAACCTTCTAATTTTGAGCCTAAATTTATTCAGGGCCAGTTTATATCCCTTTGTCTTTGTGCCAGCATTGTCCTTTAGCTTAAATAGTCCTTTTCCCTCCCTGCTGCTTATCCGCCTGCTGTATTTCTAGAGAGCAGTCACTTCTTCCCTTAACCTTCATTTTGCTGAGCTAAACGAGCCCAGCTCTCCAGTGCGGCATCGAAGGTAATTCATCCCTCCTGAAGGTACTGCCCACAAGCATGCTGCCCTGCTCCAGGCAGGCTGCCTCTCCAAGTTGGAAACAGTATGGCCCTGTTGATGTGGCACAGGTTAATTAATCAGGGGAGTAATTGACTCTGATAATTAGCCCATCCCAGGCACCCCATAGAAGCAGCTTTGCTACTTCTGGTTTAGGAAGCACTAGCTTAGGACAGCACACAGGGTAGATCTGGCCTGAGTCACTTCCTATCAAACAGGATCGCCATTCCTCAGACGACTGCAGCAGCCATTCTCTGTATCTCTAGTATATGCTCCGGTAGAGAAATCTGCCAAAGAACTGGAGTATTATGAGTTTGCATCAATTAATTCACTGAAGTCTGTGATAGACTATGATTTCAGTGGGTTTTGGGCTCCACCCAGGTAGCTCAGCAGGATGGGCAAGTCTGACCTATCATGGCTGTGACACACGTTGGTGACTAAGTCCCCTTGCTACTAGACAGGGATCCGTGCCCCAGAAAACATCACGGGGTCGTTCCATCCCAGACACTGGGAAGTGAACAGAGCTACAAGGCCATTTTGGGGCTGAAACAGGATGAAAGTGAATAATCCAGGTGCTGCATGGGAGCCATGTGCTGTGCCTGGTGTGTGCTGGGGGCAGAGGACTTCAAAGATATCAGCCCAGCAGTGCGCAAATCAAGGGAACTCGCTTTGCTTTGTGTCAGCCTCACCCATCTGCTCCTGCTTGTGACCTTCGTTCTTTCCGGTATCTTAAAGGAAGACGCTAAGCTCTTTGGAGCAGGGATTGTGGGTTCTTGTCTCCAGTAAGGACATTCATGCTAGTCTAACCATATAGATTGGCAACAGCACTGGAAACCTCCGCTGTACAGATGTGCAGCCCCAATGGGAAAGCAGGGCTGTTTGCCCTGTGCCGGGAATGGGACTTGAAGGTCTGTACAGGCCACCTGGTAAGAGCGCATGCCCCTTGGACTAGCACACTCATGGTCTTGAGGAGAGCAGCACGCACATTTTGTGCCTCTTCCCAGTCCTTCGTAAGGTTCAAGAGCCACGACCCTGCCCCTCAGGTCCTTTGCAATTAGATAGCTCTGTTTGCCCAAGACAAAAAACTGGGCATGGAAGATGGGTCATAGGATCCAAACTGGCTGTTGTAGCAGGTGTCAGGGTGGTCTGCTGCCCCTGGGGATCAGTCCTTGCATGCCAGATATTGTTTTTACCCAAATCCAAGATGACTTCAAATTTAAGATGCCCCCCCCCCCCAGGAATTAGATTTTATACACTATAAATTTGTTATAATGTTTCACATATGGAATCCAAGTAGTGGAGGGTCATCTTATATCTATCCCTCCCCCACTGTTGCAGTGGGGAGATCAGCAGCAGCAGGGGGCAGGGAGCCCACACCTCTCATCCCCCTGCAGCCTGGACAGACGCGGCTGAATCAGTCCTACCAGGCTCGGTGCCCCCTGCTCTCGGCTCTGCCCAGTCAGCGGTTCTCCTCAGTTCGCCAGCCCCAAACAACCCCGACACAGAAGCAGCTGTCTGCGCTCTCTGCCTTCGGGGCCTCGGTGGCAGCCCAAGGTCTCTTTCACCGAAAATCAAAGCACCCCAAAGTTAATTCCCTCTACACTGCCTTCTCCCCTGGCCCTTTCCCAGGCTTTTCTTCAGTTCTGCTACAGCTTCTCCCCCTTGAGCCTATGCAAAGCTACCCATCTCTGGCACTGCTCCTTCCCCTAGCAAGGCCCGGGGCTGACTGACTGCTCTGCCCTGGAGCTGGGCTTATATATCGTCAGAGCCTGTGGGGTTTGAATTACACGCCGACTCCCAGGGGGGTCTGCAGTGATGGCAGCCGGTAGCTGGAAGGAGCTGCCACCACCACCACTGCCACCTGAGCTACTTAGAAAGGCGCAGGATGGGCCAGGGGCTCTTGTCCCTTATGGGGGAGGCACCCCCTCCAAGTCCCCCAACAATTCAAACCCTGGGCTTGCCCCTTCTGGCCTCTAAGCAATCCAGTTTAAAGGCACAGCCTCCTTTCTCTTATAGTTATACTCTCTGATCCCTGGGCACCCAGGAGCCCGGCCAGAGCTGCCGGGTGCAGAGTTTCAAGTCCCTGGTGGGAAATCCCAGCAAAGCCCCCTCAGCAGTGGTCTTAAGAGCTCCTTGTGCATGGGACCCACGGTGCAGGGCACAGGCAGGTAGGGACTCCTGGCTCCGCACCACCCATGCCTCACGAAGCAGCACGTGTAGTTGTAGAGCAGAGCGCTCAGCTCCCCAGCTGCTGCCTCCACAGGTGTCTCGGGACTTAAAACTGCGGGTGTGCAGGCAGGTGTCCCAGTTTTTAATGTCCCAGGTGCAGTGAGCCCTGGGGAAATAACTGTTTCTTCCTCCTGTATGTCACCGCACAGTCTTCGGTAGGTGCCTGGGAGCAGCTTCCTTACAGATGATGGGAATGCGTGGTACCAGCTGAGTGGATTAGGCAGTGATGGGAGCCTTGCTCTGCCAAACCTGGCATCTGATCTAGCAGCTAAGTCCAGCGCACCATGCCTACAAATGTCTGACAGATGCGGGTAGGCTGCTCTATCCTGTTGCTTTGCACATTTCTCTCAGACCCAGAGCTGGATAAAACGTGGTTTTTGGTTTAGTGTCAGAACTGAAAAATATAAAACAATAATTTTTTATTGGTTTATTGGATAGGTTGAACCAAAATACAAATTTTAAAATGCTTTCCAGAGGAATGGGGAAAAAGGGAAAAAACAAAACCCAGACCCAAGAGAGTTGGGGATTTTCATTCAGCCTGAAACCCTTTGTTCAGCAACAAACCATTTGGCATCATTTTAGGGGTTACTTAAATGTTTTTAAAAATACTTTTCTTTTGTTTCTTTAAATCTAGATGAATTTTTCAAAGGACCCTTGCTGTTTTAACATGAAAAGGCAAAACATGTCTTTGTTAAAAATTTGAAAGGAAGCTTTTTTGGCATTTTCTAGCTGAAGCATTTGACTTTGAAAATGTCTGTCAAAGTGAAATGGTCTGACATTTTAAAAATCTTTTTCTTTTGGCTGAAACTAGTTGCTGAATTTGACTCAGATTTGCCCATTGCTTTGGTCTCCCTGGAACTACATTTTGTTCAATTTATTTGTTAAAAACAACTCACCCTGCTCTTACCAGCATCTTTCCTAAACAGGATGAGGATTAGGTTGGTACAGAGAGCTTTACAGGCAGCACTGTAGCAAGGCAGTTTGGTGCCCGGGGCTAGCCTGCAGCGGCAACCCGCCCTTGCCCCATGCACAGATCCAAGGGGCACATGCCCCCCCCATGCTTGCCCGGGAGTGCATGCGGCAGCGGGAGCTGCCCTCCTCCTGACCCAAACAAGCTGCTTTCGGCTGTCCCGCACCCCACCCCAGCTGGGCAGTGCCTGTTGGTGCCCCTTTGCTTCAGCACCCTGGGCAGTCGCCCTGCTTGCCCTCCCTCCCCCCCGCTATGATACTGTATAGAGGCTACTTGGAGGGCTACGGAAGCCAACTAAGGGGTGAAGGTATGGGCTGATGGACTAGTTAATCACAAGCAAACTCAGGGGCTCTGCAATAACTACCTGTGTGTGTCCTATGGAAAGTTAGTTTGCAGTTGCTTATTTTAGTTTAGCCCACCGACATACCTACCATTCATAGCCTCCCCAACTCTGGCTCGAGGGACGATTCCTCTGCTCTGGGACTGGACACGGATTGCTTTCATTGATTGGACTGAAGTAATTTGAGCCTTGGACTTTTTAATCCCCAGGTGTGCAACAAGAAAGAACAGGAGAGATCGCACACGTCTGCGACATGACCTTCCTGGGGCAGAAACGACATCGGCTGAACCCATTCATTAAGGACATAAACCAACCTGTGACGGGTGGATTTAAATGCTGGGGGTTTGGACCCCACCTTGCCTGTGGCTAACGGGCAGCAACTCACCCTGGTGCGAAGGGAGTTTCCCTGTCAGGAGAAAGGCAGAGGCTCTTCTCCTCCAGGATCTCAGCTGCCTCTTGGCCTTGTTCCTCCTGACATCCATGGCCAAAACAGGGAGCAGAGGAGAGGAGCGACTAGCACAAGGTGACCAGATTTACTTGGTTTTAGCTCAGGCGGGATGGAGAGCACTGAAGCTGGCAGAGGGGTGAGAGATCATCCACCTCATCTGCTGGCTGTTACCCCATGACTTCAGTAGACTGGGCGGTTCTTGGCACTTCACAGAGCGAGGCCCTGAGATCCCACCACTACTGACTGCAGTTTTCCTCTCAAGCAGCTTCTCCCCCAGTGTGTGCTGTACTGTAAAATGGGGAAATTACCGTACTCGTTTGAATTCACAAGCAAGAAAAGCCAATGAGGTTTTGGGCTCACTCTGCATTTACAGGGAGATTGGGTAGGTGCTAGATACACTGGGCATCTATATGGGCAGTTACCAAATGACCCCTTAAGCATACGGTGCATCTGTCTGCTGCTTTTGAAACACAGGAGTAAAAGGAGAAGCATCGCCATCAACGGGGAGGAACGCTGGCACATCTGCCAACAGTTCACAGGATGCAAGCAGACACAGCAGGAAGTGGGCAGATGTTTTCAGTTTAACTCTCCAGCTTTAGTAAGTTGTCTTGTTCTTTGAAAAGCATTTTTCTGTATTAACTTAATTTAATAAATTAAAGAAGGGGACATTCTTTTGTAAATGGGAATCAAGTTACTGGAAATGTCACCAGTCAACGGGTGAAATGGAAGATGTTTCCGATAGGTGAATCCCAGGCCATAATAAGGGCAGGCCCGCTGTTTCTTCCCAAGCTGGGGAAGCCCACAGCAAGCTGCCGAGGACACAGCACAGCCTTTCTTAATGGGACACTTTCTCCTAAGCCCCATTTAGAAAAGAGCACAGCAGAGGGACTTTCAGGTACCAGACAGACCCCTGCAAAGCAGTCATGCTCCCAGCTGTCCCAGGGTGTCTGCTCTGCCCCTGAAATGACGTTGTGAGCTCCAGAAAGAGGATGCGTCTCTTGTGGCTATTGAACATGTAATAAATTAATACTTACAATACATTCACCTCAGAGGACGGGAAGTCCCTTTGGGAAAGTGAAGTGCGATGTTCTAGGATCACAGCTGATCTTATCCGTGTGCATTAGCAGCATAATTTGTCACCTCATCTGTAATGTCACAGATGGGTGTGAACCCTCAAAGCCCCCCTACCCTCAAGGCTCAAGGGAGGGGACTGGATCCAGGGCTTTGGTTTGGGCCACTCATGAAGTCCCAACCAAAGATTGAATAGGGCTAAACATTTCAGTGCTGAGACTCAGCTACTCAGTGCACAGAGGACAGACTGGGTGCCATCAGCAGCTAAGGCCCCTGAGATGGCAGGGAAATGAGTAGATGATTTGCCCCTAGATGGTTCGGGACCCCCTTGCTAGTGTTACTTAACTGAAGCTCATTAATGGCCCATATCACTGAAGTCATAGGCTAAACCCAAGACCTTGCTCCTAAGGGAAAATTAGCTTTCTAGTGCATTGTGGAACGCTTTTCCATCTCCCCGATATCTCACATGGTGATCAAGGCTGATCTGTCATTTACTTGGAATTCTCCTATTCCAGCCTGTATGATGTTCTCCAGATAGGTCAGCTCCTCACGTGGGTTAGAAATAGTTGCAGCTTCACATGCATTCTGGCTTAGACCATAATACCTGTATTAGACTCTCAGATGTGTGTTGGGGGGTGTATGTGTGGAAGGTGGCAGCCACCATTAAGTTTCTCCTTTAAGATGCTCACTGTCCTGAGTTTCTCACGAAGTTTCTCCTTTAAGATGGCCTGTCCTGAGCATGGCTTAGGGTCTTGCCCTCTTCCTTATCATCCACATTTGTTGCACTAGGTTTGAATTATTCAAATTCCACCTATCCTACTGCTGCTTACGGGACAGACCGTGGAAAAAAACCTACCTAGATTCCTGCTGCCAACGAGGTAGCAGAATGGCACCAGCTGGTTTGATGCACAGGATGCAGCAGGTGCTATACAGAGATGTAGCTCGTCTGGCAGGCTCTCAAGTGTCCTGCAGTACAAAATCTCTGAAGAATTTATAAAGGGCATCCCCACTGAGAGAGCTGGGAGCATACAAATGTTTCCAGTGCCACATCCACAACAGGCTCTCAGGTTTCTCCTATTTTTTTTTAATTAAAAATTGATATTCATATAAATTGAAGGCTGGAGTTTCAGGAATAGGAAATAATGTCTTTCAGCTGAGGCACAAAAGTGAGGTCCCTGCCCACAGGTGCACATCACAGTTCCCAGGTATACTCTGCTGCTCCCATTTCCAGTACAGAATGAAGCGACAAAGACGCGTAACAAATCACTATACTAGAAGAGTCCTCAAGGGCCATCTAGTCACTCCCTGCACACTCGCACCCCAGGCAAGTGCCTCTCCAGCCCATTTGAAATCTGCTGATCAAGGTTCAAGGCAATATCACAGCTTCCCTGGGCAACTTGTTCCATTGTCCTGCTGGTCTCTTAGAGTTAGGAAGTTTTTCCTGAGATTCGTTTACATCTTTGCTGCAGTTGAAACCCACTGCCTTATGTCCTGCCCTCTGTGGCAAGGAAGAACAATGTTTCTCCATTTTTTAGGACAGTGAATCGAATATTTTAAAATCATTATGTCCCACTTCATCACACGTTCTCCAAACTAAACCATACCTAAACTCAGCGGCCTTTCCTCCTATAGGTGACATTCCAATCCCGTGATCTTCTTGTTACTCATCTCCGCATCTTCTCCAGTTTTTCCATCTCTTTCTTAAAATGTGATGCCTCAAACAGGACACAGTACTGTAGTGGAGGCCTGAACCAGCACCAAGCAGTGTGGTTCGATCATCTCCTGGGTCTTTCATACCATGCTTCAAATAATGCAAGCCAAAACTACATTTGCTTTTTTCACATTGCTGACTCAAGTGGAGTCCATCCTCAGACCCTTCTCAGCACTTGTACCATCCAGGCACTTGTCTCCTATTCCATGCAAGCACATTTTCTTGTCTCTAGACCCTGTTCCCCAATTTAAGATCCCTTTGAATTTTAATCCTATACTCCAAGGTGTCTGCAAGGTCTCCCAAGCTTTGTTATCTGCAAATGTGATCAGCATATTCCCCATCTCCGCATCCAAGTCATGAGTAAAACTGTTCAACAGCACTGGATCCAGGACAGACCCCCTGAAGTCTACTCAGAGCCTCCTGCCAATCTGACATCAGTCCACTAATAATTATTCTTTCCTTGCAGTATCATCCTTCAATCAATTATATATCCACCTAATGGTATTTCCATGTAGCCCACATTCTCCAGCATGAACATAGTTTGCACGCTTAGAAAAAGTTTTTGGGATGAAAACACTAAGTGTAAGATCACCTACTAGCCTTGGGTCACTTGGGTACACACGGCCTAGGATGGACACAAATGAAATTACCACCTATTGCCTGGTGCATCATTCAATGAGTTGATTTTAGCCTACTTCAAAATGGTCCAACACCGGAGGTTGGTAGCAGCTTTGTTGGAAGTTCATTAAATAACTCAACAACTAACTGGGCATGGACTGGAGCCTCAATTATGCTTGCATCGCTAGCAGTGATCTTTCCAGGGCTGTCAGCAGCAGTGCTGCACATTTCACAGAGGGTATTAGATAGTCGCACCCGAATTTCTACGCATGGATTCAATGTAGTATCCCTGCTACCCAGTTGGTAGCTGCTCTTTGAAGACTCTGATCTCTCCCCCAAGTCCTGTCACAACAGGCACCTTTCCACGGCACAGAACTCATTTAGGAAAGATTGAAACCTGCCATTTGGTTTGCCAAGACAGTTGAAGAAAACTTTATGGACACCTGAACATTTCAGCAGGCTGCCACATCTCATTCATTTTGAATTGTAAGGCAGTTTTTGAGTGCTGAAGGAGGGTTGCACAGTGCAGTTCAGCAATGCTTAAAACCTCTTTTTTTCTTCCTCCCCCTTTTTTTAAAAGCAGTCATCCAAATTGCCCCAGGTTGGCAGCTTGTTGGTGTGTTTGACTTGTGATATGGAGAGATTCACTGATAGTGATATTTTTATTTATCTGAGTGTGTGCAAGTGCTGCGTGGTAGTGCGCGGCCTTTCAATATTAAACATGGGCACTTGGAAGAGTTTGCCTACAATCTCATAAACCTAATTTATGAAAAGCCTCCATTCAATAGTGCAGCATCTCTGATTAAACACTTACGGGTTCTTCATACAAGATCAACTGACATCTTGCAAATTAGAGTAACTGCTACGTACAGAAGAGCAAATTATTCACAATATTGCTACAGCCCAAGGTAGAACATAATTGACATCTTAATGTATATTAAGCCCCCCTCCCCTTTTTTTGGTCTTGAAATGCGAAGACTAAGATTCACTGGTATGACTTAATCTCTCAAGCACCACAAGGAAAGGGTTGTCCCAAAGAGTCTTGCTGGGAGAATCAAAGATGTTAGAGCTTCACATTAAAATACATTGCAATTTTAAGCAGCAAACTTGTTTGGGAAAGTGGCAAAACCATTCCCTCTGCGCAATTACTGCCGGGCTTCCATCATACTACATGCCACTTCCCGAGTGCTGGTGTAACAATATTGTTAGTGTATGTTTCTCCCAGTAAACTGGCACTGGAGCTGTAGCCAAAACAATCAGCAGCGCCTTCAAGTTGTGCTTGTTAGACAAACCTGGCATGGAGACCTTGCAAAATCCAAATCCATTCCTTTCTGTAGCATTCAGTCTTAAGTCACAGGATTAATGGCACTGCAGGCTCTAATAGACCCTAACCATCTCACAGTGTGTCTGACACCACAGCACAGGAGAATGTTCCTTTGAAGACACTGGAGTTAGACCCAGGAGGAAAACCTCTGGCATAGCGGCTGCATATGACTGAAATATCTGCATGGCTGAACCTCTCCTTCTGCTCCCTGCACATGAAACAGGACTGTGGAATGAGCACGAAACCCTGGGTTCAGATACTGCATGTACTTGCCATCTCCAGCGCAGCTGAGACTAATGTACATTCACATCCAACAGTCTGACTGGCAATGGACTCTCCCAGAGATCAGCAGAAGGAATAAATACTTTTTCCCCCCCTTTTAATGACAAATGATATTTTGGCTGCCAGGAATGTTCACAGAGGAGAGGTCCAGCACCGCACTCATGAAAACTTTTTTCCAAATCATCTGTCTTGCTATTAAAGAGCCTTGGAATGCACTTGGGTGGGTGAGACATAGACCTAAGAGCGTATGAAAGACACAAGCTTGAGAAGCCTGGAGCATGAAGTCCTTTATGTATCCAGCAGTTAAGGCACAGCAGTGGCAGCAGCAAACACCTCCTCAAGCCCCCAGCAGGCGGAGAAACACTTCTGATCTAGGAAGGAAATAAAACTGAACTCTCAGATGAGCATTTCCTTTCTCTGCTTGTGAATGCTAGTGGTAGGGACTGGGGTGCAGCTGGCCTGGCCTAATGGTTAGGTCACTGAGGGAAGGCAGGGTCAAAGTTCACGCATCAAATTACCAGGTCCAGAGGGAAAACCAGGGACAGAATCCAATACACAGGCCAGGGAGAGGGTCTGGGAGTCAAATGCTGAGTTACCAAGCTCAAGGGATAATGCACAGGTCAAGGTCCAAGAACAGCCAAGCAGGGCACGAACCAGGAGGTTGACCACAGTGGACCGGGGTCAGACCTGCTTTACAGCCTGGGAGTCTGCCGCCACAGCTGGAGCTAAATGGACAGGAAGAGGACCAGCAGCCAATCAGAAGGCTAGTTGGTTAACTAGCTGGGGCAGAGCGTGGCAGCCAGACTCCAGGCTGGTGTGGCTCCCTAGACAATGAACCCAGGCCGGGCTGCCCGATTAGGGTCCCTGCCAGCTAGGCCCCAGCCCTCAAAAAACGGCTTTCTTCTGTCATCTGCACAGGTGTTATCCTAGACAATCAAGGCTGCATGTAATGCTAGAGTCTCACATCCAAAATGGGATGAAGAACCCTTACAGGCACATTGTTCTGATTTATGTTACAGTAAATCTTGCCCAAGATAATCTGAGGCATCTCAGGCCATCAGGCGAGATGGTGCTGAATACCTGCAGTCAGTCGGACAAAGCAGACCAGCAGAACTGGGTATGGGAAGAGCAGAAGGGGGTCCGAGTGTACAAGCATCTGTGAAAGCCCAAATCATTCACAGAATTTTGGCCTTCAGACACAGAGCTCTTCTAACAAGAGAGACTGTGCAGTTTTCAGGGACCTTAGGATGCTCTTGATGAGAAGAGATTACAGCATTGCCCCAGGGATGGCGATTTCCTTTTTAGGTAGCCAGATGACTCAGCTTAGGCAAGGATAACAACAGGAAGAAACAGAAACTAAACCAGAATCTTCACAATTTTCAAATAGATGAGGGAGGGATGTTTGCTTGCTGCCTTCCTGTTTAATTTTTATATCAACAATCTAGCAAAGACACTGAAAGGAGACTCTTTCTTTCCTACAGTGTTCAACTGCTCTTCTCTTTTTGCCAGTAATATCTGACTTTCCCAACCCTTGGGAAAGGGAAGATTCTTGGCCTGTTTTTGATCTAAATTGTTGGCATTTGGCTCCGTCTCAGAAACAGCCTGGAAAAAATAATTACCAACAAGCTGGAACAAATCATCTAATTTTCATACCATGACTGGAATATCCTTCAGTTTGGAGAATGGAAGCACTCCGCAACCCAGGAGAAACCAAACACCATTATATCAGCACATGGAGACCTCTGGTTTTCTAGCAGATAAGATGGTAACTTGGCTTCAACAAGCATAGACGTTTTTAGGCCCAAAGGAGAGTCCTAAGTTTTATACAGAACAGAAACACAGAGGTAATGGAGGGGATAATCTGTGGGAACTGGAATACAACTTTTCTGTTATTTGCAGTTGCTGATTCTCCGTTTCTAGTAACACTCCTGCAGCCTGGGCAAGCACAGGCAGCATGGATCTATGCAAGGACCAAGAGAAAGATAACAGCTAGTCAAAGTTTCTGGCAAGAAAACCCACAGGATGGGGAGAGATCCGTCTAAACTGTGCAGCCAAGAGCAACAAGAAAGAATAACCAAGATTTCATTCTTCATAATAAACACAAGATTTAAATGATCTCCTATTTAATACAATACATTCAGGTTCTTTACTGGAAACCACAGATAAGGTTATAAAAACTCATGCACGTTAAGTCTACAAAGAAAATCTAACCCCTTTGGCCAAACATTATACACAGCAACTAATTATTATGTAAAACAAATACAACTTCAATCTGTGTTCACCTTTTTTATTACTGCATAATAAATCGTTCACACAAAATAATGAAAAGGATCCCTTAGGTGGTACTTTACAAATCAGAACGAAAACAGAGTATCTGTGAATATGTTAGACTGCAGACTCCAGGACTTTGCCAGACCTTTATAATGCCTGCAATCTTGAAAGGACCAATCGGATGAAGATGTATTTCATTGTAAAACTTGGCTTGTGCTGCTGCTTCAGCTTTAGATTCTGACTCCAGCTGTTACAATCCTGCTGGGCCCCATAAGCACTACATTTTAATTACCTGCACAAGAAAATTATTTCAGTGGAACAAACCTGTTTCTCTTTACTTCAGTGCAAGGTCATTAAGACAGGAGAACAAACTGAAATTTGAGTAGCTGACGCTACTCAAGTCAGTGACTTGTTGGTCCTGTTCATGTCACACGTCCTTGTCTTTGTATGAAGCTCTTTTAAAAATAAACTAGATTTCCCCAAATGTGACATACCAAAACAGTGAACTGTGGCTCTGTTCCAGCAGTAAGGTCTTGGGTGTCCTCAAGTATTACTGAAGTCCATGAGGGTGTACGAGAGCTCATTATTTGGCAGGTTCAAGCTCTTGCTGTGCTTACATCAGCTGAAAAGCTGAACCATGCAGTTGAGTCTCAGGATCCAGCGCTCCAAGTGCATCCGTGGAATGACCTTTGGAAAGACTGTGCAGCTTTGCTGACTCACAAGCACCCTGGTCCTACATTTATAGGTAAAGTTACAAATCACTACACAAAACAGAAAAGCCCACTCCCCTTGGACTTGTCCAAAGATGTAACATAACAAAACAAAACACCCCCCACCCCCCCCAAATCCAACATGTAGCATCAACATTCCCAGCTCTTCAGCCATGGTGCAACCATCCCCTTATTATACACTGAACACCCCGCTGCAGCTCCGCTCTTCATATTGCCTCTTCCCAAAAGCTACCGCTACTTGAAGGTACTAAGAACTCCTATGCTATGCACGTCTCTTTGTATTTATAGGTTTAAATAAATATGGAAAGAATTTAAAAATAACAAACCAGCAGTTCCATTTATGCAGGGCCCAGGAGGACTCCTGCTTCCAAATAAGCAGGTAAAAAGGAAAGCGTAATTCTAGCATCTTCAAGAAACCAAAAACTGCAAGGAGCTCTATTTAAAGCCACTCCAAGGACTGCCTGAAAGTGGATGTGCTCTACCCTTCAAGTCAGTAAACAGAACATACCAGGGCAGGCAGTGCATTAAGGGATTTAGCATATACACGTAAGGACCAACTCCCTAGTCTTCATCTTTTGGCATGCAATGAACTTGACCTAGTGACAGCATTTTCCACAAGGCAGCAACAGGGCACAGCCAGTGTGTCTGGGTGCATGTGGAAATGAATGCCATCAGGAGCTTGCCCCCAAGACACACACACCCTTCTTATGACAAAAAGGAGATAATTCTTGAACAGGAAGGCAAAATTATTCATTTACTTTCTCCTCTGCAGAGAGAGATTTTTGATTATTTTCATTCAACTGGGTACAAGAGAAGGACATTAAAACATTCATTTTGAAGCAGTCCACATTCAGATAAATCCGTCCCTCCACTAGAAACCCTTGGACTGCGACAAGGGGATTTTTAACCCAGCACTTTACTGGGGATTCTCAGACACCATCAACAGTGCCCAGACCTTTTACAGGGCAGAGGTCTATTTTGAAAATGTGAAGGCATTTTTCTTTGGAGATCTGTCTGTCTGGTTGGTTTCCAGAGACAGTGCTTGCCACATGCAAGACTGGAGGGACTTTCCTTTGGAAGCTAGCGTTTCTAGCCCTATCAAGAACACAAACAAGTCCAAACTGTTTTGACAATTCCTTATCATTGAAACCCTCCCACACACACTGTGATATCCAAATCAAAGGTTTTGCCTCTCTGTCTGGAAACAAACTGTGGTTAATACCCAGCCTGCTAATTCACTTGGATGACAATTGAGACAATGCTGCAGAGACTGCCGTCATTACAATGTCACCAAAGTAAAGGGCCATGCGAGGAGGTAGGGTAGCAACTTGATGAATACTTCATTGCAGAAACCAATGGTGTTTGAAGAGCTTGCCCTGTTACCTACAGGAAATAAAAACACTGGTTCCAAATCAAATGTCAACTCTTATTTACCCACTGTACTGTATAGAGCGCTCTGCTTTGGTGGTGTTGGTAGCATCGCACTGCATGTCTAAGGCCTTGTGTTCATAGGATAAGGTCTAAAAGGTTGCATGCAACCCTGTCAGTTCCTCACGCTTCAGCTGCTTCCAGCATGCCTGCTGCAGCCTGGTAGCAAGACGTCAAAGCTGGACAGGACAGGAGTGGCAAGCTCTTCATTCTCGGTAAGGTTCAGGTTTAGAGGACGCACGCCAGGAGGGATCATGTATTAACACGCAGTGTTCGGGTTTGCTCTCTTGAGGTGAGACAGAGCAGAGCTAGCTCTGTCATCTGGCCTCTTGCGCCTCAGCCGGAGTCCATAGTAAAGAGCTGGATGTCGTGGGGGTTCCAGTACAGCGCCACGGCAGAATTGTATACCAGGGACCAGACATAGGGAATGAAAAACTCCTCAGGCTGCTCCTCTTCCACATACTTAAACTTCAACTCTGGGAATTTCTGCAACAAGAAAAAAATGGCCGTTGAGGGAGGGGGGTGCAAATCCATCGTCTGTATAACAGATGCAGTCTGGGCATATTCAGAACGGGGGGAACAGAATCATCAGGCCAGAAAAGAAAATACGGTCAACAAAGGGGATAAAGTGACCACCACAGTTGTCTCTTTTAACCTTTTGCTTTGCTGATACTTTCTGTATTTAGCCTTTTGCTGTTGGTAGCGCTCTTGGGTCTGCTTGCTCCCAGACGTGGAATTACATGCTAGATGAGCTACTAACTAATGCTGAATAGATGGATCCATATCAAGAAGAAAAGTTTGGAAAGCAAAAGCTGCATCAGACAGCAGCCCCACAACAGCATTCCTGCCCCTGCAGTACAGGCCTATTGATGTCTAGCAACATAAAAATGGAGAACATGACTGGTGGCAGTCAGCGCCTTGGGAAGGGAGATGTACCACTTGCTTTAGCTTTCTGGAAGACAAGATGTTATAGTAACCTGACTTGTTTCCCCAGTTTCCAGAGACCGTTCTATGCACAGATGCATATAGTAGTTTTCTCCTTCCAGGAAGTGTGGTTTGAGGAAGGAAGTGTGGTTAAATTAGGGGGCTCAACTCCTGGGTACTATTTCTAGCTCTGCCACTAACTCACTTTGTGGCTTTGGGCAATGTGTGAATTTCCTGTACCTCAGTTTCCCTGTCTTTAAAGGGAGGGATTGTGATAATGTCTCTCCAAGGGCTGCTGAGAGGCTTAATTAAATTGCCTGGATGATCACTTGAGTTCTTCCGATGAGATGTGCTGGGTATTCCTTGTATTCGATCTGCACTCTCTCTCTGGACCCATTACAGTAATACCCAAGTGCTTTATTCCTCTGTTATCCTTACACACAGCTACCTCCTCCCCCAAATTACAGGCCAAACCTTCTTATTTCCACAATGTCTGCTGCCCTGCTGTGCCTTCTGTGGGCAACGTACATTCCTGAATTAAACTAGCCATCCAATCCACCCCTGATCAGCCAGATACTCTACATCCACAGGTCTCCAGTCTCTTTGCAACTTCCTCCCCTCCTATAGCCAAACGCACAGTGAAGGAAGTCAGCCCACCGCCAAGCCTGCATATTATGGCTTCAAATAAGGCAGTTATTAGCTCCCTGTCAATAAGCATGTTCTTTTGGAAGGGCTAAGACTATTTTTATATTGTGCTATTCATTCATTTTATCTGCTTCTCAATGTTCCCTGTGTCAACAGCCTGGCAGGGACTCAGATAAAAGCCACATTACAGTGCTCATTGGGGTAAGATAAAACATGACCCATTTCATTATTTATAAGGATGTGGCTAAGACTAAGAATAAACTACCGTGGTGCGACACGATTAGAACAAGGATGACAATGGCCAAGAAGCCTCTCTGCCCATTAATAATGAAGGAATACCTTATCAGCTTTCCCTAGCTCATTGTGTTAGTGTTTCCTTGTGTTGGGCCAACAGTCTCTTCTCACTGGAGTCGCGCTCTCTGGGATGGGATTTTCTTGGCTACTTAGCATTCAGGTTTCTCCCCCTTTCATTTACATTTACTCATCTTATTTATTTTTGCTCCAGGGGGCAACAAAAACATGGGAACTCTCATTCAGCTATTTCCCCAAGTTGTCCCTGCACGTTAATTTAATATAGTAGCTTGATGCAAACAGCACTTCCCAGTACAACTGCACTTACAGCAAGCCACAAATGAGCCAGTCCTTTCGCTCAAAGCCTGTTGTATGAAACACATGCTATCAAAGCACAGAATAAAGAACTGGCCCTCCAGTAGCTCCACTCAGAGCTTTAGCCCTGGCCTACAAATGTCTGGTTTCCTACATTCCTGAGACGGGCTCTCTGGCTTGCTGTGGGCCATCACTGAACTGGAACATGCCAGGATCCATCCTCCTGCGGGTTGGCTCATGCTGAGAGCTATTACCGTCAACTCAGTTGTAATGGGCTTAGTTCTGCCCCCGGTATGGAAAGGGTTGAAGATAGGGGTGTAGCAATAAAGATCTTCTTGGCCAATACTGATAGCCGATGATTAACCAACCATATCGGCTGATGCTGATCTGATAACCAGTAATTAGTAATAGTGTAAGACATTTTAAACCACTGACATAAATAAACCTTTTTTGTTTGTTTTGCATTTTCAAACACACACATGCCTCCTGCTTGCTCTGGTCCTCAATGAGGAAGGTGGTGACTGCCTTATACCCATGTACATCGTCCCTTGCCCATGGCTCCTACCTGCAGTTCCGCTCCCCAGGTGGGCCAGGTGAACCCTCGTGAGCCCCGGAGCATGCTGGGGCCTCAGCACTGGCAGGCCCCACGCAACTGAGCTCCTGAGGCTGCCAGAGAGAAGCCAGTTTTACAAAAGCCCAGCAGAGCCAAATGTTCCTTGTGTAGTACCTTACCCCACCTGTGTGCAGTCCAACATCTCCAGGCCAGCTCCTGTGCTTAGGCCCCTGCTGTACAGGTAGCATTGCAGTGGCGGCAGCAGCAGAAGCCAGTAACAGTCCCTTTGTTGCTGAGCTTGGCACCCTGTGACCCCTCCTCGCTGCTCACCAGGACCTGCAGTCTGCCGTGGGCTTGGGCCAGTGGTGAGGCGCAGGGACCCGACTACACTCACCAAGGTGCTCCAGGTATACGGTTGTAATTACTGGCTACAGTGACCAAAAAAAAGCCAATAGCTGATAACGTCATTTCTCCTTTTATTGGTGCTGATCCGATACCCAGCTGATGTATAGGTGCACCCCTAGCTGAAGACAGCATTGAGAACAGGACTACACGATTATCTCCGTTTCACATCTGGACAACTGAAGTACTTGGGCCCTGATCCTGAAGGGACTTAAAAGTCCCCAACTACCACTGAGCTCCTAAATCCCTTTACAAAAGCAGAGATTGGTGATTTGACTTTGGTCACAGAGGACACCCAGAGCAGAGCAGTCTCTTTTTACACCCTCCCCAACTGTCCCAACTCAATATTGTTCTCTACCTTCCCCTAATCCCCAGTCTTTTTCCGTTCCTCCCAGCCTATTTGTTCCCTCTATCCCAAATGTCATCTCTGCACTGCCATTAATTTGGTTTTTCCTCCCACCCCAAAGTCCTGTATCCTCCTACTCCCAATCTTCTACTACTCCTTTCTCCAACCCTTGCTTCCCTCTGAAGTCTCTGCTTACCACAGGCTTTATATTATGCTTACCCAAAAGTTTCCTCTTCCTTCTCCTGTGCATGCCAGACTTTCCCTTCCCAGCTCTTCTCCTCTCCTCCTTAACAGCAAAGACCATGCCTTTCACCCACTATTCTTGACACCCCCTTCTCCCTGCTTTGCATCTCTAGTGCACCTATTTTCATCCCACAGGTTGCCTGACATTTGCCACAAGTCCTCTTGTCATCTGCTCCTGGTGCTCCCTTCCAGGTACTCTTTCTACTACTGGCACCACATTGCCTTTTTATCTCACAGCCCCCAAAACCCCGCACCCCTCTCTACCTTCAGGAGAGGCTGGCAGCTCTATCACATTCCCTACTAGCACACCGGCATCTCCTTTTTCTCTGAATCCCTATGTTGCCTTTTCTCTTGGCATCCACACTCTCAAGTCCATCCTCTACCTTCTCTCAGCATCCTGTTCTTCCTTTTGAGTCAAGGATTGATTCTTTGCAGTTTGACTCTTCCACCCAAGAATGAATCTTTCCCAAATTTCTATGCTGCTCATCTTCAGTGTTCCCCTTCCCAATACTTTCTGTGGTCAGGGAAGACAAGGATAAGTCATGCTCATCACCGCATCAGCTAAATGAATGATTAAAACTCATCATCAAACCACAATAAAATTTCCTGGCATAGTCACACCTTAAATGGTCACCCGTCCTCCATCGTGGAGATGACCGCAAGATATATATCATTTAAGAAGTGCTACAGGAGCTGTTTAGATGAAAATAAAATATATGATTCTAGAAGGAATCAGAGCCCCCTCCCCACCTGACAAAAAACATTTCCTTCCTAGGCATGGCTTACGCTACTTCTTAAAGCAAGAAGATCTACAAACAAATTTAAGAGTATTTTGGACCCTTGGCCAGAGTGATAAAATTTCACTCTCAGCTTTAAAATAGCCAGCAAAACTGCTGTATTAGAAATACCAACAGCAACAGCTGTGATGCTCAGCTCTCTTGATACAACTTATCGACTGACAGAGAAGCACAGTATTCCAGATGGCGCTAATTTTTTCTGCCAATACCTGCCTTGTGTTGCCTCTATTATTAAGACTTCCTTCAAACTGATCAATATTGTCACCTACTGTGACAATTTTGTAGCAGTTTAATAATCAATTCAGTGATGAAAGATTAGAACTCACTGCAATCAAATCTGCAATCTGTCACAATAGCCTTTTTCTTAAATGCTTCTGTAGGTTTATCTTGTAGATTCAGATGAAGGTAATGAGATTTTAAAGACCTACGTAATATTTTACGTCCACGTCCATATGGTTTGCTGTTATGGCAAGTGATTTCAAATGTCTTCATAAAAAGAGTACAAGTGATAGAAATGACCAGATTTTGATTAAAAACCTAAATAGTGAACCCTATGCTAATGAGACTGTGACCTAGCACAGAACAGTTCCATGACTCAAATCCTGCCTCCACCAGATTCTAGTTACACCTAGTAGTTATTGATAGTTGTTCACTGGCCTGTGTCAAATAAACTGAGTCTGATGAAACAAGTATTCTCATTAGGCACAACATTAAAAGCATCAAGGCCTACACCACTGGAGGTAGTTTTAACAAGGAGGCTAAGACCTGAATGGTCCTGGAGCCTGAGCCATCCTGACCTAAAGCCCCATAGGAGGACACTAGAGGGTCAATGTGGAGACTGCAGACTGTCCGTATGGTCTCCAGTCCCCAGATTTACCAGTCCAGCACCTCTCTGTATTCATTTACATTTAAGAAAGAAAAGAAGTGTACACTGGGTTTTTTTTTAAGGTTCAGGCATTTACTAAATACAAGGAACAGGAACCCTTCTGGTCATTAAAGTTAAGATGCCCCTTACATGAGCTGTTCCAGAGTCACTAGACTGACTGAAAAACAATTTATTACAAGAGCAGGGGTCAAATGTTGCTTAAAAGTTTGAGAGTTGATGTAAATACCTAAGAATCTTTACATACTGTAGTTCAAAGTACAGGCAAAGTCTGTTTAAATGCAAGCTTGTGCAATTTATTTTTACATGTGCTATTTCCAAACAGATGAGCTGGGGCCCTTGACAAGTGCAGCAAAAGTATAAGAGACAGCACTAAACCAGTACTTCAGGAGAGCTATAAAACTACCTGACACGTGACCAGAGTTTTAGAAGGCTCAGAAGAAGCAGAGAGATGCACTAACCACAGATGTGCTCCGTGAGACTGTTTGTCAAGATGCACCACGGCCAGTGAAGCTTCAGGCACTGCTGTTCAGATTAATAGCCGGGGAAGCCCTTCCTTCTACATGACTGTTATTTAGTCCAACTTACTTTTCAAAAACAAACGTGTTGGCCAGGATTTCAAGTGACTAGTGATTTGGAGGGCATTCGCATTTGGGCCCCAGATTTTTAGAGGATGGACGCTCAGCACTTGCTGAAAATCTGACCTCTCCAGAGCATCTCAAGTTGTGCTCCCGCTGGAGGCAACCCAAATCACCAGGCATTTGGAAAACCTGGCTTGGGACAAATCACTTACCCACTGTTTTCACTGCACCACTATCCACTTGTACCTTGATTTCGCAAGGTGGAGCTGTACCCTTCAACCGACAGGAAGGATGTAGGATACACTGTCATGTCTTTAAATAGGAGCAGCCATGCTAGTACGCAGTGACTACCATACTGAGGGGAAAAAAAATCTAACAGATCCACAGCAGCTAAAAATAAAAACCATCCAAAACAGATTCCTTTGCTTTGAATTTTAGAGTTCAGGATAATGCTAGGATTTCAACTGCAGCCTTTTTTATACAGATACGAAGGCTACCTGCTTTGGTGAATCAACTTACTCCAGAGACGGATCTTGTGTTTTTTCTGCTAGATAAAGCAGAAGTCAGATTTAGTGGTTGGGACAGAGGTATAACTGAACAGACCCAAAGTTGTGCAGACTGTCTGGGTTGTCAATCATGTGATCTGATGAAAACCACAGGAAGTCCGATGAACAGATGCAAGAACTAAAGCAATAACTGCAACCACAAAAGTTCAACAATATTTTTTCTTGCTCCTAAAGATCAGAAAGACAGCCAGCTACAACTGGCATGGTGCCAGACAATAAGGCCACTTACAAAATAACAACTCTACAGCACATTTAAAAAACTAAAATGAAGTTCTGACTTAGGCCTTGATGTCACAGCAGTGGGTGATCTCCATGTAGCAACAACATGCAAGCAACAGCAGATGGAGCTGGTTTGAGACCTAGTCGGTGTAAATCAGGAATGTCAGGCATATGGCCCAGGGGAGGGATCTGGCCTGTGGGTCAGCGTACTGGACCCAGTGCCATGCATGCAGCAGGCAGCGCAGAAAGTCAGTCCATGCTGCATGTGGGACTGGAGCAGCTGCACACATTGCATGCAGCATGGGGGCTAGCATAGGGTGTGCACTGCATGTAGTAATCTCCAGGTGGTTTTAAATATCCTGCAGTTCCCCAGCGATCAGTGTTAACCAGCCCTGAGCACTGGCTCCTGGGCCAGAGGGGCACCACATGGAGCATGCCCTGTGCTACATGTGGTACTCACAGCTGCTCCAGCCCCATGCATTGCTTGCAGCAATAGCCAGCCCCAGGGCTTGCTGTGCACAGCCCCTGGCAGTGGCATGGGGTTCATTTTGCCTGCAGCACACAGGCTGGACCCAGCACAAAGGGTCCAGGGCACAGGCTGCATTGCAGTGCCCATGTGCTGTGAGTGGTGTGCCCCCTGGACTGGCCATGGGAGCTGGTACATGGTACATGCAGTGCACAGGCTGGACCCAGCACTGTGGGCACTTCACCAAGGCTCAGTCCTGGTCTGGCCCACAGACTGGCTCAGAGATGTCCCTACAGGTCAGATGAGTTTGATACTCCTGATGTACATGGACTCATAGGTAGGTATCTCTGTGTAAATCATACCACAAGTGCCCCCACACAGTGGCTTCTTTCATGTTTTTCATAGGAGGTCTAGGTATTGCTGAGCAGGCCTAGTCAAGTGGATTGGGAGGCGGTAGTGGGGGAAAAGGGTATCAAAGTGCAGGATTAACTTTAAGACGCACAAGAAACTCTCTCAAATACTGCACACCTTCCTTCTACACTGGCTGACAACTTGTCACGTAACACATTCAGAAGCATCCAAGTGACATAGGGGCCCAAGTCCCATTTTCAAAAATGACTCGGGGGCCAAACTCCAGCTGGTTTTCAATAAGAGTGAGGCTTCTGAATCAAGAGAAGCAGACCCGTTTGAAAATGTTAGCATTAGCCTCATTCAGCTTGGTAATGGCATGCTGCCAAGTTACAGGCGTGATACTGCTCCAGCTTTTAGGAGTGCTGCATGGGCAGCAGCTGTAGCTTGGCACTCAGCATTTCTAATACATACACACTAGCAGAAAGAATAGGGGACAGATTCAGCATGCTAACGAGGCCTTGCTGCTAATGCAGCATGCGTCATAATGAACATTTATCCCAACATGGGTAAGCAGTGTACTGGAATGTTAATGCTGAAGCCTATCTAATCACACAGCGTGCGTCTCACAAATGTGCCAACAAACAAGCAGCCAAGGCGTTTGCATGCAGGCAACTGTCTATGTACACTTTTGCAATTCCAAGACGTCATCTCTAGACTTCATCATGGTCTCAATATGTGCCAAACTAACCAATCCAAAATAATGCCATGGCAGTGCATTTATCCCTCCTACACGGGTAGTGATGGAAGTGCACATCAGCTATTTGCAGTGCTTTTCTTTTGCTGCTGACAGAACGTCTACTTGATGTGACTGAATCATGTGTGTGGCATGTACTACATCTGCCTGATATCACCTTCATGCCTTTTTTCAGATCTGCTAAAAACCTTATGGTGGGAAGTCATCAGGGCAGAGCAATAGGAATTCACTAGGCAAAGCACAATTTACATATCTTATTCAGAGGTGTGTCAGAAACAGGGACTATCAGGCTTCATCAGGAGGGAAGCTGAGAATAGAGTGTATCAGCAGAGTCTGTGGAGAAAAGTGAAAGGAAAGAACAAAACAGGGAACGGCCTCAAAAGGTCCTGCATGGATTATTCTATCTCATTTAGGCAACAACATGGACAGTACAGAAAATAAGTTTGGGAAACGGGCAGTTTTCAGGGGTAAATCAATCGCTCACCATGCTTAAGTGGAGGTACAGTTAGTAATTCTCCCAAATATTCCTTAGCAGTGCTAATACAGACATCAATATAGCACCACCAGTTCACAAAGCACTTTGTAAACCGAGTAACATGCTCCTTATTACAAAAGACTTATAATTTAGAGCACTGATTCTCAATTAGGATGCTGCGGCATGCCACTCAATATTAGCACCTCCAGATGATTCACAAGATAAACCCAGAGATGTCAAACAGGAAACCATAGGGTCAAAAACATTCTGACCTACTGTGGTCCTTTTGAGTTCTTTGCAACAGGAGTATTGCTCCACTATTTTTCTGCAACTAAGAAATGAGTGTAGGCTAAGTGTTGGCATTTTCCAAAGGGGTTCCCTGTGTCTTTCCAGGGGTGCCTTGAGTCTAAAAAGGTTGAGAACCACTGATCAAGAGAGACAAAATTCTTCAGTACGTTCAGATCACAGACATTCGGTTGCTTCTTTCATATTAAACACTGGTACAATTATATCAGCATTAAAATAAATACTCAGCTAACATTTGCCAAGGAGATTACAATGGATGCACTGTATAAGATCTGAGATGCAGGGAGTGAGAAAGCTTATATATCTGTTTAGAAATTACATAATTTGTTATGTCATACTGCAAAGCCAACTTGACTGGAGAAACATCCCGACAGCTCTGCATAGATGTCTGCCGACAAAGGCATGGAAACAAATTCTGAGAGAGAAATTCTCACAAATGATTGGATTCTGAGCAAGACTTAGTGGGTTAGCAGAAATCCCTGTGCAGGAAATGATTAAATTCGTCTCCAGGGTAGGTTTATCAGCACTGTGACGGATTTAAAATACAGTTAGACTGTCAGGAATATGTATTATTGATAGCATTATTTCTTGTTCCTTTCTCTGCCTGTGAGACAGCAGTGATCAATATTAATAAATCCAAACAGAAGCTGCAGGAATTCCCCTCTCTTCATATTGCATCTTTAATTTGCAGGGGTTCTTTTGGATTTACAAATTCTACCAGCTTTAGCTGTTTATGTAGGATGATGCTACCCAACTCTTTCTGTAAAATAGAATTTAAGATGATCACGCATTCCTCAGAATACTGAGACTATTCAGCTTCATTTGATGGCATATACAGAAGGATTTTCAAAATAAAAACACAAATCAAGGATTTTGAGCACTCAAATTTCAGCCAGTTTCTGTGGGCTAAGACTTACTACTGGCTACCCAATGTGTTTTACTTAAATACCTGGAGCTGGGCTACACGCAACAAGTATAGCTGTCTAGTTGGACCACTGGTCTTGAGAAAGAAGGCAGATACAAGGCAGAGCAATGTCCAGCCTTCACCAAATTCCTTGGAAGTGCTTGATCTGTTAGACATGCTGGGAACATGCCTAATGCACACCAACCACAATCAATTCAGTGCAAAGTGCAGCAGGCCAGTCACTTCTACTCAAAGATAAAGCCAGCAGGGACACCAGTTATTTGCATAAGAGCTAACAGTTAGAGCACTTGCAAATGGAAGACCAGGATTCTTGGCCTTCCTCAAGCAATTTGAATGCACATTTGCTCCTTCTTCCAAGAAAACATCTTAATCAACAGTCCATAAAATAGTCTAGGTAGGGCACCGTTCAGCTCTTGTGTTTGAGCTGAACCATTCTGCTGAAAGAAATGCAACTGTCCAGTGGAACATGGGCAAACATTCCTGAGACCTGGACTGGCATCTTCTCTCCCAGATAAGCATTCCCACCACTAGGCTCCCTCTTGTTCACCCTCTCTTTCTGGCTCCTGAACTTTTGCATTCTAGGCACCACTAGAGCTAGACAATCACCTTGCTGGGGTCATTTGACCCCAGTACTCACTCTTTCCTGCCATGGCAGAGGGTTGGACTTGATGATCTGCTCAGGTCCCTTCTGACCCTACTAACTATGAAACTATCCCTTTCTTCATAATGGGACCCCTTTTAGGATAGAGGTGACTATTCTAGAGCTCAGGGACCACCTCTGGGCCAGATCCAGTCCCTGGTACTACGTCATCTGGCCTATGGAGCTCCCCATGGTTCTACAGGCTAGACGGGACATGCAGGGCAGCTCAGGGTTTGATCCCAGCATGCCGGGGCTGGGTGGGGGTGGCATGAGCCTCTGGAGCTGGATCCCAGCCTTATCCAGGCCACAGGCCACCCCCACACCATTCACCTCACCTGCAGAGCCAAAACCATGAGTATTGCTGCTATAGCCTCTTGGTGAAGGCACTCTCCTGGGAAGTGGGACAGGTGTGTTGGAATCCCTTCCAGATGATGAGGGCCTAAAACACAGGTTTTTCACATCTAGGTGAGCACTCTACTCATCAGATTATTATGAAAAAGACTGGCGACACTAGCAGCACCAGTGTTTACTGTATCCTCCAATTCAGACAACTAAGCTCTGAGAGGGAGTGGGAGTTCAAACATACACCTAGACCTAAAGTTTCCCACTGGAAACTCTAGACAGCTCTATGCTCAGCATCCAGGCTCTCTGAACTATCCTCTGGGGGTGCCAAACTCTGCTTATTCATTGTACAACATACCTAGGCACTTACCTGTTTCCTTGATTCACCCTGCTGGGGCCAAGTACTTGATTTTTAGGCACAGCAGTGTCTAAATTAAGAGACATCTAATGCATCTCTGGCTCTTGCCCTCTGTGCTCCAGTTCCTCATAAAGCAATTTCCTATCTCCCAGGTGTGTCATCATGAGAACAAATACATGCATGAGTATGAGGGACTCTCATAGTAAGGTAATGAGGGTCATATAAGTGCTTTAGTAAAGGGACTGGAAACCCACAGATCATAGACCAGATCCAACCAATGAAGAACTGTTGTACCTCGTTTCCCAAGCTGGACCAACAGCAGCATTTGATGATGGCAGTCAGGTCATAAGGGGCATTTGGCCTGTTGCTCTTGAAAGGCTGCTGACCCACGCTTCAGACAGATAGTTCTGATTCAGTCTGGAAATTACTATGTTCCTGTGCAACAAATCATTAATAACAGGCCAGATGTTCACCAAATTCTATGAAACAGTGCTGATTTGCATTTGCCTGAAAAGCTGTTTCAAATGAAACAGAGAACTCCGACAGCAGATTAGTGATTGCTTCTGGTGAACTGTATGTCTACCTGGAGTAATTCTAAAGCAAGAAGAAAAGACAAGGAAGAGAATGGAGGTTACAAGGGCAGCCTAATAATACACTCACCACAATATTCCTAACCATACACAATGTTTTCCAATAAAGTTTGCCATATCAATGGGCTATACTTATGAGAATTGGCATTGTTATGATTTGCCTGGCATTGCAGGATTTTCTTCTACACTGTAGGGTATGGATGAATAGATATCTTTCTAGGATGGCAACTCAGAGATTAAGAGTTAGACAGAAGTCAGGAAAGAAAAATGATTTGGCTGAAAGTAAACAGTACTAGGGAAGGATGTAATGAAGATGCTACAAGGATATATTGAACATTGCAGAGGCTACACTAGGAATAGAGTTTTCCATAAGATGAAAAGGAATGGAAGAACTGATGGACCTGTTTGAGGTCATTACTGAGAGTTCCTTGAAGATACAAGTGAGGTCCTTCATCATATAATGGAGTGAATTATACAGGTGGTGCTACAGGTGACGATGAATGACTTCCTAATGACAGCATACAGGTAATAGTGAAAAGGAAAGTTTCCAAGGCTGAAATCCTGGGAAGCCATCAGGGGCTGATGTAAACACTCTAATTAAACAAGTAGCCAACTACTGACAAAAACCATAACCATTTCAAACTTCTGACCTTACCAAAGCATTTCAATCTAATTACGTACAAAAAGTGATTAACCACTCTGACAGTTAAGTAAACTCCTTTGTCTGATTTTGAATTTAGAGAATTAAAAAGGAAAAAACAAAGTAATCTCTAGATCTGTTTCTCAGTAGTTTAAAATATACTGCTACAAACTCAACTTTCTTAATGCACAAATGGACATATAAGCTTGTTAGACTGAGACCAAACCTCTCTTGACATGAAATGAATATATCTGGGTTCCTACATAAGGATTTGCAGAGAATGAACATTCTGTAAGGAGTTGATTTCTTTTTGTCAGTTGTAAAGCAGAGATGAATGATTTTACAGCTCAAGCTTCCTGCTCTTCACCCACAACTAGGACTGCCAACTGTTCATAAATTTACAGAAGGCCCCCCCAAAAAGGTGGGGCTAAAAACATCAGTCTGTAAAGTCTGTAAAAAGGAACCTCTGTAAAAAAACACAGCTAAACTAAACTAAGCAACCAGGAGCTTAATTGAAGATTTCTAGGTGGAAAGAAGCTGGAGGCAAAGCATTGATGGACAGAGCAGAGCAGTACCGTAGTCCATGGGAGCCTCTGTAGCTCCCATTCCTCACAGCCATGTGCTGCTGCATCCTCATCTCCTGCCTGTAACACTTCTGGGTTGCAGACAGCCAGACTGTAAGCCTTCTTTGAGGGTCTGTGGCAGGATGGGGGTCAGGGCTGAAGAGTAGGCTGGGGGTTCAGAATGTGTGGAATGCAGTTGGAGGCATCAGGGTATGGGGGTGAATAGGGGACCTCTGCGGTAGGGGTGGCATGGTATAAAACCACTGCTACAGTCAAGCAAAGTTGCTAACACAAGAATTTTCTATTTTAAATAATAATCTGTAAACTTCTTACTGATAACCAATTTTTTTTTACTAGGTTGATGTTAAACCCCTACATTTGAACTCCACCTTTGTCCAGGGCTTGCCAGAAGGGCTGCATTTACATTATGTAAAACATGTTAGTAAAAAAGTCTGGTTGTCAGGTGTGTGCGTGTAAGAAACAGGGGTCCAGACAGTCTCCCAAACTGGGGGGTGGCACATGCAGCTAGGCAAGGCCTTAAATGCCTATATACTAATGCTCGTAGCCTGGGGAATAAACAGGAGGAACTCGCCCTCAGAATAGCCAGTTCAGACCCAGACATAATAGGGCTTACAGAAACGTGGTGAGATTCATCCCATGACTGGGCAGTTAGCATTAGGGGCTATAGGCTTTACAGGTGGGACAGAGAAGGAAAGAAAGGTGGGGGTGTGGCGCTCTATGTCAAGGAGCAATACACATCCTCTGCCAACAGAATGGGGTCAGAGGAGGGGCAAGCTGAAGTGCTCTGGGTCAAGATACAAGGGGGCCATGG